>NC_137146.1:12638982-13226482 GCF_949319135.1 Squalius cephalus
AAAAAAATGCAAAAAAAAATATTTCATCTAGCACCTGCACTCAACAAAATGTCCTAAGAACGTTTTGCTAATATTTATATTAAGTTACGGAAATGTTTTTTCTTTTTTTGAATGTTCTCAAAAATGTAAAAATGTCCAGTTTTTTCAAATGTTTAAAAAGTTTTCTCTTGATTATTTGAATGCGAAGGAAACATTCTATTTTATAATTTTGCAAACATTATGGGAATGTTACATTTGAACGTTATAAATATTCTAAATATTCTGAAAAATGTTAGCTGAACGTCCTTGGACTTAGTTGGAACTAAAACGTTTCAGAAAAAAACTTCCATGAACAATGTATAAATAACGTGTTTGTGCTAACGTTTTGAGAACATTATTGAAGACCAGATAACTTTGAATGAACTTTCTTATTAATGTTACTGCAATATCATTTTGTTCATAACTTGGGAACCTTACCAGAATTTTAGCCAAATTTCTGAGAACGTTCCCTGTTAGCTTGGCATCTTATTTTACATATATATATATATTTATTTATTTATTTACAGCCATTTGTTAGCAAAAAAGCAATAGCTATATAATCCATGTATCGTCATAATAGTTTAGTTTTGTTCGTTTCATAATTTTTCCTATTAAATTTAGCTTGACAGGTTCAATTGGGCCAAGTTACCCCATTGTTATCACCCTTGACATTAATGGTCGAAATCTTCAAAAATTGTAGCCACGACTTTAAAGTATGTCTTTACAGAAACTAACTACTTTTATATTATGTTTTAATGTTTGTCAATGACATAAAATTGAAAGTTATTATAAACTGTAACCAATACATATCATTTTCATTGGCATTTGTTTACTGTCTTTTATCATGTTTTCTTTTCTTATCTTATCATAGTTTGACCTGGTGTGTGAAAATAAGATTTATAATGAGGCATCTCAGTCCATCTACATGGCTGGTCTTCTTATTGGAGCCCTATTGTTTGGGCCAATGGCAGACAAGTACGTGTAGAGTCCAAGCAACATAAGAATGATATAAAACACACAATGATTATTTTTGAATTTTTCCAACAAACAAAAAAACATACAGATTATTCAGTTTGTTTTAACAACTCATCAGTAATAAAGGGCCATATTTTGTGTCAAATAAGTCATTTGAGTGACTATGCTGGTTAACTTGTTTTCTTGTCACAGGTATGGCCGGCGGTTTGTTACGCTGCTTTCCTTGTTCCTTCAGTTTCTGTTTGGGGTGGGAGTGGCATTTTCCCCCAACATCTATGTCTACATAGCCCTCCGCTTTGTGGTCGGCACCACGATATCAGGGATCTCTATGAACACGTTTGTTCTGGGTAACACCTGTGACTCCTTTTAACGCCAGTATATAAATCTGAAATTTCATTTAGATAATTAGATAGCATGTAGAAAGTGCATTTACAGTACAAGTATGCTTTAAAGTCACCATGAATTCAAAATTGACTTTGTTTGTTGCTGTTGCAGTATTTATTGTAAATTATTTATCCTCGCACATCATTATTTTTTACAATTCATGTGCTCTCGTATTCTTTAATCAAAATAATTTCCCCTCCCCCTTGCAACGACATCTCTGATGTGTTTTTCATGGCAAGGGCGGGTCAACCTGTCACTCATATGAGATCACAGCAATAGCAAACCACAACCATCCAATCATCCAGTCACCTCCCAATTAAGTCCCGCCCTAAATTTTTTCTTGTTCAAGAAGCCATGTATACATCACAAATAGCAACTTCTGTTTCATGCTGACTTTAAATAAATGTCCTGTAACAACAGAAATCGCTATGAAAATGCATATAAAACCTGTTTAGATCTCAGATGATCCTTATTTTATAATTGTATTTTTTTTTTCATGGTATCTCAAACATATTTTAGGTACCGAGTGGTGCGGTTCAGCCAAGCGCGCCCTTTTCACCATTTTGTCACACTGCTTTTATGCCATCGGTCTGATGTTGCTGTCTGGTGTGGCCTTTGGGATCCGAAACTGGAGGATTTTACAGCTGGTTCTGTCAGCGCCAGTTGGGCTTTTCTTCGTCTATTACTGGTTAGAGTTATTCTATATCAGGGATTCCCAAACTTTTTGCATTTGCATATTCTGATGTCGATCACATGACATGCGAGTACACAAATGAAATATTTAACATTTTTTAATTAAATATTTTATTAAGTTACGTTAATTAATTTTTTTTTCAATTTCTATTTTATTTTCTAATCATTTTCAATGTTTTTGGCAGGATTCTGCCTGAGTCTGCCCGATGGCTTCTGACTCAGGGCAAGCAAGACAGAGCCAAGAAAGAGATCCTGAAAGCAGCCCGAATCAATGGCAGGAAGGTGCCCGAAAATCTGCTCGACAAGGTGACTGTTTTCTCTATGTAGATAGCCAAGCGTTATCTGGTCTAAGAAAAGAGCTGATAAAAAGATCATACCCGCTCCCATTTTCCTTCTAAAACATACAGTATCCTACAATCGAATGTAGGTCTTTAAAATATGTACATTTAATGGTTGTTGTTTTTATATATGTTTCTACTTTATGCAAATTCGGACTGCTTATCTTGCCCAGGACACTCCTGTAAATGAGATTTTTAATCTCAGTGAGCTTTTTCTGCTGAAATGAAGGTATTGAAAATGATGAATTAACATGAAATGATGCATTATCAGATGGAAGCAGAGAACACAACAAATAAAGGCTCCATGCTAGACCTGTTCCGAGTGGATTACCTGAGAAAGAGAGCTCTCATCATGTGCTATATGTGGTGAGTTGTGACAGCATTTCCTCATTCAACATCGGAGTCTCTTAGCCCCTTCGCTATTAAAGCTGCGACAGTTGAGTGCATGAAGTGTCGAACACCACAAACCCATTGCTCCGTCTCCAAAATTCACAAACACTTTACAGCCCGGATGCGGTTAGGCTGGTCCATAGCTGGTCTCGAACCTTAATCACTGGTGTGTGAGGCCGGCACGCTAACAAGGACGCTAAATACTGCATTCTCTAATCTAGCGTCACTAGCTGGCCTCTGTTACACACGCAATGTAAGTGTGAATGTCTGTTTATCATAGCAGAAGCGAAGCAAAAAAATGCTTCACGAAAAATACAGCAAAGATGATTGAACGAACGACAAGGAAGCACAAAAAATGAACATACACAAGAGTAAATACAAGCAAGAGTTGGTTGTTAGTCGCCAGCAGCACAACAGCTCCAGACAAACAATGACACTCAAAACTGTCCTGTAACCATGGCTAACATTACAACAGCATTTCCTGGTTCTATGAAACCGCAAAAGCAATGTTACTCGCGTATGGAGCAGAAACAACGCAACCTCTGCGTCCGTTTCCAGGCCTCTCCGCGTCGGTCTCTCCAGAGCGGGAAAGCTTTTCTAATATTAACGCGGGTTCTAAAGCTCTTGTCTGATCATAACCCTTCTTTTTCCAGTGATGTTCCTCTGAGATTTTCTCTTTTGTATTGTCTCTCAGCCATCTCTCTTTCTACAGTCTTTCATCAAATCTACCTCTTTCTCTCCCCCATTATGAGTGGACACGCCCCCTACTGCTGATTGGCTACAAGTTTATTGTGGTACTCTGTTTTGAAAAATCGCTTACTGCACCTTTAATTAAATACATCATCCGGATATTTTAAAGTGTAATTTTTCATGGAATGTCATAGAATAGTGCATAAGTACGCACATTGGGACGCACCTAATGTGTTAAATACAACAACATAAAACGGTCTCACTTTATATTAGGTGACTTTAACTACTACAGGTATGTACTAACATTTCAGTTAATCATTTGATACAATGCACTTACTGTGGACACACTTTTTTACATTGACACTGCATTCATTCACTGCAAACCTCATTATTGTAGGTTTGTGACGAGCCTGGTTTACTATGGAGTCAGCTTGAACGTGGGGAACTTCGGCCTGGACATTTACCTGACTCAACTGATCTTTGGCATTGCAGAGTTTCCCGCCCGGCTGGCCTGCTTTCCTCTCATTCAGCGCTTCGGAAGGAGGATCTGCCAGAGTGCTGTTCTGCTTCTAGGAGGCACAGCTTGCCTGGTTATTCCTGCTATACCAGGGGGTGAGCGAGTCTCATTTTATAAATATTGAGGAAAGAGGGATTATGACCCATTTGGAGTCACAAAATTGTCCCCAAAATGTGTGAGACGTGTGTTTTTCTACATCTAACACATGAAAATATAATTATTTATTTAGAATTCTCATTCCACATACAGTGTCCCCAAAAAGTATTTGGACATTTAAGTCACAACGACCTAAAAATGTCTTTGTATTATATATGTATTTAAAAAAAAAAAATCTAAACATATGGTATTTTTATAAAGAAAAAACTTTGTAACCAAAACATTTGACAAAAATATGTTTGTAATTTCTAAAAATTATACAATGTACAAAAATAGATTAAATGACAAAATCTGAAGTATTTGAACACTTTCAGATGTCACTTTCAGTGGAAATGTTAATAGAACATGTTTATAGAAAAACCAACCAGATCTCATGAGAATTCATAAGTATTGTACTAGTTGGTGATTTCGTATAAATTAGTACAAAACGTCACCATAAAGGTCCACCACTAAACTTAACTCAACAAAAACACATCATACTAATTCATGTGAATTCCCAACAAATTCACAAAACCATAAAATTCTTATAGGAATTGTCATGAGAGTGTTGGAAAAACATTCAAAGGACAAAAACTGCTTAAATGTTCATTAATGTTACATAGAAATCAGTGTGGCACGTCGCATGATTTGTACTAGTTTCCGATTTTGTGTGAACTCATATGATCTGATTCTAATGAAACGTTTGATTTACAGGCAAAACATCATCATTAAAGTCCACACATTAACCTAAGCCCTCAGGACTGTGTGAGCAGATTGTATAAAAATGTATTAATGAGATTGTATGAATTTGCAACTGATTCACCAAATCATAAAATTCTTGTCATGAGGACCAAATCATAAATTTCTTGTCATGAGGAGTTTTCATGAGACTGAGTTGGAAAGGCAATCAAATGACAAGCTGCTTAAATGTTCATTAAGGTGACAGAAGCACATTAATCCTCTTGATTTCAACTCCGACTGCTTTTTCCCCAGAGTATCCTGTGGTTGTGACTGTGATCGCTGTGATTGGGAAGTTCTCCCTCGCTGCCTCTTTCACCATAGTGTATGTGTACACTGCTGAGCTGTACCCAACGGTTGTCAGGTGTGTATGTAAAAGAGAGAAACCTGCATGAACACTCACAGTTTTCAGTTATGCGTTCTAAATGAGTTCTCATTCTTAAACTCAATTGTCTAGGCAAAACGGAGTGGGACTGAACTCCATGTGTGCGCGTGTCGCTGGTATTCTAGCTCCTCTGATTGGCTTGTTGAACGTGTATCATCATTCCATTCCAATGGTCATATTCGGTTCTCTTCCTTTTGTGGGAGGAGCCCTGACCTTCCTGCTCCCAGAAACACTAAACACCGAACTACAGGACCAGACTGAGGTTCCCGTAGATGAGAGCATGTGAGGATTCTTTATATTAGTGACATTTCACACATATAAGCATGAAACATCTCTTGCAATAATAAATCATGTAAAAAACTTTTGATGCACAGAATTTAATTAAAAAAATTAACTGATTTTTTTTTTAATATATATATCTGTCATTTATAGGGGATCAAAGAAAGCCAGCATTGAAAACGGACTGTATCAGGAGCAGGAAATGGCTCTCAGGAGCACAAAATTATGAGATTTATACTGCAAAAAGTTGATGTTCATGGGTGTTTTAACAGATTTATTCAATAAGTGTGGATGGGTAAAATATGAAAACAGGTGCCACTGTTTACTTTTCATGCTGCAAGTATCATGTTTGTAAAGTTTTATTGATTAAAATGAATTTGTACTTTTTTATCACTTCATTTTGAAAAAGGATAATAAAAAAACAGATTTATTAATGATTCAACACATGCAGGAGTGTTTTTTCCCAATACTTTTCAGACTGATGCTACAGAAAACTAGAAAGCCATTAATGAAGACATAATCTGGTCATTTATTTAGAAGTTCAGTAATTTAATAGTGAAACAGCTATGTACAAATACTCATATTTGATTTTTATCCATGTTTTTGACACATTTGTTTTAAAATTATAAAGATAAATCAGTCAGTATGTAAAATATTAGTTTTAATGATCTTTAGATGTCATAAAACACACTAGCATCAGGGTCTCAAACATAACAACATAAACATTTTAGAATAGAGTGATACTGATTTATAGACATAAACTGCTTTGTGAAATCATGTTAATATTAAATCCTTATTTGATTTAAACGTGTTGATGCACAATCGCCAAAGACCAGAAAATCGTATTAGCCTACATAAGACCATCTGCTGGTTACGGCCCATATACTTGTTCAGTGGTTTTAAATGACGTCAGTGCCATTCCTCTGTAGCCAACGGTCTTTATGCTGTTGACGGCCGAAGCCCTCGTCATAGTTGCCCTTCCTTTTGAAAAGCTGCTGATAGTGGAAAACGCAGTAGAATTCCCCGTAGAGAGGCGCATAGCTTTGAAGGCTAAAACCAAGAAAACACATTGCTTATGATCTGTAGGCTATAAAAAACACATTAATTGGGTGCATTTTTGTAGATTAACAGTTTTAAGCAACAGCTGCAGTGTCAGCAAAGTAGGTTAACAGCTTTAGAGGCAAAGTCTAAAGACTGGTGCAGAACTGCAACTTCAGCGCTGCCTAATAAATGATTTGCTGTGATTTATGGTCTAGTTGCATTATAGTAACAAAGTGATTTCACTAATAGGATTATAGATGTAATGCGTTTTAAATGTTTATATTTCAGCGATGTTCATTATCGGAAATATTCTTACCTCAGTTTCTTTTTGCAGTGCTTGCAGCAGAAACAGGTTTTGTGAAAAATGAGTTTATCAGCTGCCATTCTTTCCATTGGGTAAACTGGTTTCAGACAGGCTGAGCATGTTTCCTGAGCTGCTGGCTGAAACTACAGTCACATAAAAGGGTTAACACACCACTGACTTGGGGTCAGAAGTTGGTTTTTAATTCACTTAAGCTATTAGGTTGTGTTTTTTTTATGCGGGCTTTTGGAAAACACTGGTGTAAATTATGGTGTTTGAACTCTTTCAATAAAACACAAGCTGTATTTTGTCTTTACATTGGCTGAATGAGATTTTTTTTCTTAGAGATTAAAAGAAAAGGAAGGAAGGAAAAGTTGACACCATCCGCTTCAAAAATAGAAAAATATTTATTTCATGTTCACGGGCTCAGGTGAAGAAACGTAAAGTTTCACGTGTTGAGAACTTGAAATAAAGATTTTTCTATTTTTGGAGCTGTGGTCGGCCAACTTTTCCTTCCCTTTTACAATTTTAGTTTTTTTGGTTGAGCCCCCTTATTGAGCATTTTGCCCATTAGATGTGGGCACTTTGTGTTGAATCTTTCATTGAAATGTAAAATACTTTATTTTTCTGGCATCCCAACAGTTCAAACATTTCTAAATAATTAAATTCTACAAACAATTTAAAATAAATAAATGTAACATTACCAAAATAATTAATAGAATGCTAAACAGATCATTATTTAATGTACATTTAAATAGATCTAAAAAGAAAATATAAAACATTTCAATAGAAATGTTGGTTGTTGAAAACATTGGTTTATATATTTTGATTTATAATCATATTTGAATGCACATGATATAATGATCTGCTATTGTTCAAGACTAAATGATGTTACCAGATTTTTGGGAAAATATTTCTGTAGATCACTGTTTCAGTCAACCAAATCTCATGAGAAAATGTAGCAATTTTTCATTTCGTCTGATGTGATTCATATGAAAATGTCTAATTTAAAAAATATCATCATATTAAAAAATGAATGAAGGTCCATCCCTAAACCTACCCCTCAGTGGGACAAAAATCTTACAAAAGCGTGCAAATACATAAAAATTTGCAACAAATCAAAATAGTTATGAATTGTTGTGAGAGTGAGACTGTGTTTCTGTTTTAAGTATTAAACATATGAGAACCCCTATTTACTGAAATTTAGAATGACACGTTTCTATTACTTTTATTGACAAATATGGCAGAAATTCAAATGATATTTTATTTACAGAAATATCAGAACATGTTTTCTGCATGACTGCAACATACTAAGGAAATATTAGTTAAAAAAAATATTAATTCACACACACAAAAAAAACTGAAATACTAACAATGATCAATACTAACATACATATAGTGAGGTAACCTACAAATGATAACCAAGCAAAAACAGTACAAACATGTGTTACATTTAATGCATTGGCTATTACATTTATTAGATATTTCATTTATGTGACAACCAAAACTGAAATAAATTTCCAATATTCACAGTGGGGGATGGTCCTCTCTAATAAAAGGTGTGTTGATTCTTGGGTATGTGACAATTTCAGATGTGGCTGGACTGCTCGTAATATGCTTTCTAGAAGTTGTCCTTGTTTCCGGTTGGGTTGTCACAACCGTGGAGGTTTTCGTGGTGTAGAACTTGTTGCCGAAGCAGTCCGTCCTCTCGAAGTTCTCTTTGATGGTTTTTGTTCCGATTACTTTCTCTACCTCAGGCATCGTTTGCACTTCCAGCACACTGACCTGCCGTTGTGGATTCGGGGGGCTGGAGGACGTCCCCTTTGTGACAGAACATTGCCTGCGGTCTGAAGGCACACTACAGCAGCACTGGGGCTTGGCCTCTTCTTTCGGTTCTGCTTTCAGGGGACTGATCTGAGGCGATGGCATAGGCTTCCTCGCTGCAGACTGAATGGAAATAAACGAAGGAGACGCTGGTGAGGTTGATCTCTGTTTGGTTGTGGGAATAAAAAGCTCTGGCTTTTTCTGTGCCGTTGACTGTCCAGAAACACTCCTTCCCATCTTGTTTTGAGCTTTTGGGGATTTGCTCGACCCAATACTGATTTTCCTGATATTACCTGAGGGAGGTGAACCTTGTACAGCCACCATTGACTCCCTGAGGAGACCAGAGAGTCCTACAATGTCAGAGTCAGATTTCAGAGTCGAGACTGAGTAAAGAGCCTTTTTAATGGCCTCCTCTATATCCATGAGTCTCGCAAGCGTTTGGTCTTTTAAACGAATGATGTCAGCACCAGCTTTCTCGAGGTCCCCAAAAGCAACCTCCATGGAGGACATCACCTCAGGTTCACTTGGTGCTCCTAAATGTTCCGACTTGACTATTTTTGGCTTGATTTTTTTCGCCCGAGGCACAACCCAATCCGGTACGCTCTCGAAAATGTTTCTAAGCGAGCTCACGTCTACTTGGTTGGTGTCGTCTTCGATTTCCTCTACTTTGGAGAGAATGTTTTTCAGTTCCTCTTGCTTTTTCAGCTTGTCGAAGATCTCCATGACAGCCGGCACGTTTCCTTTCATGATTTCATCCATGTGCACCGAGAGTCTCTGCCTTCGCTCATCCTCAGTTTCTCCTCTCCTTTTCTTTTTCCGTCTGACCACTCCACTCACTTGTTGATCATCACTTTTATCTTCTTTTTCTTCACGGTTGTTACTATCTATCTTACAGGTCTCCGAGGAGCCATTGTTGTGAAGAGAAGGACTGATTTCCTGTGCCGTTTCAGTTTCCAAAATGGTGGAGTTGTTATTGGTGTTGTCTGTAGTGTTCTTCACATTTTCTTTTGCCATTTTGATTCTTTTAGGTTTCACAGGAGTCACTGAACCACTCTGCTTCACCCCAAAGTTTTGAAGAGTGCCATTAAATCCTGTGGAAGATTCACTGACAATGCTTTCCAGAGAGCTCTTTGGAGGTTCTTCAACAACCTGTATGTCATTTAGCTTTTTATTTTCAAGACTCTCAGTGTCGGTCATTGACGTATCACTAGGTTCAGGTTCATTGGCATCAGTAAGCTGTACACTTATGCAGAGTACATCTTCATGAGCCGCTGGGTCTGGGCTTAATTTGGGAGTTGAAGGTTCTTTAATCTGCTCAGTTGGTAATTTTGAAGATGTAGTTGGGACTTGGCATTTGTTGAGACGATATGCATCAGTTTTAGTACCAAGAGGGTTTGGCTTAATTTTTAAATGATCTGGTTTAGGTGGGATGGCTGGCTTGGGTCCAATAGGAGTTTTCCGATTTTTAACAGGTGTGTCTACGGAGACTTGAAGGGGAGAAGTCACTGGTTTGTTTTCAAACTGGGTTGTGTCAGTTTCCTCACCAAGTGATTTGAATGCCTCTTGTTCAACTAGTGGTGCAGGAGAATATGTTGATGGCTGACTTTCTGTAATCCTTTTACTTGACTGCTCTACATCTGTCTTTTTGTGTCCTGCAAATCCTTTAGCAGAGTTTCTATAAATCATTGCAGCTCTAAAATCCCCCTTTGAGACATTAAAGTTGGACATTCCCAAGGAATCAAGAGCTGCCTGTATGCTACCCCTCATAGCGTCCTCCTTACTTTCTTCTTCATTTTGAGTTTCGTATAACTGTGAGAGCTCTTCTTTCACACTTACATTATTATTGTTTTTCACTTGTGTAAACTCATGGTTAACTGAACCAAGGTCACAGATTTGTTGGGTTTGGTTGGTCTGGGAAGCAAGTGCTTGTACACTTTGCTGAAGAGCTTTTGCCTCCATTGTGGCCTGATGAAGATTCATAATTGCTGTTTGTAGATTCACTAACTCATCATCTTCCACTACATCAACAAGTTCTGCTTGAAGAACAGCTCCATCATCCATGATATCTTGATCTTGGAGAATAATTGGAGTTCCCCCAGTGTTAGTGCAAATTTCAGTCTTGTTTGATTTTTCTGTATTATTTTCATTATTTATCACACTTTCTGTATGTGACACTTTTGACTTGTTTTCTTCTGATTGTGTTTTAAAGCTTAAATTATCTATATTGGTAGTAAAAAGGGCTTTGAACTTGTTAACATTATCTGGTATAATCTCACTTGTTTTTTCTGAAGCACCTACATCTACATCTGATGATGTTTCCTGCAGCCTTTTTAGATGTTCAAGGTCTCCTTTCTCAATGCAGCTCTGGCATAGCTGCACATTACTAGTTTTGTTTGTATCTACTGCTGAATAACTTTCTGATGAACTAATATCTGTCTTGAGATCACCCTTTTCAGACTCTGGATCAATCTTTAGACTTGCGGGAATGGATCTATACTCAATTTTACCCAACTCCTTTACCCCTGCACTGTCTTCACTGTGGATAAAAAGTACATAAACTGTTATCTCTCTCATTCCTGTGGGACCATCTTGTATTATGACTCCTTTCCTCATTGACTTCTCTTGACTCAGAAGATCCTCAGTAATCTGCACCACATTGGCAGTCATGCACTCTTTATCTTGAGTGAACGGAAGTTGGTGAGTGGGAACATCTACTTTCTGAATCTCCACATTGCCCTGATTGTCCTCTTTTAGGAAGGTCACAGTTGGGTTCAGGCTTGTTCCTGGTAGCATCTGAAGCATGATGCTCTTTATGTTTCCAGTCACTATCTCCTCATCATCAATTTCTGCTCTTGTATCTTCTTGTATGAAGTGATATCTTGCTTTCTTGATATGGCCAGTTTCATTAGCTTCAAGGATAGTTCCATCAGAATGCATGATACTGAAGTTGCATAAAGAAACTAGAGTTTCCTGCATGTTCTCAAGGATGGTTTCTGATTCTTCCTTGGTTTGCTGATTGATCTTATCAAGTGGAGTTGATTCGAACATCTGAGCTCTATTTTTTACATTTGCCTTCAGCAGTTCTTCCTCTTGGCTACAGCTATCATTTGTGGGTGAGATGTTCTCTTTGTCATGTAATATTGTTTCAAAGACCTGTTTGGCTCTAGCTATACCTACAAATACCTCATTTGTGCCTATGAAATCAGTGGTTTCACTGTTATGGTGAATGTTTGATGTTTGTTTTCCATCAGTTTCAGAATCGTTCTTTGGTTTCCAGACCGATCCACCTTCCTCATCAGAAACAATGTTTTTCCTTGGACAGGGGCTTTGACTGTCTCTCAGAATATCCATTGATTGAGCTTCGAACATTCTGCGTGTGGCTTTCACATCCACTCTGATGTTCTGCTCTGATGTACCTTCCTCTGATTCGTTGAGTTGGGGTTTGTTCTCTTCGTTGAGGAAGTTAGCTGTAGGTTGTTCAAACATACAAACGGTTCTCTTGATTTCGCCCTCTTGAAAATCCTTTTTCATCTGTGGTTTTTGGTCGTGGAAATCCACTGAATTGATATCATGGTTCTCAAACAGCCAGCACCTAGATTGGACCTCACTCTGGTATCCAGTGTCGGTGACTGGGTCGATGTTGAGAATATCAGCCATCTCCCTCTCTACCAAACTGTCTACATTTTTCAACTCCGGATAAGTGTGTTTTAGCAGTCGTCTAAGCTCGCATTTCTGTCTGCGTTGGTGCAGAATGGACATTACTTCTCTTGTAGGGGGTGGTGAAGTAAAGGCTCGCTCATACTCATCAACACTGGTTTCCGGATGACGTGTAGATGGATTTGATTCGGGTGCATATGCTATGCTGTTTTGTGCACCTTCAGCCATCTTAGAGTAAAAAAATAACAACCACATTAGATTATTGTAGCTAATATATTAACTTATTATTTCAAATGGTTATGATTCATTTTGAGCAAACACGAATGGTTAAGAAGTTAAACATACCTGCTGAACTGTACGGAAGTCAAACCGCATGCCAAAGAAAACCAGCGTTTTGTGCCTAACGTTTCTAATGGTTATTAATTTCAGCAGTCTGAATACAGGCAGTTGAGAACATTATCATTCATGTTAGTATTGTGATTATGAGACCGGTGATTAAGGAACAGAAAAAGTCCGGCAAAGACACCCAGAATAATTATATATTCTGTCCTGCTAAATGAGTAGGTAATCAAACACTGCAAATTCAACTTCATATGTTGTTAATTTAATTCAGACCCAATATCAAAAGGGTCACTACCACAATTTGTTATTTACTGAGTATGCAATTACAGAAAGACGCAAACTACAAATGTTGCTAATGTTTTGCTAATGTTTAACAGCACTAAAAGAGCCAACAATTTTATTTCAAGAATAAAGTGCAAAATATTATATAATGTACTTAATTTTGAATAAAACACATTTATACACAATATTATAATTTATTCCAGAGTTCACACCAGGGGTTAGTTTGTACTTTAAAGCCAAATGAGTTTTATCACTAGATTAAAGTACATATTTGAAACAATTTTTCCTTACCTTGCTTGCTCTTGGCCTTTTTCCAGTTGGGGAAGTGGGATTCTGGTCCTAGAACAAACAAAAATCAAGGAAATGACTAGCGTGTCTGGTTAGAAATCGCAAATTCAATTTCAAGTTGAGCTTTTATAAAAAATAAAAAAAAGCTTTTATAAAAAAAAAACTGAACTGATTTTAATAACATAATTTAAGAGTTTTTCCAAAGTAGAACATATTATATAGTAATTATATATACACTGTAAAAAAAAATTGCTGCCTTAAATTCTTAAGTACAATTACGATAAACTTGGACGTTTAAGTTGTTTCAACTTAAATTACATTAAACTGACTTAAAAAATTTGTTGAATCTTGTATAACTTATAAAAAACAATTGAAAATTGTTTAACTTATTTTAATGAGTAAAAGCAATGAAATTTTTTTTGTTATATAAGTTATACAAGATTCAACAATTTTTTTAAGTCAGTTTAATGTAATTTAAGTTGAAATGACTTGAAACATCCAAGCTGATTACAGTGCATGCTCCTTGAACTTGTAGCTAAACACTGATAAACAGAAAGCAGTTGTACAAGCAGTTCATAGCAGCATTTTCTTGCTGCCTTACCCTGTCTCATCCCCCTGGCCCCAAAAGTAGCTACAAGTACTAACTGGTTTCAAGACGTTTCCTGCTGGTTCTGCAGCTGCCACTTTTGACAGATATAGTGCAGACAATGCTTTGACTGAAATAGAGGGTTTCTCCAGTTCGTAGAGAGCCGAGTTGTCTCTGAAGTCTGCGACTGACCTTCTTTTATCCTCTGTAACAGCAGAAAGATCAGAATCACGATATGGTTATTGTAACTCAAAATTGTACTCCTAATGAAATCAAGGTCAACATCTGTGCTTTTACAACCAGACGCACACATCAGGGGGGCAAAAAAGACATTCTGAACTGTCAGATATGAGATTTATTTAAAAAGAAAAGTTTGTCTTTCAGTGGGAGGTGGGCGATTGGTCAGGCATATTGTTTGTTATTTTTGTGGGAGACTTTATCTGTGACTCAGCAAGCTTTTAGCAGGGCTTTTAGATTTAACTGTAAATTATGATAAATTATTTATTGACTGATTCGTACCCACAGACCCCCTTATCTAGACTTTCAGCTAACATAAGTACTCCCAAATACTGTAACAATAACAGTTTTCTCAATAACAATTTAGAATGATTCTAATTGTTATTATTCCCAAACATTATTACCTTTTTTTATTTCTTAAAATCATTCACGTATCACATTTATTTTAATATTTGTATATTTTTAAGGAAAATCCTGACCCCTGCATTGACTTATTGATTTTATATAACTGACATCAAACCGTTCAACTAATGCCTCCATTTATGCTTTGCAATGAATATTAAATCCATTTTGTAAGTGTGCTTCATTTTAAAACGGTGATGTTATGATGGTTATTGCTCTGTCAGCTCTATTACAGTAATGTGGCCAGCTGCTATGATCGCAAGCCATCAGTGTAGTCCGTTTCGAAGGGTGGAAAACATTTGACTCTCTGTGACACAGATATTTGTGGGATTTCCAGTCGTGAACCAAGAACCAACACACAGCTTGGATGAATAGCAGAAGGGTACAGACTAATATTCCGTTTCAAGGGCAAAATATCGTCTTGCCTTAAGCTGGTAAAATAAAATTATAATCAACCATGGCTGTATTTTAGTATCTGAAAAGCATTAAGGAAGTGAAACTCATTATCTGATTTTAGTTAAGTCTATTTTTTATTGTAGTAAATAATTTACTTGTTGAGTGCATCTGTATTAAATCACTCTTGCTACTCATCTGATCTAGATATCACAATGATAATGAGATTATTTTTTTGGTTCCATAATTATTGATTAAATGATCAGTTCATCACACATTCTCAACAGCTATTCATTAACAATACAAGACAGATTTCCTTTAAAACAGTCTATAAATAATATTTGATGAAGACAAGTGAAGCAAAGTGTCCAACAAAAATCATCTATAACTAATTTCAGCATGTTAGTGAGTTGAAAATTAACATACGATTATTTATTTGCACAGTAAAATGTTAAGGTTAAGCTTGTTTTCCAGCCTGTTTTTTTTTTAACACAAAAATGAATAATGAAATTCTGGAAATCCCATGTCCTTGGTTACACAACAGTGTGCCTTCTATAATACACATGTTGTGGGAAATCTATTTGATGCAATATAACAGTTTAAAAGTGTGTAAACATAAACTCACCATTCAGTGCTCTTTCTCTTTGCTCATAAGCTTAAATCAAATCCCTCTAAATTTTTTTATTACTTAGTTCAGTAATGATCCTCTGACGGGTCTATCGGCCATGTGTGTCCTCTGAGTGTGTCAGCAAGCCTGTGGCTCCGCTTCTGTTCTGGTAACAGCTGACCCTGTCCGGCTCCCATGGAGGGATAAGTGCCAGCCAGCTATTTTAGGAGCTATTCTGCTATTGCTACACCAGGCTGAGTCAATCACTTGTTGAGATACACAGCTATATTTCCAGTCTGCCCCAACCCAGCACTCAGAAATGACTAAAAAAAGCACGTTATTTTCATCTCATGTCATTATGAACAGTTGTTGCTCCTGCTGTGATGTCAGGCGTTTCCTCAGTTACAGTTTGGAGAGCCCTCACACGTGGCCCAAGTTTTATCAAAAGCAAAGTAAAGTATATTTTCTATATTTCACCAGTGCTTTTATTTGACAGTATTTGCAAAAGAAAGTGCTTTTTGTCTTGAAAGATATTCTATATAGCTTGCTCTTGACATTTAGGTCACATGATACTCTGTCAACATTTGAAACGTAACCTTGAACTAGAATCCTTAATAGTGGTGTTTGCTGAGGTAGGCATTGCTATTTCTATTGCTCATAGTTTGAGTTAGAGTTTTGAACAAACCCTAACCCTACTTAAACCAGGAATCAATCCATCCATCCATCCATCCATCCATCCATCCATCCATCCATCCATCCATCCATCCATCCATCCATCCATCCATCCAAAGTGAGGTGTACCGAGCCATACCATGCAGCACGTCTTTTGTAAAATGTAAAAAGTTACGTATGTACTCACCCTCTGGAGTTGATATTTTTTCACTATAAATGCCAGAAATGGTCTTTCTTCTATCAGATCGGGTTATTATCTGTTTTGTTCTCTCACTCTGAAAGAGTAAATATTTCATCAGTAAAATACAAATGACTCTTGGTCATGCACATCTCTGTAAGGTCTAACTGTTTACCTTTGTGATCACTTGAACCTCTTTGGTCCATTCCTCTGGTTCATCATGGCTGTTATTAACCTCTGGCTCTACTTGGGGCTTTATGTCCTCAGGATCCTTCTTATTGGGAAGAGTGAGTGGAAGAGTAGTGTTATTGGCTTTCTCAGCACCCACTGACTGAAGTGCCGTCTTGCTTCTCTTGGACTCAGGCTGAGTGGTGACCTTTGACTCAAAGAGCGCCCTGAGTGCTGTGGTGCCCGTAGGTCTCTGCTGAGGGAGGCTCCCCATAGACTTACTGCGGGACAGAGGAGAGACTCTGGTGTTCTCTTTGACATCAGTCTTCTTCACTTGTGTCTCAACTCTGCTGACATTCTCACTGACAGGGATTGGTTCAATCTGCATGCTCATCTGTGGGAGAAATTAGAAAACGAGGTAATGCAGGTAGAAGTGGTTGATTCCTTCAATCTTAGGGAAAAAATGACATCACATGTTGAATATTGAAAAATCTAATAGTAGTCTATGTGAGGTTTGGTGTTTTTACCTCATGCTTGATATCCTCTGAATCAACTTTTGTTTTTCTTCCAGGAGAGTTTTGGTAGCTGGTGAAGACATGGTGTTCAGAAGGTCTGATAAAGTCCTGTATTTAATTTCATTTCATTCAAAATGACTTCGGAAAATAGAACTGTACACTTTCTGTTTATTTACACATCAACATCAAGTCCAATGGATTATTGATACTTATTACACAAGTAAGAGTTTATTGATTAAGTAAAAACTCTAATTTATTTGGTTAACTCAAATTTAATATTCTGTCATAATTTATTCACCTTCATGTTTTTCAAAACACATTTCATCTCTTATTTTCTGTGGAATACAATATCTTTAGCTGAATTAGCTGCTTGTTTTCATACAATGGAAGTGAATGGTGACCATGTCAATCAAACAAGATTTTCAGTGAATAACAACTCAAATTATATGGATTTAGAGCACTTAGAATATATGTAGTGAACAAATTTCATTGACAACCTTTTTTTTCCTTTCCTTTTTGGAGCTTGGTCCCCTCCCACATTCATTGTATGAAAAACAGCATCTCAGACATTTTTGCTAAACATCACATTTTATGTCCCAGAGAGAAGGCAAGTCATACAGGTTTGGACCATCATAAGGGTGAGTAAATGATGACAGAATTGGTGAACTATTCCTTTAAAGTAAGATAAACGTCTCCCTCACTGTAACATAAGCTGAGAGACAGACTTCCTCTTGTCTCTGAGTCCAGTTTCAGTCCAGGACACGACATGATCAGTGGAAACACTTCTGAGAGACTGGGTCCTCCGCAAGATGCTCTTCACTTCCATTTCTTCTTCCTCGCCTAATACTCTGTCCTCCGTCCACGTCCCAACCTACACACCATGAACACACATCACATGCGTCTTGACATGGACAGATTTGTGGCATTCAGTCACATGGAGTGGTCTTACATTTTAAAATCAGTTATGGGAATAGCAGTTATCCTGTTAACAGCCGGTAGTAGGACACTTGGCACGGTTTTTATTGCCTTTTTTCCCACATATTTTAGTCATCATCATATGAGGTATCATTCTAGAGCTTAAACACTCAAAATCCATTCCACTGTGATATCTTCAAATTCAAAACGCAACAAAAAACGGAAAAGTTACAGTTAAAAACGCTGTATTATGCATGCCAGGCCAGTAGTTGGCGATGTCACTTTGTGAAGAAACTACGCGCCTATATGACATCATTGTTCTCTTACGAGAGGTTCTCTCGTATTGCGTAAGGAACTTACGCTACGGGAAAAGTCATCTTTTCTCGAGATACTGAAGCCAAAAAATTATCCTTAATTTTTCATAATTTGTCAACGCAGTGCAGCAGGCAGCACAGCAGAGCTAGAGCGGGCAATACTGCGTGCTCATTGGCTGCCGCGCGGCAACTGCTTAAGCCTACCAGTGAGCCCCGCGTGACGTCACGCCCAATCAGGGTGCGCGCGCGTCACAGCCCGCCAGAAGGGGCGGCGTCAGAGCGTATAAAAACAGGGCTCGGAGGCTTAATTCTCTGATTTCTGTCTCTTCAGCGAAGCTCTTCGCATCGCTGCTCTCTGAGAGAAGCCGTCGCCGTCGAAACCAGCAACGAGCCAGCCTAGGACAGCCTGAGGAAGCCGGACGAATCTTCGCCGCCTTCAGCCTGCCGTGCCAGCTCAGCTATCCGGCGATATATCCTTTCTCATTATGTGTTTTACTGATGTATCTTTACACGAGGCGTTGTTTCAAATGCCTCGCACCACTCCCCGCTCTCTCTCCCTCTGTCGAGCCGCGCAACTGCGCCTCTCACAAGGTGTGTTAGAGATGCGGATGATTACGGGGCTCGCTCTCTCCCTCTGTTCGAGCCGCGCAAAACGTGCCGCTCACAAGGGATCGCAGACGCGTACGGTCACGGGGCTAGCTTTCTTTACGTTACAAGAAAGCTACCCCCCCTCCCCCCCGCCCGCCGTCTCCCGGCGAAAGGAGAAAAGAGTGTTCTAGACCCGCCAAGGCCGGTCTAACCTCCATCTCTAACATATTTCTCAGTCCCCTCCTAGTTCAGGCTACTGGGAATATCTATACTGCAGTAAACGAGCCTGTCACAGTACACGCACGCCTGCAAACATGATAACGCTCTCTGGCTACTCGCCCTCCCCGCACTCTCTCCCTCTGTTCGAGCCGCGCAGACTGCGCCGCTCACAAGGGATTGCAGAAGCTGACAGTCGCGGGGTTAGTTTTCTTTACGTTACAAGAAAGCTACTGTCCCCGCGTCCGTCACTCGCCGGTGATAGGAGAAAAGAGAGTGTTCGAGTCTCACCGAGGCTTGGCTACCGCCTTTCTCACATATTTCTCAGTCCCCTCTAAGTTCAGGCGGCTGGAAATATTAATATTGCAGTAAACGAGCCTGTTACAGTACACGCACGCCTGCAAACATGATAACGCTCTCTCTGGCTACTCGCTCTCCCCGCACTCTCTCCCTCTGTTCGAGCCGCGCGGACTGCGCCGCTCACAAGGGATTGCAGAAGCTGACAGTCGCGGGGTTAGTTTTCTTTACGTTACAAGAAAGCTACTGTCCCCGTGTCCGTCACTCGCCGGTGATAGGAGGAAAGAGAGCGTTCGAGTCCCACCGAGGCTTGGCTTCCGCCTTTCTCACATATTTCTCAGTCCCCTCTAAGTTCAGGCGGCTGGAAATATTAATATTGCAGTAAACGAGCCTGTTACCTTACACGCTCGCCTGCAAAACATGACGACGCTCCGGCTACTCGCCCTGCTTCCCGCGCAAACTGCGCCGTTCTCAGGGATGTCAGAGCGGACGGTCACGAGTAATGCTCAGCACCCCGCGTGCCTCACTCACCGGCGGAATGAGGAGGGAGATGTTTGTAGCCCCGCTGAGGCCGGGCCATTCTCCAATTCCCATACGTTTCTCAGCCCCCTCTGAGTTTAGGCGGCTGAAAATGTTAATGTTGCAGCAACGAGCCTGTTATAATACACGCACGTCTGCACGCTATCGCCGACGAAAAACATGACCCGCACTCTCTTATGCTCGAGCGAACCAATAGCCTATGCACTCTTCCCCTGTGGCTCAGTGGCAGAATAACAGGCTTTCACACCAAAGACCCGTGTTCGATCCCGGCTCTGGCAGCAAAAATTTTTATGCTGTTCGCTGATCCAAGCTCGCGGCCAGCTTCTCACACGCAGAAAGTGTGTGTATTGCAGCCAATGAGTCAGTTATACAACTCGCTCGCCTGCACACAAACGCTGTTCGTACAGCGGCCCAGAAAATCTGGCAAAGAGTGTTAATTCTGGTTATTCGGCTCACGCCGACGGTGTTTGAGTGTAGTAAATATGCCCACGACCCAGTGTTCATTTCTACACACAAGCACAATTCCCCCTGTGTACCCCACAGAGCACACTCACATAAAGCGCGCACTTGCCGCTCGAGTGTTAAGTGTAGGAAAGGTGCCCGCTCACGAGTGCTCACAACCACACGCTGTTCGCTCTGTCTCACACGTTCAGGGTTCAGATATCGCCACTGCCACCGGCCGTGTTTTAATAAAGAGTCCTGTGCCCGCTCCCCTGCGTTCACACTCTGCTATAAACACTCACGCGCGCTCTCTCAGCGCAATCCGGCCGGTCACTGCTATCAGCGAGTCCCCGTCTCGCAGCACTGTCTCAGCGCGCACCGCGCGCCCGCCACTGCAGGTCCCTCGTCCCGCGCTATGCAGCGGGCAGGACTCAGAGGCCATTCGACCCCTAGCTATGAGTGCGAATGCATGGAAAGCTATTCCGGGTGTGTCGACATGGGTGCTGGACACGGTAATACAGGGCTATTCGCTACAGTTCAGTCGTCGGCCTCCGCGCTTTCAAGCCCGGACCGAAATGAAAGTGAACGCAGAAGCAGCCCATCTGCTTCATGCAGAAATAGCGAAGCTGCTACGAAAAAAAAAACAAAAAAAAAAAAAAACAAAAAAAAAAAACAAAAGGCGATAGAGAGAGTTCCTCCTTCTCTGACCGAGGCGGGCTTTTACAGCCGTTATTTCCTCGTGCCCAAGAAGGACGGTGGGCTCAGACCCATATTAGATCTGAGACATTTGAACAGGGCTCTCATGAGACGGCCGTTCAAAATGCTTACGACCAGGCAGATCCTCGCGCTAATTCGCCCGAGGGACTGGTTCATATCTCTCGATCTGAAAGACGCGTATTTTCAAATCCAGATTATACCCCGTCACAGGCCATTCTTGAGATTCGCCTTCGACGGCCAGGTGTATCAATATACCGTCCTTCTGTTCAGCCTGTCCCTAGCACCCCGTACATTTACGAAGTGCATGGATTCAGCTCTCGCTCCCCTGAGAAAACAGGGCATGCGAATTCTGAACTATCTGGACGATTGGCTCATTCTAGCGCAGTCAAAAGAGGAACTCATCTCTCACAAGATAGCGCTTCTCAGTCATCTGGAAAGCCTGGGTCTTTCGGTGAACTGGGCCAAGAGCTCACTTATCCCCAGTCAGTCAATTTCCTTCCTAGGAATAGAACTGGACTCGGTGGCGATGACGGCCAGGCTGTCAGAACAGCGCGCGCGCTGTGTTCGACACCTCGCCGCATCCTTCCAAAAGGGCAGATACCTCCCTCTGAAACGTTTCCAGAAGCTGTTAGGCCATATGGCATCAGCCGCAGCGGTCCTACAGCTGGGTTTACTTCGAATGCGCCCGCTTCAATGCTGGCTGAAATCGAAAATACCCCGCGGAGCGTGGGTTTCGGGCAGCGCTCAAGTCAGCGTGACTCAGGTCTGTGTCTCAGCCCTGCAGCCCTGGCTAGCGCCCGAATGGTACCGACAGGGAGTGACAATGGGAGTCATCTCACACCGCAAAGTGGTCTCGACAGACGCGTCCAACATGGGTTGGGGAGCGCTTTACGGGGGCAGACCAATCTGCGGCCCCTGGTCGGGCCCAGAGCGGAACCTCCATATAAACTGTCTGGAGATGTTAGCGGTCGAGAAGGCTTTGAAGCATTTTCTCCCATACTTGCGGGGACACCACGTGCTAGTTCGCTCAGACAACATGTCAGTGGTGTCCTACGTGAACCGCCAGGGCGGACTCAGATCCAGAGCCCTGCGCGCTCTAACAGAACGCCTTTTGGTCTGGGCTCAGGGCTCGCTGCGCTCGCTGAGAGCCGCGCACGTGCCCGGGCACCTGAACGACGACCCGGACAAACTGTCCAGGGACAATGTTACCCCAGGGGAATGGGCGTTACACAGCCAGACGGTACAGACGTTGTGGCGCCGCTTCGGCGAAGCGAAATTGGACCTTTTTGCCACAAGCGAGAACGCTCAGTGCAAAAGGTTCTTTTCGAAGAGCAAGGATGCGCTGGCCCAAGTTTGGCCCAGTGTCCCGTTGTACGCTTTCCCCCCGATCTCAATGCTGCCTCAGGTATTAGCAAAGATCAGGGAAACGCGCTGCGCAGTGCTCCTCATAGCCCCGCACTGGGAGAACCAACCCTGGTTCCCGGAGCTGGTGAGCCTGTCAGACACAGCCCCATGGCCGATTCCGGCGAGGAGAGACCGTCTCTCTCAAGCCCGAGGGTCAATTCTGCATCCCCATCCAGAGCGCTGGTCTCTGCATGCGTGGGTAATCAACGAATATTCGCTGATCTGCCAGAAGGGGTAGTTAACACGACCTCGCAGTCCAGAGCCCCCTCGACGAGGCGGCTCTATGCGTCTAAATGGTCAGTGTTTAACAAATGGTGTGCAGGGAAGAGTTTGAACTCTCAGTCCTGTGGGGTTCCACAGGTTCTGAACTTCCTCCAAGAGCTCTTGGACGCGGGCAGGTCCCCCTCCACGCTCAAGGTGTATGTTGCGGCGATTGCTGCGTTCGCCGACTCGGCGCGCGGCCGCGCACTAGGAAGAAACAAACTCATTACCCGTTTCCTGCGAGGCGCCAGGAGGCTGAACCCTCCGCGGCCACCTTCGGTTCCGATATGGGATCTGTCTTTGGTCCTGGAGGCCCTTAAAGCTTTTCCATTCGAGCCGTTAGACTCTGTGGGTCTCTAATACCTCACTTTCAAAACCGTTTTTCTGCTGGCCCTCGCCTCAGTAAAACGTGTGGGTGACTTGCATGCGCTATCAGTTAGCGCGTCGTGTCTCGAGTTTGGACCTAACGACTCGTTAGTCATTCTCAAACCTAGACATGGCTATGTCCCTAAAGTGTTGGGTACTCCTTTCAGAGCACAGGTTATCTCCCTCTCAGCCCTGCCGCCGGCAGCCAGCGAGGTCGATAATAACCTCCTTTGCCCTGTCAGGGCGTTAAGGCTTTATATTATGCGCTCTGCAGCCTTCAGGCTCTCAGAGCAGCTCTTTGTTTCGTTTGGTGGGCACACCAAGGGTCTCGCCGCCTCGAAACAGACGCTATCCAGATGGATAGTGGACGCTATTGCGACAGCATACGCGTCCAAAGACCTGCAGTGCCCTCTGGGCATACGGGCTCATTCCACCAGAGGCATGGTCCAGTGGGATTTCCATTTATGACATTTGTACGGCAGCAGGCTGGGCCTCCCCGTCTACATTTGTTAGGTTTTATAACCTGGAAGTTCCCGCCCTACAGGCTAAACTTCTTGCAGTCTAAAATCATGTTCATGCCCTGCTCTTCGCAGGCTGGATATTAGATTTGACTCTTCTGGTCGAGCCGCACTTTCAGGGAAAGCTTTTATATACAGACCGGCTGCGCCGCTCTGTTTCTCCCTACGGGTGCTTATGTACATGTGTTGGCCCGCATTGCTGGCCACCTCTCTCCCCACTCTTCACTCCCCGGGTCCCCTCCCCCTGGAGTTGTGTGTGGATGCATGGCGCGCACGGCGTTGACAAAGGGTTCCCGTAGCGTAAGTTCCTTACGCAATACGAGAGAACCTCTCGTAAGAGAACGATACTCGGTTACTCACGTAACCTCGGTTCTCTCTAGAGAGGGAACGAGTATTGCGTTCCCTGCCGTGCTTGCGCCTCGAGCTCATGTCGCTTCATTCGACAGAAACCAGAGAATTAAGCCTCCGAGCCCTGTTTTTATACGCTCTGACGCCGCCCCTTCTGGCGGGCTGTGACGCGCGAGGGCGCGCGCACCCTGATTGGGCGTGACGTCACGCGGGGCTCACTGGTAGGCTTAAGCAGTTGCCGCGCGGCAGCCAATGAGCACGCAGTATTGCCCGCTCTAGCTCTGCTGTGCTGCCTGCTGCACTGCGTTGACAAATTATGAAAAATTAAGGATAATTTTTTGGCTTCAGTATCTCGAGAAAAGATGACTTTTCCCGTAGCGTAAGTTCCTTACGCAATACTCGTTCCCTCTCTAGAGAGAACCGAGGTTACGTGAGTAACCGAGTATCGTTTTCATAAATTCGCCTTTTTGTAGTTTACACGGAGATGATAGTGTTTTCTACAGTCTACTAATGAGATTAAGTTGACATGTAGTTGCAAAGCGGACCATCAAAATAAATTGTACATTTTGTATAAGATAATAGCCTACATGTTTAGTTTAGTACATTTGCTTTACATTGAACTTACACTTTCATTTTTGAAGCTACTTTCACTTCTGCAATAATCATCTGAGCGTTTCTTTAAAAAAATACCAACTTTAGGACTGTATTCCAAAGCATTCATGAATTACAACCATGATACAGAATATAACATCTCTGATTAACTGACCCATGGCACATTACTCATATTAATCATTGCCAGTGCCGATAATACATCTGCTAACTGATAATTAACCATCTCTCGTTTACAGAATGCTAGTAATCCATTGGTATACGCTTAAAAAAAAAAAAAAGATATTTTAAATAGGCCTAATCATGGTTTTAAATGCAGTTTGTTTTTTAACCGGACACAGTTTTTTGATATATTGACATGAAATGGATAAAATAAGTGAACATTTTTACCTTTGAAAAGTGTGTTGCTCACTCGATTGACAGATGCCTTGAGACAGTTCTCTGTGCATCACGCGGAGAACTCACAGGACAGAATCTGTGGGCAAAGTCCGGCTGGTTTATTACACCTGACTCTGTGAAAACTGCCTCCTGAAGGTTTGTACCCTGTAAAAAGGGTTGGTTAGAAAAACTGGGATTGCCATCAATAAAACACATGGCAGCTACTATTGAAAGTTGCATTACATGTCATCTCTACCCATACGTGGTGTAAAATGTGCATAACGAAGGTATAGGGTTTTCTCAGGCCTGGCTGTTTGCATGATTCCATCCATCACATTCAAATATTCATTTAATTTATTTCATTAACTAAAATCTAAACAAATTAAATAATATAATATGCTTGAATAACAATATATGCATATTTCTTTTCCTTTTCTGTTCCTTTGATAGTATGTTATCTGTATTTCTGTGCGTTCTTATGCATTACAGGAGGACGTGATCGCTTTCTGATTTCTGCGCGCTGTGCTGTATTGAGTTAATATTTTGAATATTTAATCTTATCTATGTTCATTTTAAAGGCTTTCTCTGCAATACATCATTAGATGCTGTGATAGGTGTAAGACAGATGGTTAGACTTTATCACTCAACCATGACCCAGGTCACTTCTGTTCTGTGGGACCCCTGATGTCTTCTCTTATTAGGGTCAAGCTTCCATTTGACTTTTGCCCCTGTAGGGTTGAGGTACAAGAGCCTGCTCTAGACACTTATGTTCAGGGGTCAGTCCCGAGTCCCGAGTCGTTGCATCTCATTCTGTCTTTAAAAGAGCTGCTAAAAACAGCTATGAGACTTAAAGGCATTTTGTTGTGTCTAAATTTTACGCTGTTCTCTATTAGGAACCAGGAAACCAATTATGAAATGCATGGATTAACCTGTGAGTCCAAAGTTACATGGTGGGCAAAATCTGCATACTTTGTTCTGTTAAGGAGTGTGACGGATTTTAGCATGTTATTTGATATAATCACTTCTTTGTGCTTTTGGTCCTGTTTCTTGTGCCTCAGTGCTTTGAAACCATGATGGCTGGTTTCAGGCACTCTGGAGACAGGTTAAAAATGGAAACTGCAAAGACGTGTTAACCAGTGAATTAGTGCAGTGTTTTAGGGGAGTAAAATATATAAAAATACATAAAGTATGTTTATAAAAAATGTTTTTCAAAAATGAATTCAAGCTATATTAATTAATTAAAACTAAATCGATAAAATGATCCCATGATGGGAACCCCTAAAAGGCTCTATGAAGTATCCGACAGAATCTTTTAATATAGAACGTTTTCTTCAAAGAGTGTACTTTATGTTTGAATTTTAATTGAGAAAAATGACCAGAATGTGAATAAAGGGGGAATTTCACAATAGGGCCTTGCTTTGAATTAAAGACAAAGTTTGAATTATTTTCCTTTTGCAGTTTGCGTTGCATTTACATCTTCCTTAGCCAGATTTTACACCCTCAAATTTACTGTGAGATACTTTTAAAGTAATACCAGAGGAATTGCTCCATTAATCCCGGGTTTAGCTAATTTGCTGTCTGTTTGACAAACTACCTTGTTTAAAGCCATATAGCTTTGCACTAATAGTAGTCTTTCTGCTCCCTGTGCTTGCACTTTCCTGTCAAATTATTTCCTTTAGTTCTTTCACCCTATTTTAAGCTAAAGGTCTCGGTTGAATTGCAGGTGCAATTGTGCTATTTTTTTACAACCTTTAAGAAGCACGGAAGAACTCTGCAAATCATCCATGATGCCCAGAGAGAGAATTAGAGACTTTTAGCACAGAAAGCAAAACTTTTTATTTGACCTATAACTTCATTATCTCATCACATTAATATGGAAGCTTGTTTCCACCAGGGAATAAAAAATAAAAAAGGTAATTGCGACTTTTTATCTCACAATTCTGACTTTTCCCCCCTTAGCTATTACGAGTAGCTTATATCTCACAATTCTTTTTTTTCTCATGAGGAATTGCAAGTTTATATCTCACAATTACGAGTTGCAAAGTCAGGGTTGCGAGATGTAAACTTGCAGAATTGTGAGATAGCAATTGTATTTTTTTATTTTTTTTATTCCATGGCAGTGGAGCGGCTAAGTGCTTATGTTTGGCAGAATCGTTCAGTTTATGATACAAGCGTGAAAATTGGCATGAGCAGTCTCCATGGGTCACTTGACAAGAGAATTGTCCGAGCCACTTGAAATTTCAAGATGGCGGCCATTTTTCAAGATGGCCGACACCTTAGTGGAGCAGTTAAGTGATATAGTGGTTTATTTGGTGATACAAGCATGAAAATTGGCATGAGCAGTCTCTGTGGGTCACTTGACAATAAGCCACCTACAGCTACTTGAAATTTCAAGATGGCGGCCATTTTTCAAGATGGCCACCACCTTAGTGGAGCAATAAGGCTTAAGAAATCATTTAGTTGGTGATACAAGCATGAAAATTGCCATGAGCCTAATTGCTCCACTAAGGTGGTGGCCATCTTGAAAAATGGCCGCCATCTTGAAATTTCAAGTAGCTGTGGGTGGCTTATTGTCTAGTGACCATCAGAGACTGCTCATGCCAATTTTCATGTTTGTATCACCAAATAAACCACTATATCACTTAACTGCTCCACTAAGATGTCGGCCATCTTGAAAAATGAAAAATCTTGAAATTTCAAGTGGCTCGGACAATTTTCTTGTCAAGTTGACCCATGGAGACTGCTCATGCCAATTTTCACGCTTGTATCATAAACTGAACGATTATATCACTTAGCCACTCCACTACAAGCTTCCAATACAAGCAAAACAAATCCACATTTTTGAACACAAAATTTTTCTTGATTTAAGATTTAAGTATTTAAATCTATAGTTGTCTTGTTGCAACAATGTAAATATTTGCAAAGTTCTATATGATAATAATACAAAAATGTGTTATTGTTTGTTAAATTATGGATTTTCACAATTCAGTGTTAATTTTTTAAATACATTAATCAAAAACAGCATTGTTCTTCCAGGTTATATGATATGATATGATATGATATGATATGATATGATATGATATGATATGATATGATATGATATGATATGATATATTTTTGTTGTATTAAAATAATGTCACATTATAAAAGATACATAATAAAATGAAGGTTCTTCTAGGAAATGTTTGTTGTTGACAATGCTACATACAGTAATATGGCACATCTTCCCCGCACATGAGAACGCCTACAGACAGAGGAACTTGACTTTAGGTGTTCTGACTGTAATGCTCATGTTTGTGCGTGGGACTGTCATATGAGTTTAGTACATGAATGACTCACTTGAACACACTTCAATGGCCCCTGACAGCCCAGGAAATGGCTGGATTTGAGTTTCTGCCTTGATCTGACAGTCTGTCTCCATCTAAGACTCTGCCATAGTCAATGGGGCAAAGAAGGGTATTTGTTTTGTCTTTCCTGGGTCCCCGGTGTGTCATTTACCCTTGTATCTCTGATCCGAGATCAGCTGTGTTTAAGTGAAGTGTTGATTGAAATGACTGGGTGTAGATCTGTTTGCAGCTTTCCATATGTTCTGCTCCATTTGTACATACATTTATTTAAGAAATGCACTGTTTCTTGGAGCATGAGATCCTTGTTGTAATTTTGTGAATATACATTCAATCTTAATGAGTGAATATTCAATTCAAGTTCATTTGTAAAGCGCTTTTCACAATAGGCCTACATATAGTTTCAAAGCAGCTTTACAGAAAATGCTTGTTTTAATGTTAAAGTACTCTGTTATCAGTCAGAAATGACTATAGCAAAGTAAAGTCCTTATGGCAGTGATATACAGCTATATGTTATGTGCTTAGTTAACATCATGTATTCAGTTAAGTAGACTCAACGAACATTCACAGCTCGTAATGATAGGATAAGGGTAATATTTGATAGTTTTGTATGTTGATCCATATCTGAAGTCTTCACAGTTGTCTTTGGAAATCTCTTTGCAATTATGCTGCTTAGTCTTTACAACAGGGGTGTCCAAACTCGGTCCTAGAGCGCCACTGTCCAGCAGAGTTTTGCTCCAACTTGCCTCAACCTGAAAGCAGGACCTTGATTAGATGGTTCAGGTGTTTTTAATTATTGGAGCTAAACTCTTCAGGACAGTGGCTCTCTAAGAACAGGATTGGACACCCCTGCTTTACAACAACAAAAACAGATCACAGAAGCTGTACACATAACATAGCACATAGCATAACTCTCTAGTGGTGAGTTTCACATGCCGCGTGCCTCTGGGTGGCCGTTTTTTTCTCATGTTCATCTGCTAGCAAGTATTCACATGACCACTAGTACAACAAGTGTTTTATCTCAACCTGCATAACAAGCGCTTTAAATGACTTGCAATCCTTTCATGCAGTAAAATCAGTTCTGTGAAGCCCTAGGGTTACATCACAGTTTCACAGCACTGTGAAACATCTGGCACCTTTACATTTCATTTCTCATCTTTGCTGTTCAAACCAACAGAATATACAGGTTGGAGTCGAGTTGAGTCTAGTATACTGTGGTAACTGTGTCGGTTCTGTTTGCGTTAATGACTTAAATGAAACAGCGTGAAGCACCTCACACTTTGAAACCAGAATGCTGCTCTATAAAGGAAAGACAGCTGGGCTCTTTAGGTTTTAAAGGTCTCCATGGAGGGCCGATTGAGGGGAGACCCTGTCACCAGTCTCTGCAGAATAGCAACATGAGATCATAGCATCCATAGGATGCAATACTTTTTTATTATATATTTTACTTAAAAACTGGCGAGTGGTTGAGAGGAAGGAAAAGATGGCAAAGCTTAACTTCTTCAGCAGTTTTATGTGCGTGTGCTGAGGTTCCCCCAGGCATATATTGGATTTATAATGTTTGCCTTCCTTTGACATACTTTAAACCCTTATAGGACATGTTTAACACCCATGCCTCAGGACAGGCATGGATGATTTTCATGGTTCATCAAGTGTAAGACCCTGTGCCTCGTTGTAAGCAAGGTTCACAAAATATCATGTCCTCATTCCCTTGTGAAAAGAAGTGCAATACCATTGCATTGAACGTGAACTTGTAGTGTATTCAAATTTTAAAACTTATTTAAAAGTGTACTTAGAGTACTTTCGTGACTGTTTCCTAACACAGTTAAAAGGGATAGTTCACTCAAAAATGAAAATCCTGTCATCATTTACTCACCCTCAAATTGTTCCAAACTTGAGTTTCTTTCTTCTGCTGTGTTCAACTTCAGCAGTATTACTTCTGCTGTGCTGCATTTTCATTTAAATGCAAAAAACATTACATTAAATGTCCGAAAACATAAAATTACAGGCTTTTATCCAAAGCACTTAGTGTCTGAGCTACATAATCTTAGTTTTTTATTTTATATATTAAAAAAAAAACGTTATGGGAACATTATGGTTAAAGCGTATTGGTTCTAAAAATAACAAACTAATGTTCAGTTATGTGTTGACTGGGATGTAAAGGTAATGATACACAGGGCAACTTTTTGAGCAATGTTGCTGGGCAATCTTGCCCGAGCAATTGTTGCTTGGGCACTTTCCCATTTAAAATGGGCAATACATTTCTATCTGGATAATTTAGATCGGTCGTGGGCCCTGTCTCTCATCCGGTTGCCCATTGACGGCAACATTGCCCAGCAACATTGCCCAGCAACATTGCTCAAAAAATTGCCCTGTGTATCATCACCTTAAGGTCAGTATACATTTTGTTCATGTATTTCCAGGGAATTTAACTTATGACATACAGCACCATTCTTGCCAGTTAAATGTTTATTTATTTCACCAAGCATTATTTATTTACATAAAACAGATTAGCCAATTCTTCATCAGATCAGTCCTCTGAGCTGTTTGTTCTCCCTCTCACATGTTGCTTGGCTAGAGTCCAACCTGTTACTACACCAACTCTTGATATGCTTTTGATGAGGCACATGATTTTGGCTGCTCCAGGATATTTGTGGTGTTTTGACCTCTTCTGATACTCTTGCCTAAAATGAAGATCTACCACAAAGAACCTATTATATTGCTTCTGTTGGGTCACCATAATGCAACAGCTAAAACTTTGTTCATTGGTGGCTAATGGATACAAGTAAATTTAAATATTTATGTATTATATAATATGTTTATGCATATTTTTCTCCCTCACTGTGCTTTTATTAGATTTGTGTGTGTGTGTGTGTGTGTTTTAAAATAAACAAACTTTCACTCTTGCTTACGTTTTTCAAATGTGTTGATTCACAGGAAGTTAACTGAGGCCCCCTAGTGGACCGCACGCGGCAACTAACTAGTCAACTTAACTAATAAGTTTGGATAACTTAACTTGATAAGTTCACTATTTGGCGTCGAGGTCAAACCTCGTGCTCCCCTTCGCCTGCAGTTTCACAAGATGTTATGAACATATTTGTCATGTGACTGGATTTCTCATCACATCTGGTCGGCGAGGTGCCCCAATTTATGTGACGTTTAAGGTCGACAAGTTCAACTGTCTTCTCCGGGTTTAGTATGTCTTTCAAATACAACATTTATTTTGGTTTTATGTGCACGGTTTTATTGACTTCATACGCAAATTAGGTAGCCTAATTAACAGATGTTAATTTTATCTTTTTCTTTTGGTCATGTTTGGTCATTTCTTTTCGTTCATTTGGCGAGACTAATATGACGAATGTTGCCGCGTATTTTCAGATAACCGTCAACATTGTGGAAAACAATATCTTTAACAACTAAAATACAAGGTCATGAAACTGGGCCACAAATCTGCTTTGTTTATCAATGTAATATTTCCAAACGAGCAATAGAGGGCAGGAGAGAGTCGTTGTCGAGATAAATCAGATTGAACATTAGAAAGCACAGGCCAGGGACAAAGAGCTGTTGTTGTTCAGTCATAAATCAAGACCACTGTGGTAACACGATAAGCAGACTTTCTTCTTTATGGAATCGTTGCTGGTTTTTTGCTTGCTTTTCTTTGAAATGTTTTGTTAATTTGCAACGCACACTTCGTTTAATAGCTGAATATGTTACTAAAATGCGTAAGCATAGGTTAGACAAGCCTATTTTAAATAAACTAGTGTATTTTCTGTAGGAAATAATGGTGCTAACTCACCCCGATTAAGCAGTTTAACCCAGAACAAGATGGTTTGCTGGTCTAGCTTGTTTAAGCTGGTCTCCCATCCCGACTAGTGTTCAGCTAGTTTAGTAGGTCATCCAGCTTGGACCATGACCTCTAATACCAACAGTATGAATTCCCTTATGGCCTGACTAGCAGACCAGATAAGACCAGCAAACCAGTCTAAGCTGGTTTCAGATGTTTTCTTTAGCAGGGTAATGTTAAAGTTTTAGGTAAGTGTAGGCTTTGGCCCTGTGAAAACTGCATGCACATAAATGGTAGGTGTTCACATTTACACAATAAAATAGTGTCAAGTTAGTTAATGCGTAGGGTTTAAAACAAAATTCAAAGAAATGCAGTACAAAATATATTCCTTGATATTCCTCAAGCAAGTACTGTAATGACATGTGTGCAGATTTAGCACAAGTGTAAGATGGTGTTTGAATAAAGTTGGCTCTGCCTTGCAGGGTATCCGAGTTCCTGGCAGTGCCAGCTGGAAGAACCACAGGCCGATGCCAACATCCCCCTTTTACCTGGCATTGTGCCCTCTGCGTACCCGTGCCGTGCACTGAGTTGCCGCGACAACCAAAGCAGTGAAGTGGAGCAGTCCCAGCTGCAGCCCAAAGCACAGTGAGTAATCCTGTGCTTACAGTGCATCTTTATACACACATTTTTACTGACCTAAACTTGCACTCTTTGTCAACTGTTCATCTGTATATCACTCTTTCTTCACGCACACATGTAGGGTCTTGCTTTTCCACTTATTCTTCTCAGTGTGCCTTGACACCAGGACAACAATGTGAATTGCTTTAATGAAGTCCTACCATTGTCCCGTCCAGTTTACAGCATGTGAACCTCTGGGGTCAAGCACAGGGCAGCTGCTCAAAACACAACTGATCTCAGCTTTGTGGGCAGATCTCAGTCTCCATTCCTGCTGCCTTTTGCCTGATTCACTGAATTCTTGGCGCAAATGCATATTTACGACACAAACAAGTCAGATTCTTTAAATTCCTGCATTACTCTCCTTTTCCTTTGCAGCCCTCCCCCTCTTTCTCTCTCTCAAACTGTGGCGTGGTCAGTAGTGTTTTTGGGGCAAAAGTCAGTAGAAAAGTTCCAGTGTGTCTCTTCAACTACAGGCATTTTCATGTCACAGCATTTTTCTTTTCGCTATATGCCACGTTAAAATTTTGTTTCACAATGGCTTAATTTGTTTTTGCTACTTTTCAAATGCCTATTATATGTAGATTTTATTTTTGTACCTTTGTCTGAGACGTTTAATCATAACATATGGAAAACTATTATTCATTTTGTTTTATTTAAAATTTTAATGTTATATGTTTTTTTTAAACTATGAACTTAAATTAATTCTAATTAATAACTATGATAACATTTTTCAATACTATGGTTATCTATGATTATACATTTTTACTAATGCATAAGTTAAGATTATAAAAATATAATAAGATAAGAGTAACCTTATAAAATATGAATCTTTAAAAAAAATCTTATAAAATTAAATGTATTTAAAATAATTACAAATAATCTTAAAAATGTTATATATGTGCTATATTATATAAGATTATTTTTAAAGATTAAGGTTATATATATATATATATATATATATATATATACATATATATATATATATATATATATATATATATATATATATATATATATATATATATATATATATATACATATATATATATATTAAAAAAAATAAAAATTATGTAAATATGTATAATCTTCAAAGATAATCTTATAAAATTGTATATTATGTAGTATTTCCACCCCACAGAATGAAATGTTGTGAAAATGAATATGTTCATGATGGTTCAGGTGGGGGGAAAAAAACAATACAAATTTACTGAATTTTCCTGTGACATAAATGTCTACTTGTTAGGGGGCAGATTGAAATAATTGGTGAGTTTAAAAAAAGACAGTTTAAGATTTCCTTAATTTCTAAAGTCCTCAGGACCAAAAGTGCCCATAGTTGAAGAAACACCCAAGTATCCTGGCATAGCAGACCTTGTATGCCATCCTCAGAAGGTCAGCTGGCAAATCTGATACTATCAGCAGCATCGTGACTGTGTGGGGAGCAGGGCTTGACTCAGATCTGACTCACTGCTCCTGTGGGTTCATTTCTCCACTGATCTCGGAGCTTTTGCCCTCAGCTGCGCCGGGGACGGACTCACACAAGTTCTGGCACAGAACAAGCTGAGCGCCTGATGAAAATAAATAACTTGCTACCAAGCCTGGATCAGTGCGTGGACATAATGCTGTTTTGTTTGGCCCCTGCGATAGTCAGATATTCTGAGAAAACGCAGAGCTTGACGATGACAGCTATGAATTTCTCCCAGTGGTGCAAACATAATGACTGAGTACAGTACATGCTGTGTGCTTCTATTCTGGTGATGGTGATAATCATGAAGATGATTAGGATAATGACACAGGCTGCAATCATCGTTATATTTGGGTGAGGTCAGCAGTGTGGGCTTAGCGTTATAGTAAAGTAATATGATATTTCTTTTCACATTCAGGTGGCACAGATCATGTGGGTGATGATGCCAGTAACTACAATAGATATGACTTAACTGTTACATCATTAAATGATGCGTTCGTGTGGCAAAAATATTCCTCAGAGGAGACATAACCCTGAATTCACCTGGCAGTTCTGATGATGATGATGATGATGATGATGATGATTGTAGTGTGAAGCTGAGATCACTTGTTGAACAATGAGAACTGATGCTGAAGAATGTGTGTAACATTGGCTTTTGTTATTAAATCATGCATTTACACATGCATATTTAGGAACCTCTCAACCTTTGGAAAAAAGTATAATTTTTATAGTTCTACAATATACTATTTAATTTTTCATTTTTGTTTTATTGTAATTTTTAGTAATTTTGTTGTGTGCACTTTGGACATTTTTATGATTAAAAAAAAAATTATTAAAATACTATTTAGATACAATCTTTTTTTACTTCAGTTTTATTTGTTATCCAGTTAAGAATTTAAATACTTAAGCCTATTTCATTCAGTTGCCAAGTTGTAAGTCTTTTTTTTTTTTATTGCAACATTAATTAACAGAAATGTTTTAAATAATGTAGGTTATTTAGATTTTAGATTTACTCAACTTTCTGAATTTAAATATTTAAACACACTAACATTTAATATGTAGCCTATATATTCCTATAAAAATAATTGTATATTTGGTATATATTTATATTTTTCATGAATTGTTTTTACTTAAATTTTTTATTCTTTTTTTTCTTTTTTTATAATTGTCAACAAGCTGGCAGGTAACTTTCAAAATATCGACTTATTAATCGGCTTACTGGTTATGATAGCAGTTTTCAAAGAAGGAAGATCCTGCAGGAAAAGGTTTGCCTGTAGCCCTGCATTTTATACAATATATGCTTTTATGAAAGTCATTTTATAATAATGACTGTATGACAGACTGTACATAAGCTTTGTACTTTAGTGCAGTGACAATCCTGAAACAAAACAGGTAGAACAATGTGTGTCTCAGCTGTTAGGACGCAGGTGTGCTGCTCCAGTAAACGTGCTGAAGTCCATCTGACTGGGAGGGCACTGCATGCACACACACACGCACACACGCGCACACACACACTCGCACACACTCCCCTCTCCGTGTATGGGAACCAATCCACTCTGGCTGACACTCCTCCTCCTGTCTCTGTGGCTCTGAGAGAGAGTGTCTAGGCCAGGCCTGCGAGTGTGCATGCATGAGCGTGTGTGCGTGAGAGTGCACGTTTCACACGTGTGCCGGCTGTGGACCGGACCGCGGCTGTAAGCTGCTTTGCAAAAGCTCAATAGAGTGTCCGTTTCCTAGAAACACACTGGGATTGTTGTTGCAGATGAGAGCTGTTTGCACATGGTGCTGCAGGACTGTCAAATGCTCAGCCTGAAAACAACGTGTCTGTTCAGACCTGCATGCTTTTAAGTAATAGAAGCATTTCATATAAAACTTCTCTATCACACTTTTTTTTTTGTTGCCAGCATGCTGTTACATATGGTGGTATAGCTGTAAGTGTAATGTTGAATGGACATTATAGAAGCCCTAAGGCATTGCATTGTATTGCATGCATTATTGTTTTCTTATGATCACATCTTAATTTGATCAACTTAGCAAAAGTGGCTTTCTCGTAACATTGATTTTGCTCATGAGAAAAAAAAAAAAAGTGATTCTATAAGAATGTAAACCGTGAGTTGGCTGGTAATGAAATTAACCACGTGTCTGTAGTGTTTATGGTGTTAAAGTTGTTCCCTCCTTCTCAAATATCAGACACTGATTTGGAAGTGGTCTAACATTGAGTGACAAATCTATTTCAGCTTTAGTTAGTCCCTGATTAAAGTCAAAATAAATCTGGTCATCCTTGATGCAGCAATATATGTATTGCACTCAATGACTTTGTTACCGCCAGACCAAGAGAAGAAAACTTTTACAGTAAGTCAAAACAACTTGATCACGTGATCACATTTTGAAATTACCAAATTGTTTTGCCATTCTGAGAGGCTACGTTCTTACTAAAAGTATTATAAATAAATTAATATAATAAAATATATAATATTATGTAATATTTCAAAAGAATAAATGAAACTATTAATAAAAAAAATCATTTTAATATTAATATAAATATTAATAAATTAATATATATGTTTATATATACATCATATACAGTGTTTTTGTATATATAAAACATACATTTTAATAAATGCTTATATATATATATATATATATATATATATATATATTAATTAAATACAATTTAATTTATTCATAATAAATACAATATAATTGATTAATTTTTAATGTATTAATTTACTAAATGGATTTCTTGAAATCTTTCACAGCTGACAGTAATTTTTAATAAAGCAGTCCTAAACTGTACATAATCCATAATTCTCAGTAATTCTGGAACACTTTGTTTCTATATTCTCATCACTTCTGTCATCAGTAGAAAAAAAACAATGTTTCTATGTACAATAGGAGGTCGATTATCATTAGGGTACATCCTGTATGCTTTACATATTTGATTTGAGCATTCAGCACAGAAACACCAATGTAACACCAGGAAAGAAAGGTGTATGTTGTTTATTTGTGTGAGCAGTGAGTGAATTTGCGAGTATTCACAGTGTTCTGTGTGTGGCTGTGGTGCCTGTCCTCTGCTGGGAACAGGAATATCAGGTTTCCTCTGTGTGCACAATGTGTACTCAGTGTTTCCTCTGTGTTCTCCTGCTGTCAGCACAAAGCAGTGCTACGTCAAGGCAACATGCCTCACTGCTCCTTCCGTTCAAGTGTGTGTGTGTGTGTGTGTGTGCGTGAGCCGGGTGTTACCAGCCGCACTCATTGTGCAGATTTTATTGGACAGGTTTTTATTTGACTGCTGGGCATCTGTTAATTCTCTCTGGTAATACATTAACACCTCAGGAATATGCAAACGGATTGAACTGTTAAACTGTCAGGATTTGAGACTCAGAACAGCAGTGGGGAGGAAACTGAATCAGAGAACAAATACTCAAAATTGAACCCCTTCAATATCTTAGTTGTTTCTCCTAGACCAGGAATTCCCAAATGTTTCATCCTGAGCACCTTTGACCTAAAATTTAAATAGCATTTGAAATTAAAAGTGAATATTTCAATAATTTAACAACACGTTCATGGTTCTCTGATGACTGTTAATGGTCACATGACATGCAGGTAAATACACTACTATTCAAAAGTTTTTATTTGAAAGAAATTAGTATTTTTATTCAACGATGCATTAAATTGATCAAAGGTGACGTTTATAATGTTACAAAATATATCTATTTCAAGTAAATGCTGTTCTTTTGAACTTTCTATTCATTAAAAATCCTGAAGAAAAATGTATCACAATTTCCACCAAATATTAAAGGGATAGTTCACACAAAATTGAAAAATTCTGTCATTATTTACTCACCCTCTAGTTGTTCCAAACCTGTATGAGTTTCCTCCTCCTGCTGAACACAAAAGAAGATACTTTTAAGAATATAGGTAACCAAACAGTTGTGGGGCACCACTGACCTCCATTGTATTGAAAAAAAAATCTATGGAAGTCAATGGCTCTATTAACTATTTTGTTACAGACATTCTTCAAAATATCTTCTTATGTTTTCAGCAGAAGATAGAAATTCATACAGGTTTGGAACAACTTAAAGGGTGAGTAAATGATGGCAAAATTTTTATTTTTGGGTGAACTATCCCTTTAAACAGCACAACTGTTGTAAGAAATGTTTCTTGGAAACCAAATCAGCATATTAGAATGATTTCTGAAGAATCATGTGACATTAAAGACTGAGTGGTGAAAATTCAGCTTTATCATCATAGAAATAAATATTTTTTTGTCTATGAAGATATAAATGTATTTTAAAAACATTTCAGATCATCATACTGCTCAGAATAGTCAGTCAATATGAGTTTTTCAATTATTAAATGTATGCTAATTCTTAAAATTCCCCAATTATGCTGTTTTAGGGTTACCTACAAAAGATTTGTGGTCAAGGTCAAAAAACACTTTAATGTTCTCTTAATATACATTGCAGCATCACCTCTTTTCTCACAGTGTCTGAAACCGTTTCATAAAGGATTCAGTCTCAAACCATTCCAGAGCCAACTCTGCTCTGATTGGTCAGATGACCCAGTCTGTTGTGATTGGTCTACCCCGCTTACAGTGTGTGTCGGAAATGAAACACCCATTACTATATCTGAATCTCAGCTACGTTCAACTGTAATGATGGCGTTGGTTTTACCGTATCAATTAGAGCCAGAGTCCTCATTCTTTGGAAGTTCATGGTGGATTTGCTTTTGCAGTGCAGAAAAGTTTGAGGGCCGGTCAAAGTAGGTGTTGTTCGCGGCCAGCCAATGAAGACCATAGGCTGACATTGTGCAAATTTGTTACAAACTTACAAAGGTTTGTGCAGGAAGTTAGGCTGGAATTACTGACGACTTGTTTTATGGAGTTCAGAATCGGTTCTTTCTTTTGGGAGACAAAAACTCCATTTATTGTGCACTTTGATTTTTTTAAACTTTGCAGATTTTTTTATATTCACAAACGGCTATATTACACACTACATTAAAGGCAATAATAGGGGCACTTTAAACACTTGTTCCCTCCTTCAGTTTCAAATATTTGGTTACATCCTCGGCATACATGAAGAGAATTGGGTCGATGGTCAGTTCTGCCATAAATCGCATTAGTTGGTTTGTGATGTTGGATTAGTATCATCCATGTCCTCTCTGGTTGGTGAGGGTGTAACAGGGATTGTTTTTGTGGTACATTCCGCTCCCAGAAAAGCCCTGGTGACCCCTGCGGCGTCATGTCAGTACTAGAGCACAGGAGGAGGAGACGAAGAGGCCCCACTGGCCTCTGATCCTGGAGAGCAAACCATTCAGCTTCATCCTCCTCCCCCATTCACCCTCTTCAATCCATCTTCTCTGCTTCTTTAACAGACACAAAATAAAACAAGAATCACATGTGATGTACACTATTTTGGTGCAGCCACAACTGTCTGACTGAGCTGGTTTCAGTTGTGCAAACCTGTTATCTGTGTTAATGGACTTTGGTGCATTTGTGTGTGTGTTTGGCTAAAGGGGATTTGTCTTGTGATGGGATTAGGGAGAATAACCCAGACGAGAGGGAGCTACTCACTGGCTTTGAGCACTGATACAGTATCGGCCACAAGACGAGCCCGATGCTTCCCTGCTGGGCTTGTGTATGTATGTGTGCAAGTGTGTGCATACGTGCTGCTTGTTTGTCAGTTCTTCATGGTTTGTGATTGTATGGAAAGCCACTGAGTATAGTAGTTCTAGATGGGTTGTGAATGGTCTTACACAGCATTCTTTTAGTAGGTTTCTATTCTAGTTTACAACTTCAGATCTATGTGTACAGTACGTGATCCACAACAGGGACGTCTCTATGGCATTACAGCTCAAAGCTATAGAGTCTGACCATATGATACCTATAGCTGTTTGACAGTAGTCACCTTTATACAGTAGACCTTATTCAGAGCAGCGCCATGACAGGCATGAAAGCGAGCCTGTGAGGGATAGACTTGCCGTGTTTCAATGGCATTCACTTTAAAAATCTGTATAAAGCTCCTAGATCACTTAAAATTTTCCAAATTCCTTTTGATTTTGTTCCTTGTTTCCTTTAAAATAAAGCAGAAATACAGTGAGGCACTTACAATGGAAGTGAAAATGGAAGCAAAGTTGTTAGCAAGTTAAAATACTCATAATTTTCATAGTACAGCAACAAGAACGTAAATAAAATTTAAACGTGATTTGAAAAAAATTGCTTGGTGACTTTAATTCTGTGTGAAATTATGTCCAGTTTTACAACTTTGTTGCCACGACAGGACCTAAAACCACCGTAAAAAAAAGACACAATTTTACAGCTGAAATAATTGGCAAGTTGGAACTAAATAATGTAAGTGCTTACAAAATTATAAGCATCACATTTATGAAATTAGTCAAAATAACTTTTTGTGGTAATCAGTATAATGCCACAAACAGTGCTGGTATTGTTAACTGAAACTCAAAAATCATGGTAACACTTTAGTCTAGGGTCCAATTCTCATTATTAACCATTACATTTGCCTTAATAAACTCCTGATTACTGCTTATTAATAGTTAGTAAAGTAGTCGTTAAGTTTAAGTATTGGGTAGGATTAAGGGATGTAGAATATGGTAATGCAGAATAAGATATTAATATGTGCTTTATTAGGACTAATAAATAGCCAATATCCTAGTAACATGCATGCTAATAACTAGCAACTAGTTAATAGTGAGAATTGGAATTAAATTAAAGTGTTAATATAAATTAAATATACATTTTTGATGAAAAGATAAGTTAATAATAAATTGAAATAAACTTAAATAAAATAAGTAAAAATAACTAAAACATACTAAATGGAAATAATAATAAATTAAATGGTAAATATATATATATTTTAAAATGACAAAAGCACAAAACAAACTGACAAAAACATAAACTAAAATGAAAATAAAAAAATAACTCAGAATATTAATAAATACTATAATTTATAATTAATTCTATAATGGCACTGGCTACAAATGCTGTTGATTATTACAGCGTGGAATATTCCTAACAAAGATCCCATGTGGTTGTATTTGCATTACATGAACGACAGCTTGTTATACAATTTCACGGATCAGTTCGTATTTCCCAATGTTTTGTTACTCCAGTGTCTTTATTCTGTCTGTGTAAATGTGCTTTAATTTGTTTCAGAGCTGATAGCTTATCTTCGCTTCATCTTAAATATGCACTTCTTTTGGAGACAGACAGAAGGTTTTTCATGATGTTATCAGATTTTTGTGTGCATGTGTGATGTAGTGTTGAGATTACCTTCCCTCTATGGCATGTAGCCTACTTCATATAAACAGATCCTGTTCCCAATGCCATCCTGTAGGGGGCAGTATCGCCCCCTGCCCCTTCTAAGAGCATATATCACTAATTTACCCCACTAAAAACATACCAACAGCTTCCTATCTTCCATAATCATGTGTCAGTAATGCATTGTGTTTCCAGACAGGTTTGAAAATAAAGAGGGATTGATATAAACTGCTGAATTTAGTCAGTGGGTATTAGATTTGTGTGTTAGTTATTATTTTTTCCATTTTGTGCCAAATATAGCTAGTGAATATGCCATGCAGTAGGCCTATGTGTTTGCAAGGTTGTTCTATTAATGGGGAAGGATAGAAGTGTTTATGGGAAGAGTCTATATTAGGGTTAAGACAGAGTCAGTTGGCCAAATGATGATGCTAGGGTCAAGTTGAGGTGTTTTACTAACCTACAATCAAGTCCTAAATAGTCATTTGAATATTTTATGGTTATTTTTGTGCTTGTGCTTGCAGACAGATATCATCATCAGTCATTGAAATATTCACAGTTTTATTATGAGTCACATTGAATACAATGATTCAGTGCACGGATCTTGGGGGTCAGCAGAAAAGTTTTATTCTGCTTTCTATAAATACTAGTTGGAAATCGGGAGATTAATCACAGTTAATTATATATTCTGTTTATAGCTGTAGTTTTTTTAAGCACTTCATTTTTATACTGTAATGATGGGTAGAAAAAAGATGCAGAACTTAATAGAAAGTAAATATTTTAATTTTCCATAGTGACAGTATAAAAAGGTCTTTTAAATATGAGAGATATAGATGTCTTTATTTTGTAGAGGAATAAAAAAGTTTTGAAAAACCCTTAAAAATAAATCATGAGTCAACCACAAAGTAAATGGTTTAAAGTCAGAATGTAATAAAATTCACCCTATTCACTATATTTTTTAAATGCATGTTGTAGATCTGATGTACAATTCATCTGTGCATTCTGTATGTTTTTAAATGTCCTGTTTCAATCAGAAATGTCACATTATAGATATAAATTGGGTTGCGCACACCATTTCATGTTGACTTTAAGAGGAATAGTGCAGTTAAAAGGGACATTTTTCCTGGAAAATAATTTGTGCATAATGCCAGACAACAAATAACGGATTAAACCCCACTGTTACAGATTCATGTCATTGAAATTATAATTATTGATGTGTTTGTTTTTACATTTGTCTCCTCTTTTCTCTTCTCCTCTTCTCTCCTGTGGGTAGGAGCCGGGGGGGCTGCACATGTCGTCAGCTCTGGTTTGCATTATGCAGGTCTGACTGCGGGGAGTTTGATTAATGGCTGGAGTCAGAGGGGACAGACACAGGAGCTCAGGGGGAGTTGCACACAACATGCAGCTCTGCCAATACAACAACTAGATGTAAGTGGGTTTATCCATTAGCACGGCATTTTCAGCTCTGTATTTTGTTTATGCATAGGAACAGAAGAGAAACTTACAGCTGTTGGATGAATAACAATATTGTATAATTAAAAGATCATTATCTAGATTGAAACACCTATGCAATCTTATTCCTAAATGTCAGTTTTTTTAATATATATATATATATATATATATATATATATATATACACATACAGAGCTCCAGTGCACATATATGGGACCACAGTGCAGGTTCCTGGGCTATATACAGGAAGTCACTGAGAACGAACTAGAGGAGACATCTGAGCCAGATGATGTCAGCTTACACTCATCATCACACACACTATCATAAAAGCCACGCACACTCCCAAAAAACACTCCACCCACATTATGTGTGATCATTTGCAGGATATGACAATGCCGCTGGTGGATATTAATACCCTTTAGCTCATCTGAATGCTGGAGAAAATATCTGACAGGTGCTATTTTTAGTGCTACAGGCAATCACACTGGGATCCACTAGAGCTCAATAGCGGCTATTTTGGAGTGCAGCACTCACAGAAATAGCTGCGGCATATTGAATCCAGAGGAGAGGGACAAAGAAACCTGGCCGTGGATGTGCGCGCTCTATTTATAGCACAACAGCAGCAATTAACGCTGCAGAGAACATGGGAGTACACACCACAAATACTGCAGACTCTCAGGCGCTTATGTTTATCCTTCTCTGGCGTACGACACGGTCTGCCTGTGGTATCTGATTTGGGATCGGCTGTGTCTTCATCAGCCTTTGTCCAAAACAAGCATAAGACAAAGAACTTATCTAGGTAGTTTTATGAGCTGCAACTCTCAACTCTTATACTCTGTCTCAACCTTGGTCCAAAAGGGTCTTTAAAAGGGTAGTTCACCAAGAATTAAATTCTGTCATCATTTACTCATGCTCATGTTATACCACACCCTTGCAACTGTCTCTCTTCTGTGGAACTCAAAAGGAGAATTTCTAAGGAAAACCATGGCTACTCTCTTCAGTATAATGAAAGTTAATGAGGAGTGGGTCTGTCAAGCTCTAAATAGCACCATAAAAGTAGTCCACATAAGTTGTACTCTGTTGTCAGTCTTCTGAAGTATTTTGATAGCTTTGTGTGAGAAACAGACCGAAATTAAATCATTATTCACAGAAATTGTTTTAATGATTCGGTCCATTTCACAAAACCTTCTCCAGTTCTCAAGTTCAACTCACTAACTCACTGATCAAGGCAGTTCCGAACAGTTATTATATAAATAACAACGCTTTTTAAGTCCAGCCCCCATTCACTGTGACTGAATGTAAAAGAGTACAAAAGTCAATTAGATTTTTTTTAAAGAGGTCTCTTGTGCTCACCAATGCTTAATTTATTTGATCAAAAATACAGTAAAAATAAATAATCAAATATTAATACAATTTAAAATAACTGTTTTTCTATTTTAATAATTTTTAAAATTCCATTTATGATTTATTACTTTTATTTGAAATAGAAATCTTTTGTAATATTTCATCCTTGCTGAATAAATATATTAATTATTAAAAATGTGTACAATCTTACTGACCCCAAACTAATATACCTGCAAGTTTTATCTTGGATTTGGTTGCTAGTCTAGTTCACTTTGGACTTTGAATGCTCAAAAGTTTCAAAATAACTAAATAATTAAATAACCAAGTATGCTTGCCCGGTCGTCCATTTTGAGGTCTCTCTGGAGTCATCTGAATCTGAACCACATCAGCAATTGAACAGGAAGCAGGAAGTGTAAAGGTCGACCTTGACCTTGGTTTTTAGAGGCCTACTTTGTCCCAGTGTTTTTAATGAATCAGAGTGGTATGAATTACCTCAAGCTGAGCTTTTTTATGCAGACGCACATCACCTCCCCCCGCCATGAGAGGGATCAGCAGATAGCAGCTGCTGAAGAGCAAGAGCAGCAGCGATCCACTTCCTCAACGAAAGGCCTCCAATGTGGAGAATGTTCATTTGGATCCATTCATCAAAGCTGACATTCCAATAAGAGGTCCCTGTGATGGAATCCAAACTCACTGCTACCTTGTGAAAGCAATTTTCCCCTTCATGTGCTCCAGGACATCAAAGGGGAGTTAGACTGGGAGTGAGGCTAGCTTAATCGCTCAGCATGCAGAATTGACAGAGCCTATAGATTTCTTTATGGAGAGCTGTTTTGGCAGCCCCTGTGTCGTTAAGGCAAATTCATACCTGACATCAATAATCTAATGCGACAATTAGCTGAAGATGGATGTGACAGGTTCCTCAATACTGATAAACACAGCAGTTCTGTGTCCACAGACAAGGTCAGTCACTCCTGTCCAGTGGAATCAGATGCAAAAGGAGCGCATGTCCTCCAGCATCTAAACAACATGTGAAGATCAGTCTGGACTGACAGTGAGGCAGATGAGTCACATTCGTCCTTTGAGTTTATGAGACATGACTGGGGTAGACTGAAGGTGAGCAGGATGAACCTGGACTAAGAATGTTTGCATCCAATTATCTTGCATCCAAACATTTAAAGCAGTGGTTTACCCCCAAATTAAAATTAGTCATTTTTACCCTCATGAAATTTATATTCCTTTAAAATCATCAAGAATTGGTGCGTTCATGAGTAGCGTTGTCCGAATCATGAACAAATTATGAATCAATTTGTGTCTTATGTTTTCAGTGAATCAGTTGATTTAATTCACAAAACCAGTCTAAATGATTTTTAGTCATCCAGTTCTTGAGTTCATGTTAGTAACTCAGCGATTCAGTCTCACTGATTTGGTCTCTCTGACTTGAGTTCAACTTACTGACTCAATGATTCGAACACATTGACTCTAATTCAGCGCACTGACTCGGTCCCATTGACTTCAATTCAACTCATTGACTGAATGGTTTGGTGCTACTGATTTGTGTTCATCTCACTGACTGAATGATTTGTTGCTGCTGATTTGAGTTTAGCTCACTGATTGAATAATTTGGTGCTACTGATTTGAGTTCAACGCACTGGCTGAACGATTCGGTCCACTGACTTGAGTTCAACGCACTGACTCGATGATTAGGTCTCACTGACGCAAGTTCAGCTCAATCCAACATTTGATTGCAGCGGTGAACAACACACTGCAGTAGAAGACTATCAGTGAATCGGTCTGTTCTGGCTCACACAAAGCAAGTGAATGGGTTTGGACCCCAAGTGGTCGTATGGACCACTTTTGATATGGTGCTTTTGCACTCTTTTGAAGCTTGAATGCTTCAAATTAATTTCTAACAGTGATCACCATGTGATTCAGATTGCATCCTTTTGTGTTCCACAGAAAAAAAGAAAGTCACTTAGGAATGATATGAGGTTATTCCATAACAGAACAACCTGTGAATCACTCTTCTTTCTAACCAAATCTGCAAAAATTAGTTAATGATTAGGTTAAAATGATCAGATTAATCCCCTTTTCTCTATATGGCAATTTCTTCAAGCCCTGGATGATGTCATAAACTAGGGCTCATGCTCATATCTGGAGGGAATCATATCATGGGTTATATTTTGCCCCATGCTAATTCGGGACGCTTATTAAAGTTCTTCTAAAAATAGCCTTCCAATGTACTCCGGTGACTGTATTTGCAAACATGTCCTTATATACCACGGCCTGCAGCTCTAAAAGTGGACTGCCCCCTGCTTCCAGTGGCCTTCGGTGAAATTCGTCTCTACATCATGGGCCAATAATGGGCCCTGGGCTTTGAAATAGCTACAGTCACCCTGTCGAGCTGCAGGAGCTCTCAAGTGGCTGTACACAGATCTGATGGGATTTCCTGAGCCACATGTGTCTTTGAAACCTAAGCCAAAAGTGAGAGCTGTGCTGTTCTCTGACCCCAGAGCAACTGCAAGTGCATTTCCCCTCAGTTGGTGCACTAGCGGCCTCTCATACCAGTTATAGTAGCAGACGCTAAGAGAATTCTATCAATAAATAATGCGTAGCGGAGATACACATTCAGCATGTCATTCATTATGAATTAAAAGCCACTAGCTTACGAAAATCTGACACTTGCTGACGGTCTCAAATAATGATGGATGATTTTGAACTCCATTGCATGTAGTGTATGTCTCGCTTTTAAGTTTAATGAAACCTTACAAGCAAAATTGCACCTTTGTGTATATATATAAACAGAAACTGCTCCATACTTATCTTAATTGTCAACATCACAGTCTACTGCAGTACTTGATGACGATGAACTATAATATAATTGTGCGTTTAGCCATAAACTGTAACTGCCATCACACTGGATCTCTGCTGCATTTATTAAGCATGGACTGGATGCAGATTTGGCATCATTTAACTAGTAGATCTAATTGTCCAAGTTTGGGACGTCCATGGCAGATAATGCGTGTGTATATACATTTTTATTTTTTATTTATATAAAATACAGAATATATACTTAATATAAATATAAATTAATATATTTATTGTCACATATGTGGTCACAGATTGCAGGACAAAATCATACAACCATGTTTAACATTGACAATACTGGACCAAGAAGTGAACCAAAAATAGGGCTTAATACATAGGGAGTGTAATCAAGGATAAAACTGAACAGATGTGTGCAAACTAATTAACAGCCAAGGAAACCAACTAGGAACTCAGGTAGGCAGAACCGAAACAGAACACAGTGAAAACTAAACCAAAACAGACTATACACATTACATTTACACACACCTTTGCAGAATTAGCAAAATGATCATTTTAACAAAATAAAGCATCATTAAAAGAACAGATATTTACATATGGTCCACAAGACAAAATAGCCAAATTTACACAAATGAACCTGTTCAAAAGTTTACATACCCTTGAATATTACAACTGTGGCGTTATATATTAGAATATTAGAACTCAGACTCGGATATTGTTACCTGGATAATCAATGACTGTTTTTATGTTTTGTGATAGTTTTTTATAACTTCCTTGCTTGTCCTGAGCATTTTGACTGCCCACTGTTCTTCAGGAAAATCCTCCAGGTTTCTTTCCAGGATTCCTCCACATTCTTTGGTGTTCTATCACCTTCTGTGTATTTGAACCCTTTCCAACAGTGACTGTATGATTTTGAGATTCATCTATACACACCGAGGACAGTTGATGGACTCATACACAGCTATTACAAAAGGATAAAACATTCATTGATGCTCAAGAAGGCAACGCGCGATACATTAGGAGCCGGAGGGTGTAAAATCTTTGAGTTGGATAATCAGGTAAAATGTACTTGTTTTTTCTTCTGGGAAACCTGTAAATATCTCATGTAGATTTTGTAGAGCATCACTAAAAAAAAGATAATTAAACATAATAAGAAAAAATAAGACATTATCATACTGTAAAAATGACGTCCCCTAGCTCTTAATGCATCATGCTGCCGCCTTGAGCATCAGTGCATGTTTTCACCTTTTCTAACAGAAAGTTATGACACTCAGTTGTCCTCCATGTGAAAAGATGGATCTCAAAATCATTTCTATGTCTCTCTCTCTCTCTCTCTCTCTCTCTCTCTCTCTCTCTCTCTCTCTCTCTCTCTCTCTCTCTCTCTCTCTCTCTCTCTCTCTCTCTCATACACACACACACACACACACACATACACACATATATATATATATATATATATATATATGTGTATATACACACACATTATCTGAGATGTATATAAAATTACATGAAGTGTTTTACAGTTAAACAATTCACATATCAGTTAACACCATTACTTTCAGGCAGTGTGTTGCATGCTGGCTAACACTGTGATCTTGTCAATTTCAGATTTACCAGATCTTGTGACACTGATTAATAATATGAAAACTGAAATAATTTTCTTCTTTTTTCTATTTATTTTTCATTCATATTGTAGTGCTTATTTATAGTTTCAGTTTTTATTTCTGTTAACGGAAAAGCTTTTTGCCTTCATAATAGTTTAGTAAATATAATATTTTTGATTTGCTATTAATATCTTTGCTGTGAGATGAGCCTGAGAAATATCTATTCTTTGGCTCCTTTTTTTATATGAAGCACTGGGTGAGGAAGAACTCATCGTGTTAGCCAAGGACTGTTTTTCTTTCACAGTAGCTAATTATCCTCTTGTCCTCTCTCTCTTTCTCCCACTCTCTCTTTGCCGTCAGAGTTCTGTTCATTACGTGATGTTCAGACTTCATGACACCTCTGAGTTCCAGTCCCCAGGCAGATGTCCCCGCCTCTCCTCTTTCCTTCTCTTTCAGTGTCTTTCCATCCAAGCTAATGTAAGAAACACAGTCTTGTCTTTGTGAATGTTAGTTAGCAGTCACAGAAACGCTGTGTGTGCATATTTTAAATTATGAAAAATTTGCAAATGCATGCACCAGTAGTAAACTGTTCTCACTATGTTATCTAGGTGTGCTTTTATTTTGTGAGGCGGCTTGGCGTTTTTGTTCAGAGCTGTAGAGTGTGTGTAACTGACACACTTTTGAGAGACAGATCTGTATGCACGTCTGTCTGTGTGTCTGAGCATGTGGGAGAGTCACATGTTTCCACCGTGTTCTCTAGCCTGTCTGCTCACCTGGCCGTTGCCATGGGAACAGTCAGACAGCGGCAGACTTTGCACCGATGTCCTCAGAGGATTCATTGAACTGGTCTCCGAGCACCCGACGCTCCAGAACACACTGCAACCCTCTAGCACAGAGTGCACACTCTCTGTCCTAATGTCTCACTGTCTCTGATAGGCCTGGGAACGTGCTCTTGAATAGATTCAGTTCTGTAACTTTTTTATTTATAATGCTTTGTTAAAAACAGTAGGGATGCACCGATATTTAAATTCTGGTCGATTACTGATAAGCCGAAAATTAATTACATGTTATGCCTGATATTAAAACTCTTTACTTTTTTGTTTAAATAAAACACTATGAACTAAAATCAATCATTTTAAGTGCAGCACCTGAATTTAGGCATCACACCATTATAGTATAACATTTATATTTAAGGAAATTCGTTAAAGATTACATTTAACAGTTATTCAATTATTTCTGTTTTTAAAAATTAATTTTAGGTGAGCGTTAGATAATGCCAATTACCAAAGGTAATCTAAATAGGGTAAATTAGCATGCACAATTAAAGATCACTACTGATACATTTAAAATGTGAAACTTACATTTCCAATATTGTTACTGATAGATTGAAAATGTTTAAATAATTTCCAGTATTGTTACTGATGTATAAATGTATAAATAGTTTTCAATTTTCTTACCGATCAATAAAAACAAAGCTCTAATATAGGCCTTTAACTGATATGGTAGTGATATACCATGCATCTCTATCTAAAGGAATAAATGTAAATTCTGTCATCATTTACTAACCCTCATGTTAGAGCTGCACGATTAATCATTAAAAGATCGCGATCTTGATTCAAACACCCACGCGATCTCATTCCTAAATGACAATGATTCGCCTGTGTCTATTAAACCTTTGACAAAATCACACCGGAACATTGAGAACTGCATTTGAGCAGTTGTCATGTATAGGTATGAAACAGCTTAATGAACAGTATTTTCAACCACACAGTATCGTTATTTCTGTGATACAAATATTCATATTATCACAGAGGAACTGGGATGAAAGTTTATAATTCTGATAAAAACGCTGATGTTTCTGGTAATTATCAAAATTAAGCAAATCACCTTTTGAAAGTAACTTGGCGCGTCAGATAACGTTACACCAGTAGGTGGCGACAAGTGAAATGTTTTAATTTTTAACATTGAATCATTCATTCAAGAGATTTGTTCATAAAACACTGATTCATTCAGAAATGGAACAAGTGAGGTCTTTATGAGTTAGTCATTGAAACATTCATTCAAACTGATTTAAAAAATTAAATAAATTCATTCAGATTCAATAAACATTTTAAACAGACTGCAGTAATTAAAGGTAGGGCAGGCACTTTTTTTCATAAACGCTTTTTGTTATTCTGGTTGCAACTCTCTTCACATCCCGATAGCAATCAATAATAGAAGTGGTCTTAATAGAAGAAGTCTCAGGACCCAAACATTTTCGTCCAATCATTACATTAAGTCCGAAAGCAATGATACGATGTCAATATATGTATTTCCATACCTCCGTGCACCTGCTCGCGCAGACATCACACGTCATCAGCACGTTCTGTAAGGCTATGCAGAGTTGTAGACAGACAGTCACCGAGCGCCAAATACAAACAGCAGTAGCCTTTTACAGTTCCTCCTGAACCCAAACAATGATTATGCTGGGTTCACGTCATGTTGTAACCGTAATTACAAGATGGCAACACATGACGTTCTACCCAGAGCTGTTCACAATCTCAGACTCGGGTTTATGCGTTTCTTTATAGAAAGAGAGACATATATATCAACACTATCAATGGCGAAATGAATCTGCAGCAGTCAGGTGGTACAAGCAAGAGCTCTGTTAGTTGTTTACGTTCATTATTATTGTAATGTTACGTGCTTTGAGACATGAGGTATTTTACGCCCCCTTTTATGACGCTTTGCTGAATCTGCTCTGGCTGTGCGCGACCAGTACGTTCATGTGTTTCATGTGGAGGGTGGGAAATGGCCTACCCTGACATTTACATTTGTCAGAACCTCTAGTAAATGACGTTATTTTGTTTAGTTGTCCGTTCATAAACGTGGGAGAATCGTGATCTCTATTTGAAACAAAAAAATCGTGATTCTCAATTTATCAAGAATTGTGCAGCTCACCCACGTCATTCAAAACCTGCATGATTTTCTTTCTTCATTGAACACAAAATAATATATTTCATTGTGCTTTCATTTGCATGCAATGTGGGAAAAAAATTGGTACACCTTTAAATGCTGCTGTTTTTTATGTTTTCAACTCAGGGTTAATATTTGGGTGTTTTCTGGATGTAGTTATATTCTGTCATCATTTACTCGCCCTCATGTCATTCCAAACCTGCATGATTTTCATTCTTCATTCAACACAAAAGAAGATATTTCCTTGTGCTTTCATTGGCATGCAATGAAAATGCTGATTTTGTTGTTGTTACTGCCAAACTCCAAAAAGCACAGTAAAAGAAATATATATATATATATATATATATATATATATATATATATATATATATATATATATATATATATATATATATATATATATAAATATGTCTGAGTAATATTTGAGCAAACAAAAAAACAACCCATGATTTGGGGTGAACAATTCACTCCCTTCCCTAAATATGGTCCTTGTGTGAGATACTAAGAAGATGCAGAGGGGGGTAGTGAATGGAGCTTTTTTTTTTTTTTTTTTGTCTCTTTGTGACTCTAAAAGGCTGTGTTGGACCGTCTCGTGAATGTGAAAGAGTCGGGAGGGTCTTCAGTAGTGATCTTTCCGTGAGGGTGGAGGGGCAGAACTCGGCGCGTGAGGATTTATTGTGTGGAGAATGTGTTCTGCTGACAACGACATGACAAGATATTCCCGGCTTTATCGCACCAGTTGCACACTTCTTCTCTTTGTGTTTTGCCAGAAGACTGGGGTTTTGAAAGGGTGTGTGTCAGAGTTTGTGTGTATGTGTGAGTGAGGAGGGTGGAGGCCAGCTGGACACAGGCCTATTCTTTTTCAATTCTTAATGCAAAGTCGGGATTCTCAGATCCTTCTGCCACTCACTCGCACACACAAATATATCATTGTTGGAGAGAAAGTAACTTAAAGTAGAGACATTGCTAATGCTAACATGACTTAGTTTCAGCTGTTCGACAGTAGCTTGACTGTTTTCAAGTAAGTGTAGCTTTTCCAGTAACAAACTACTATTTCTAATAAGTACACTGCAATTTTTTTTTTAAATGGTCAAGTTCACATAACTTAATTTTTTCAGTTACGCAAAAGAGTAATTTGCTAATTTTTATATAGATATTATATTTTGCGCGCACAACTTTACAACAGCCGAGCAAACAAACGCATACTCATCTCATAAATGTATTTGTATTGATACTTTTTTTCAACTCGGGGTTGATATTTGGGAGTTTTCTAGTTATATTTAGGGTAGGCTATAAATCTATCTGTCTTTAAATTATATTTAAAATGTATTGTTGCCTTTAATCTCTTAGATCCTTTTCTTTAGTAACCTGTAGCACTAACTAACTACTTTTTCAAATGGGTACAGTTTTGTAGCTTCCCCAACAGTGATATACACACACAAATATGCACGCCCGGTCGCCCGCGCACACACACACCCTGTCCCAGCTGCATATTTGAGTGCCAGGGGTGAAGCGGGGAGCAGAGGCAGGAAGAGGAGGGGACGGGGAGGAGAGAGGGCCATCCCACAGTCAGGCTGGTTAGTAGAGACCACAACATCAGCATGTGAGTCTCTCTTTCACTCTTTCACTGTCTCAGCCCAGCTGTCTCATGCTCCCTCACTGTCTGTGCTGGAGCCAGACTCACATGGTGTCACATGTGAGAGCTCGCTGTTTTCCCCTCTCTTTTCAATATATCAAGACACGGTCTCTGCCGTCTCTCTCTTTGTCAGCTGATCTAAAGGTTCAATCTACCAGAACAACTGTACACATTTCCCTTCACCCACCCTGACCTTTAAATGGCCTTTCATAACCTGATTATAGAGGGAATTAGTAGAAGAATCTGCAGAGTTGGCTGCCATTCAGAAAGTTCTACACATCCGCTAACACTTGAGTGTTTGTTTGATAAGTTCTTCGGCAATTTTGAATATCTTTTTTTATTTCAGTTTTAGTCATTTTAGTACTTATTTCAATTAGTTGCCTTAAATTTTTTAAGTTTTTTTTTTTTTGGTTCAGTTTTAGTTAAAAATAAAAACACTGATCATGTTGTATGCTAATCCAATTTAGCACTTGCCCACGAACATGCTTGTCATTGTTGTTCAAAACAGTCTTGAAACTTTCTTGCGCTATACTAAACTGTGAGTAGTTGTAGCTGACTACAGTATCTGCAGGTGTAGGAAATCCAGGTGTGATTTGGGCTTTTCTATTTTGAGCTACAGGGCCCAAGATTATCTAACTGTTCCCCTGAGCGTGTCTATCTAGGTGAGATTACTGTGAGGATAGACCTGTTATGTACGAAGCCTCCAAAGGGACATGGTGATGGAAAAAATGTAGGAAAACTGTTCTCAAGGGAAAGCAAACATTTTGCGAGCGAACGCAAAGTTTCTTGGCAAAATTCTAAACATTTGCGAGAGAACCAAGCATTGACATAATTTTTCCTCCCATCTCATATTTTCCATCACCATGTCCCTTTAGGGGCACCGTAGATATGTCTTCTGCCTCCATTTCTCTGCCAGCCCTGAAATGGAAAGTCCCATTTCTTGCATTTTATCCCTTCTTACAGTGAACTATTTTCCTGATGTTGAACGCTATGAAGAATTGATTGCATTGTCAAGTACCTGTCAATTGTTACGACCCACAGACTAACATTCTCATTTTATGTAATCCAAAATGACATTTAAACAGGCCTAAAGCTTATGTGCTTTTCTGTTTTTAAGGGTAAGTCCATTGTGACATCACGGCAAATACTAATAATAAGAGAAGGGAGGATGGATTTCCCAGTTCTCTTCTGCAGGAACTTCCCGTCAGTGTTGCCAGTGTATCAAAAGCAAAACTATAGTGGGCCTAGCCTAAGTGGGGATATTGTTTAATATTTTTTTACGGGGTATTTTTGCCTCAGTGTATAAGATGGTATAGACCTTATGTAGCCCCGCCCCTTTTCAGCGCTGCGCTCGTCATCTTTTGACTTCCGGTCTGTATTTTCACAGCGATCTTGCGTATTTATGAATGAACGGCTCGTTTTAAAATCTTCCCGGTCCACTGACATTTGTTAAGACATCTGGTTTAAACATTACTATCCTCATGATAACTTTCGTTAACTTTATATTAAGTAAAAACCATTTCAAAAGCTAATTACTCCTGGAGAGCAATGCCATAGAAATATACAGAGCGACTGCAAAAACGGAAGTTCAAAGACAATAATCTAAAGATGGCGGCGCCCTCGTTTCTCTGGCGCATAAGGTCTATAGAGCAAAAAGGAAAAAAAAAAAAAGAATGGGAGAGAGAAGTTGAATCTTCATGGTATAAGGTTGAAGCCTTATAATTTACTGTTCAAAAGTTTGGTATCAGTAAGATTTTTGTTGTTTTTTGATAGAAATTAATGAAATGATATATTACATTGATCAAAAGTGCAGTAAAGACATTTAATGTTACAAAAAAAAATCTAATCCTTTTTTTTTACCTTTCCATTCATCAAATAATCCTGCATAGAGGAATGATTTCTGAAGGATCATGGAACACTAGACTGGAGTAATGATGCTGAAAATTCAGCTTTACTACACAGGGATAAGTGACATTTTGAAATAAAATAAAATAGAAAAGCTTTTTTTAGGCAAAACACTACAGGTGAATAGGGTAAACAATTTCACTAATAGTTATCACCATACTTCCCCAGTTGATTGATTACATTAGGAAGGAAAAAAAATTGTATTACAATTTTTCTGAAATGTCGTGTTTAAATATGCAAATGAGCCATCACTTAATTTAATATGCACTCATTTGCATAGCTTTCCAGAACAGAAATCTAAACATTTGATAAAGCTAAGTTCATTTTGTTGACATAATAGAGTTAAAGGTTTTTACTGAGGGAGTTTTGTATTTTCTCTTTTTTTGTCACTCTAAAATCAGAAAATTGTAATAAAATGTTGTATAAAATCAGACAAATTATATATGAATAAACCCTCTGAAAAATCTTTTCTGAAAAGTTTTCTAGCTCATTTTCAGCTTTTAACGATATATATTGTAATTGGAATGTAGATATAAATAGATAATGTAATAAACCCATTTAAGAGCATGTCTCCATGAAATAGCTGTCTAACATGTTGCACTTTAGTTTGTTGTGTTATCTGGGCCTTGTAGTAAACATGTGTTTTGCACATTTCAGTTGTTGTATAACATTGGCAGTGCCTGAGCTTGGCTGCATGCCACTGAGTCGAACGGCAGCACACGAGAAGACAATGAATGAGTTTGTTCTCCTGTCAGCAATCTCCAGACCCCATTCAAATCACCTGTCACATTACGCAGAGCTCTAGATTCCACACGAGCATTCAATCACATGCTCTTGAACAGCGATAAACCAGCACTCGGAAGATTGGCAGACAGGCGGGACGCTATCTGGGATGTCTCATTTCATTGTATTCTTCTTGACACTGGAAAACATTATAAATCCCATAAGTTTGATGTATTTATTGGAAAGTTTTGGTTGTGACATATTAAAGGGCTTTTTTTCTTCTTTTTTTGCCTTTAGATACATCACAGCTATGGAATTAGGGGGCAGTGCATTCTCATAATGAGCATTTGATTGGACAAAAATCTGTCTAGTGCAGGATGTCATCATCAATATTTTTGTTCTATTCTTCCAGAAGAGAGAGGCTGTACTTCAGTGGTTCTGAAATCGAAAGCCCCTGTTGTCTAACAAAATATTCGAAAGATCCCTGATATAGGTTATTTCCGGTATTTCTGGTGTAATTATGACAAAGAATGCTTGTTTTGAAACTTTTTTTTATAAACAAACTGGGTTTTCTTTATATAATAACAAATAACAAATTTTATTTATATTAAATTAATTAACTACAATTCATTTTGTAATTTCAGAAGTTTAAAAAAACTGTGTTCTTCAATTAGAGGGCTAGTTCACCCAAAAATGAAAATACTGTCATTAATTACTCACCCACATGTTGTACCAAATCCGTGAGTCTTTCGTTCATCTTCGGAACACAAATGAAGTAGCCTGACTACGTCAGACTTCTTACTTCCGCTCAATTTCATTTCGCTTCTGTACTCAGTCTGAGACAGCGTAATAGCTTTCCGTTTTCCTCCGGCCTGAAAACAGCCGGCCAATCAACGAACAGAGGGCGGGCTGAGAGCCGTGACGTAGACGCTGATTGTACCGTGGATGCGTAGATTTACTTCACATAATCTGCAAAAGTCGTTCACAGCCATGTTCACTCCGGTATTTCGCTCGATGGTTTTGTTTTCGCATCATACATGTGTTTACAGTGGAAGTTTGATGCGGCTGAGCATGCGCATAACACACGCCATAACCAAACGTTATGTGATTGGCTTACGGGTAACCAATGATTTTAAACTTCAGACAAGCGCCCCCCCCCCCCCCCCCCCCGCAAGAAAGAAAACGCTTTTCAATTATGCCATGCCAGACTCTGTCTACGAAGCAAAGTGAAGTAGCAGAGTTTGGTATTACCAGGCTACAAATGAAGGTCTTTTTAATTAAATCTAAGAGATTTATGTGCCTCCATTGACAGTCTACGCAACTACCACTTTCAAGACCCAGAAATGTAGTAAAGATATCATGAAAGTAATCCATGTGATTCCAGTGGTATAACCTCAGCTTTATGAAGAGACCAAGTGGTTTGTTTGCGCAAAAAATACATAATTTACCACTTTATTTACAAAATATTAATCTCCGACGCACATTCACGCAACAACATCTGCTCTCGGTTTAACACAACATGCATGAGTTGATAAAGTGGTAAAAAGTGGTAAATTGTTTTTTTTGCAAACAAAGCACTTGCATCACTTCATAAAACTGAGGTTAAACCTGTCATGCTTATTCGGTTGTGTTTGTTCTTAGTTTCGTTTTCATTCATCACATGTGTTCCTTTGTTTGAATTTCCCACCACTCATCAGTTTCCATGGACACTAATCTTCACCACAGCTGTTCGTCATTTATTTAATCACCATGTGCAATTAAGTTCCTTACCTTCACTCTGGGTGCTTCTCATTTCTTATTTGTGCATCCTCGTTTCCTTTCCTCGCTTCCTTTCCTCGCGTCTCAGCTCCGCCCCCTGTAGGATGCGATGGAAGGCTGCAAGGAAAAGATGCGAGGACGGAGGAATCGAATGCAACTTTTTTATATACATTGGAATACTTGATCGCTCAAGCGTCACTTCATCGCGTCATCAGCAGCGCTCAAAGGATCTGCCCTTATGTTGTTGAAGTTTGTTTATTTAAAAAATTCATAATAAATAATAATAAAGCAAGATACCCTGTTGAAATATGTGAGATGTGTGGTTTATTTAAACTGCAAAGGTAAAGTATAAATTAAAATGATTGTGACCGAAGTGAAGGGGGAGGAGAATTTAGACGTGCGTCACGTTTAAGTCGATAAAACTCTTCCGCATAGGATCCACCTGTGTATCCTCGCTCATGATTCCTCAGGAAGCCTCCTAACTCCTCGATCCTCGACTCCTCGCGGTGCAATTAGAGAATTGAGATGTCCTTCAAGATGGCTGAGCTCGATCGGTTTCCGGGTCATAGGATGGAGGACGGAGGAGAGAGGAGACGAGGAGGGATATTGAGAAGCACCCTCTGTGTTTGTCAGTCGGTATTTGTGTTTGCGTTTGTTTTACGCACACTCTGTTACACCCTCTGTGTTACTTTATTATTATTATTAAAGTAATTTAGTATTGAAAACCTGTGGAATCTTCTTTAAATTGTGACAACCACTGGAGTCACATGGAGTACTTTAATGATGTCTTTACTACATTTCTGGGGCTTGAAAGTGGTAGTTGCGTAGGCTGTCAATGGAGGGACCGAAAGCTCTCGGATTTCATCAAAAAGATCTTCATTTTTATGTCGAAGATGAACAGAAGTCTTAGGTTTGGAACGACATGAGGGTGAGTAATTAATGACCGGTATTATATTATATTATATTATATAAGAAATGCATTTCAATGTATTTATTTGTATTTTAATATTTTAGTTTAGAGTTTAATAATTAATTTTAATATATTAATAATAATTAGGCTACTTTTTATTCTTGAGCCCCCGTCGTTGAGGACAATTTCTGTAAATGTGTATCTCCGCTAAGAAGTGAATTTTGTAAGCATGTCTGAGTACACTTGCAAATAGATGGCCTCCCAATCTGATTTCATGTTCACTTCATGTTTTCTTTTTTTCCCAGCCTCATTCCTCATGTATTCAGGCATTGCTGTCTTGTGGGAGCTGGCAAACTGGCAGAGGATACCAGCTTCCTGTGCCTGTATATCCATGCCTGGCTTTTCTCTGTTGTAGCAGTGCCTCATCATACTGTACACTCTGAACTAGACAGATTATCTCTGGCAAGGCAGTGATCTAGACAGATTATCACTTTTTTTCCTACCGCTGGCCACGGCGACCCCTGACTGTCCTGGTCATCAATATTTACTCTCTCGAGGGAGGTGAACAAAAGCATCGGCTCGGGTTCGTACAAAAGCGAGATGTTCAGTTCTTGTACATTCAGGTCAGTGATCATTATAGTTAGGGCTGGAAGGAAAAGTCTGTACCCTCGCTCAAAGCAAAAGGCCACTAAATCAATCTCCCCGTCGAGATTAAGAGTTCAAAGGCCATGATCTTGTCGGAAAATGCATAACTGAAAAGCCTTGTGTCTTTTACCTAGGTTTTGACATTAGCGGGTGCTATTAATGTTGCATGTTTGCCAGTATTGTGGCAGAGACCTACATATATGTTTTTATAAGGATTATGGAAATTACTATGATTAAGGAAGACGTTGGTCAATGAAACGAAAAAAAAAAAAAAAGAGGAACTCAAGCAGAGAGGCTTAGTGTCTTTAGAGCTAAAAAAGAAAAAGGCCTGTGGGTTTGTGCTTCATTCTCTTTGACCTGCTCTATGTTTAGCTCAATCCCGTGGCTTTCTGACTGACTGGGCAGCACTGGTCATTTGCGTGATTATAACAATGCCTCACTTTTTGGCAGCGTGAATATACGAGGAATTATAATGGAGCCATTTTTGTGTGATTTATCTGGAGAGAAACAGCTTTTGTTGAGTAGGGGATGCTGAGAAGCTGCATGCTTTATTTTATTGCCGTGCTGTTTAGGAGTTCCCTTATTATTCTTTCTATTTGAACTGTTTTCTTGTTTAATACCTTGAAGAAATGGAGCTAATTAGATGAATGCACAAATTAGAGCTTCATTATCGCTCGACATTAGAAAGCATTATAAAATGCTTTGTTCCTAAACCTCTGGAAATGTCATTAGCCCATAGACAGATAGCTTACAGTGGAAGTGTCACAATAAGTCGGGCATATGGTTGCCAGGGCAACTGTGACATCACTGCAGACAAAGTGATGCATGAAAATTCAAATAGCTGGGGAGCGGTTGCTAGGTGACCTGAACTCGGAGAAGTCATGGGGCAGCAGCCAAACTGATACTGGTGTTGTGAACACTGTACTTGAGTGGCACGCCGTGGGTCTATTAGCCTGTTGGCTCAGACTCGACTTATCACTGCGGGTGGGGGACAAAAAAAAGCTTATTGTGCATTTGTAAACCCGTATTGAAAAAAAAAAAAAAAAAAAACATTTTCTGATCACAGCTGCCTTTTAAAAGCCCCATAAAATCACATGACATGTTTAGATTTCTTTCCTGTGTTGACATATTTCCTGTTGGAACAGGAAGTTTGGACGGGACATATCAAAGAGATTTCTTTCTTTAAGAAAAATGGATCGCAGAAGGAAAGGGACATGGGGCATCTCTTATCTAGAGATCACTTTATTGGACAAAAATCTGTGTAGTGTAGGAAGAGAATGACTAAATGTGTATTAGGGATACACAATAGTAGAATTGTCATTCATTATAAGCTAATATTTTTCATGTTGTATATGATAAATGATTGATATTAAAAATCTGTACTATTTTGTCTAAATAAAATAATAATAAAATGAGTAAATAATAATTAAATGCAATAAAACATTTTGTACAGTGAATTTAAATTGAATTTTATGTTTTTTAAAGATTAACTTTAAGTGAGTGTTAGATGACCGCAAAGGTAATCTAAATATAATATATTTAAAATGTGACTGTTATGTTACCTAGATATTGTGCATCCGTTAAAATGTTAGTTTACCCAAAAATGAAAATTTTGTCATTACTCACCCTCATGTTGTTCCAAACCCGTAAGACTTTCTTTCATTTTCAGAACTCAAAGATCGTTGGCAGCTAAGCAACAACTAATTTGACACTCTAAAAAGTTCATAAAGAGATCGTAAATCTTATGAATTGAGCTGTTTAGTCCAAATTTTCTGAAGAGACTCGATCGCTTTATATGATGGACAGATTTAATTTAGGCTTTTATTATTTTATTTGATCAAAAATACAGTAAAAGCATTAATATTGTGATATATTACAGTTTTTAATAACTGTTTTCTATTTTAATATAGTTTAAAATGTAATTTATTCTTGATGCAAAGTGGGATTTTCAGCATCATCACTCCAGTCTGAAGTCACATGATCCTTAAGAAATTTAGAAAAGCTTAAGAAACATTTCTTCTTATTATCAATATTGAAATCAGTTGTGCTGTTTAATATTTAATAATATTATATTTTTCAGGATTCTTTGATGAATAGAAAGTTCAAAAGTATTTTGCAAATATTGTTTATATCTTTTGATCAGTTTAATGCATTCTTGATAAATAAAAGTATGAATTTCATTAAAAAAACTTTTTAACAGTACTGTGTATATAAGCAATGTTTTGTCAACAAAATTTTAGCATACTAGCAAATACTATTGGTGACATAAAAGCGAACAGACATAGACTAAAAGCCACAAAATGCTCATTTTGATTCCATGGGGTCTTTAATGTCAGAGAGATTCATTTCAACCACCAATTTCACCACATTAAATGATTTAAGCAAATAATCAGCTTTTAAAAGTGTTAAGACAAAATCCCAGCTAGACTTCTCTACGCTGAACACTACACTGAAATGATCTGATCTGCAAAATCAGATTGTATAAGTATTATCCGTATGTAGGTTATTGATGATCTACGAGTGCACATGGTGACGGAGGCCTGTGTCAGGGTACATGCTTCATGACTCAGAATGAGGTCACTGCATCTCTCCCACTGCTTAGTGGGACACTGTTCTCTTTCGCTCTCTCATGACTCAGATCTGGCAGCGGAGTTGTGAATGAACAGTGTCTCACCGTCTGTTTCATCGGTGCTGTATATAGAGAGCGATTACCACTCGCTGCAGGATCGTGACACACTCTACACCTACCACCTGCCAAATCAGAATGAAATCACACGCAGGGAGACAGAACAGAGAGAACCAGAAGCACAAGGCTGGTAATCACGTTCAAATGAGATAAAATACTTTTTCTCTCCCAGAGAAAAAAAAAGGCACATTGCTTATAAGATTTTCCATTTAATTCTGGGAAAATCTAGAGAGGTTTGAACGGTAGGGGATGAATTTCAGTCGTGACTCAGTTTAAACAGAAAAGAGAATACAGAAAGAAACAAAGAGCGCTGATGAAATGATGTCTCTGTGCGTGTGTGAGTGAACACCCCTGATGATGTTTGTAGATCTTCCATTTAGATATGCAGAATATGCAGTGCTTATGCTTTTATCACAAATAGGACCCAACATATGTTTTATTGTTTTATTATTTTATTTTTTAACAGCACGTTTCCCCTAATATTCTTGTTACCATAATGTATTTTATTTAAACATAAAATACTTTAGAATACATACATATGGTTACATTTGCCTAGTAATTTATGCAAAATCCAGATTACTGTGTTAGACCACTGATCTATGTAAATTATATGAATTTCTGTCATGACAACGTGAGTTCTTGGCATGGTAATGGATATTGCAATGTTGATAAAATTAGAATAGATCTGCTATGCTGCTTATGTTGTCATTGCTGCTGCTTCTTTTGGTTATTGCTGCTGCTGCAGAGCAAGTACGGGACTTGCTACTATCAATACATACATGACACACTGCTGTGAGCAAGTAAGATATGCTGCTGCTGTACAATACAGCGTACATTAATTACCTGTTGCAGATCTATACAGGTGGAGGGTTTCTGAAAGCACGCTGCACTGCTACAGCAAATGCTGACTAACTATTTGAAGGTTGAGCAGCGAGCTCATTGGCTACTGATACAGCAGGAACCAATCAGCTGTGTGCTATAGAGAATGATGTGATTGCATGCAGGTTTAGTTAGGCACTTATTAGCCTGCGCCATCTAGAGTTTCATGACACACCTTTTTATTTATTTATATAGATCAGTAGGTAGAACTCGTTTTTGCAGTTAAAAATGTGAGACATAGGTAAATAGAACAAAAAAACTGCAAGGTCAAGAATGCAGTTTCATGATTCATTTCATCTGCAAAAGACGCAAGATTCAAGCGCAACAGTCAAACACAAAATATAATTTTTATCAACACTTGAATGTGGGTATGTTTCATAAAAAAGCAACATTTTGAACAAAAAGCCAAGAAAATCTTGTTTTTGTCAAAGACTAAAACATGCATAAGCAATGCTTTTTATTGTGTGTTTCTTCTTTTTTGCCTGTTTTGATACAGAGATTCTGTACTCTTTCAGAGGATGCATAATAGCACCCCCTACCATATAACAGTGAAAACATGGATTGCCATAAATGGCGGGGAAGCATTGTCATAAATGACGAAAAATTCCGTCTGTGGTGGGGAAAGATTTAAAGTACACTATTGGCCCTTTAGCGGTTAAAAACAAAACTGCATGCATTTTGCGGAAGAACATTTGGTTGTGCTTTGGCTCTGGGTGACTGTGTGGATGAATATGGTTATCCTACTGCTCATAAAGCATTCACTACTAGACTTAAAGCTACACTGTGTGATATTTTCCCCCATCTAGCGGTGAAATTGTATATGACTACCCAGTGAATATTAGTTTCTGTTCCTTTCAATTCCGAGGGCGTTTTAACTCCTACGGTGGCCGTATTATTCCAAGATTAACATGGCTTCCAGTTCGACTTTGTCCAATTGCACCTTTAAAACTATCACCTGTGATCCGTCGCAGCACAGATTTATGTTACAAGGTAAACAATACTTTTTCACCATTGACGCGAGGAAAAGTAACGCAAGTTATGCTAGAGGTCGTTCTGGCGTTATGCACAACCATGCTATGGTTAGACAAGCAACTATACAACTTTGAATTTACACAAATAGGCTGAATTACCTGTCGAGAAGAAAGCAGGCAACTTCGGCGTCCGTTTTAAAATCTTTGCTCCTCATGAGCTCTTTCCATCTGGGAAAAGTTACTCCAGTATTGACTTTGGTCTTGCTGATTTGCCTGTCGCGTTGACGTTTTAATTCTCTCTTTCGCTTCCTTGGCAACTCTGCTACATGTCCTCGAAAATAGGCGTGATCCTCCATCAGCAGTCTTTCAAATCTGCCGGCAGTCGCGAGTAATCTCCCTCTCGCATTCGTCTCTGTGTCACTGAGTGTAAAGCGCGAAAGGCGAAGCTTGAATTTACAGGTATGTCCCTCTTTGGCTAATGTAGTTTCAAGATGGACGGGCAACATGGCGACCGGCATTCAAACCCCTCACCCATATGTACTTTCAATGGCAGATTATAAACTTACGAGAATACTTTATTACTTGAAAGAAGTAAATATACATTAATGAGCACATATATTTTTGAAAGAAGTGTTTTTTGCTAAGAATCAACTAAAAAAATTAATTTAAGAGAAATAACCAGTTTAGATGGAAAGAATCTCAAGCAGACTAGCTTAAAACGTTACTGTAGCCATTAATAGACTATGTTAAAACATTCCAACACAGCGCTAAAACAACCAGAATGAAATGACCCTTCACAATAGATAATGCTTTGCAATGAACTTGGTTGGAGGGCTGCATATGGCAATTTATCTGTTCAATATAATATCTTACTCACTTGTTGAGTAGTAAAAACGCATCTCTGTGCGGCTTTTACAACATTTCAAATCTCTCAGAACTTGCATCTCCGAAAAGCCAAGCCAATGTTGATTCTTGTTTTATTACGAGCCCCGTCGCATTCTCTTTTTGCCAGCAGACTCTTTTCTGTTTGTCCTTTGTTTAACACGGGTGATTCCCTGGAGGTTCTTGCTTGTTGTGACAACTACACTGTAAAAAATATATATATTTTGAACATTTTTGGAAACTGACAATTAAATATTGATTCAACAAATTGCTTCCAAATAATTATCCCCAAACAAAAAGATGCATTGTAGTAATTTTAGCTTAAGGTCTGAAGGTAAAATTTAAACAAATATATTCACTGAACATATTAAATTGTGTTCAGCCAATCCATCAAGTAGAAGTGAAAAATCTGTGTTTGCCGAAAAAGCCCTGCAAAAAATGGCATATATGCGTATATAGTGGATTCAAATGTATATGCGCGGGAGAGTGAGAAGTCTATGCTGAGGACGACGACAGAACATCATTTCCAGACAGATTTTCCATCATTTAAGTTATGGTGAGTACTGAACTCTGTATTTATTAAGTCTTGTGTACGTTAATTTGAGTGCAGGTCTCAACATAAAACCGATAACGCGCCCGATATGCATTCGCTAAACGATTTAGAACGATTCTCCGAATGTTTTACTTTAGGACACAGTATATTTTACATACATAACATTGTATTTTGCTGAATAACAGTGAATTTACACCTTTGCTGGTTTCATGATAGCAATTTATAACCTAATTTAGCCCATACTAATCTCTCAGTTACTATTTATTGAACTAAATAATTGTATCGAACTTCATTATGATTATATTAAATGTATGAGACACTAGGTATAGCTTTCTTTTATAACTTTTTTTTTTCTTAATGTAACCCAGCATCGTTAGGTCTGACTCACCAGGTATCATTTAGTGAAGAAAAAGGAACTACTACGACGTTCACAGTGGGTATTTAACGAGTTGATATCGCATATTTGTTCATTCCATATTTGTGTCAAATACTGTTAGCTCTTATGATATGTAATTTGTGTTAAGTTGCTTTATTGAGAGCCGCCATAAGACCGCTAAAACATGTGACAGTGCAATTCAGGCTGCATAAGTTACAAAGTTGATGTCTGCCATTTTGTGTGTCTGGGGGGAACTCCTAGTACTAGCTTGTTGAGGACACAACGTGGCCATGATATCATTTTAGGTAACCTGACATCCTCAGTTGGTTCTGGCTTACTTAGTGCCCTAGGCAAGATTAGATATGGAGCCTCTAAATTAAGAAAGAAGCTAATTTAACTATCATTGTTATTAATACAGAACCATAAACCGAAATTTTAAAACATTTTAAATTTATTGAATAAATGTTATTATTTCAGGTCAAATACAAATACAGGTCAAATACAATAAGAATATCAATAAAAATAAAAGTGGTGTTTGGGTTAATGCTAATTACTTCAAAAATTAGTATTATTTGATGAAATTACATTGACATTATTAATTAATTGACTAATTTAATGAATTTAATGAACGAGGACCACATTTGTTTGCTGCAATCCTTTAATGTATCCACCTTATTATCAATGCAGAAGTAAGCTATTTTACGTGAATATGCAAGACTTCCAAATTTCATTTGCTGCCCAGAGTGTTCTGACACTAGACATCCTCATGAATTTAAAATTCATTAAGATGTTTTAAGGTTAAAAATATTGCTGCATGTGATTTAAAGACATAAATTAATCAAATTTGGCAGTGTTATGTAAAAAACTTCTGTTCTGTCACTTGTCATCAGCTATTTGATGCAAGGAAGCTTTGTCATTTATTTATTTTGCAGGTTTCCAGCATAAGAAGTCCATGCAGTGCATCTTCTGCAAGTTTTCATCACATCACCAAGACATCCTTTTCAAGCTCTACAGAACTTGCTATTGGTCAGTTAATGCAACTTCCTTTCCCTGTTTACACCCAGAATGTGTTTGTATTTTCAAAAGAATCGGGGCTTTAAAAACACATCTGTGGAGGGTACATCCAAAGACTGGCATTAAGGAGAATGCCACATTTTCTTGTGACAACTTTGATTTTAAGGACATCTGCTCTCAATCAACATTTCTTCACCATTTAAGAGGACATCATGAGCTCAAAGTACCTCCCGTGAGAATACTAAAATTCAGATGAAATTACACTAAACACTGAGTGAAGTAACCCTGAAGTACTTCCCGTTTTTCCTTTTTTTGTGTGACTTTTGCAGTCTTACAAAATATTTGTAAATGTTTTAGATGTTTAATGTTTAAACTGTTAAGATGCAGTTTCATGAGCTCAAAGTACCTCTACTAATATAAATTTAGTTTAGGTAAAACAAAAAAAGAATGCTACTACAATTTAAAATATATAATTGGGCCAATAATATGATTTGGTAAACGTAATTTTTTTTCAATTGGTTCAACGTATCATTTCTCATAGAGCCAATGTTAACCGACTATTGCAGGGGTGGCCAACGTCGGTCCTGGAGAGCCACAGTCCTGCAGAGTTTTGCTCCAACTCAAATCAAACACACCTGAACTTGAGTTATCCGGGTTGGAGCAAAACTCTGCTGGACTGTGGCTCTCCAGGACCGACGTTGGCCACCCCTGGACTATTGCAACAATTGATAGAATTAAATTTACAGAATTTCACTTGGGCCAATTGAAAAATTTAGATGTGACCAGTCACTAGAACATTTTGAGTTGGGGAGGTTAGACATTTTTTACAGTGTACAAACAAAAAAATAAAGTTAAATAGCGTACCTTTAATTGTCATGAAAATAATTTCACACTGCAAAATATCACATTGGTACAAAAATAGCCATCATTGTCATTTTGACTTTAGGGTTAAATATGATGCAAACATTTGTCTCAGTATGGACAATCCTCTGTGCTAACACAAGGTTTTTTTTAAAGCCTGATTATTTTTTAAGGGCTCATTAGTCTTCAATCCCTTTGAGTATTTAGAAATCTACCTTGTTAATTGGCAAGTTGACAATATAAACCTATTATATCACACAAAAACAATGGAAAAATGTAACCGCTGTCTGCCAGACACCATTAAACTCTGGTATGGTTAAGTTGAAGATCAACAACGCTGTGGTGTAATAGGTTTGGATCTGTTTAACGTGACTTTACGTAAACACGCATGACTTCATAACATCTCTCTCCTGACCGTGTGTCAAAACAGCAGCGGAATAATCACTCAAAGTGTGTTTTGGCAAACATGCATGTGATTCATCTTGTTCTGAAAGTTCATGTAGTTAAGGTAAAGCTGTTGTTTTGTTCCGCTGTGGGTTATTTTACCAAGTTCCAGTAATCCGGGGGAAAAAAATAAAAGAACTACATGGGCGGTACTGAACTGAAATGCCTGAAACTCCTCCTAGTCTTACAGTAGACTGATGAGAAATAACTATACAGAGATGTTTTATGTACAGCCTCTGGGCAGCCACTCTGAGATTATTACCCTGCATTAGACCACACTGACTGGATGATTTAAGAGGCTGTGTATTACTGGAAAACATCAATGCCTCTGTTTTATGATATTATAGACCAGGCGAGAACATTTTACAGCCTTTCTTTTCTATTCTCTCATAACTATCTGTGCTTAATACTGTATATGAACTCAGCGTTTTTTACTGTAACTCAGTGGTGAAGTTAAACTGTCAGTCTTCTCCTGCGAGTGAGTCATCTGTACACCCACCTCAGCATTGTGTGCAGTGTTCACTCCAGCGCTGCTGGAGAATGACTCAGCTGTTACATGATCACCCAGCCTGCAGACTCCGCCCCCTTCATTCACCTGCGCTGATGTCATAAGAGTGGGCTCTGTGAATTGTGCTAGTCATCAATTATCAATCAGTTCTGTAAAAGTTGGTGTGCAAGTTCCTGAGTCATCCTGAGCTTAGTGGGCATTGTCCATTTTTTTCCACATTATAGATTGGACTGGAATCATGGTGTTGCTATTTGTAAGGTGATGTCATAGCAACTGAGCTGTTTGGTGGGGGCGTGTTTGATGGTGATAACAGGGTTTGGCATTTAAAGAGTAGCCTATATGATTTTATGCTGTATACAAGTATATGAATTTATACAGTGTATTGTTTATACTATATTTGAGTGTTGACTATTATTGACTATTTTGACTATTATAGTTTTAATGTTTTGAATGAGCTTTTTTTGGTTTTCATTTTAATGAGTTTAATTTTTAGTAATTGTATGTGCTTGTCATTTTTTATTAGTTTTTGTTTGAAATCATTTTAATTTACTCTTCAGTTTTAGTTTTTTTATACTTCACTTATTTCAGTTTGTTGCCAAAACAACGTTTAAAATGTTCATTTAGTTTGTTTTCCATCTAATATTTATATTTTATTTAATTTCTGTATTTTTAGTTTTAGTTTACAACACAGAGCAGAAATTTCTTTATAATGTAGTATATTTCTTTATAGTTAAGGAATGGACAAAGTACAATAATTTTGTTATTATTGCAAAATAAACCCTAAATTATTTGTATTTTTTAAATGTATTAGATTACTTGTAGATAAGCTTAAAGTGGTCCACTAAGATATTAGCATAAAATATTCTTTCATTTATTCTTTTATATTAATTTATCATTCTTATAAGTATAAGGTAAAGGTTCATAAATAACTTATAAGGCTTTACGTTTTCAATAATGACAGCAATAAATTCATAAACGTTAAAAAAAAGTTCATATAACATTTTTTATAGCTATCATTGAAAATGTTGTACCTAATAAATTATTAGTTGCAACTTATTTTGTTAAATATACACCTGAGCTAAATTCTCCACAAAAGCTCTATATATTTGAGCCCTGTCATCAGCACAACATTTTTCTTGAGCTGTGGAGCTTGTGCTTAAACTAGATTATAAAAAGTATACACTATAAAAATGTTAGTGTAGCCAAGAATAGATTGAAGTGTGGGCCCAGATCAAGCCATGTCACTCTCTCTGGTACTTTAAAACAGTTCAGTGGGTTAAGTGGATGACAGTGTTGTAATACAGGGGTCATATACAGGGTGCCTGTGTGTATATGAGCATTAGAGTGGCGTAAAGTGTGACGTGTGTTTAAGGTCAAAGATCTTTCTACCCTGAGAGCCACACAAGTCAGAGTACACACAGCTGTCGGCTCCGGTTAATGACTGTGGTCAAATGAAGAGTGTGTATATGATTATATGAGTCCATGTGTGCGTCCTGCATGAGAGAGGGAATAGTCTGAATACAGTCTGAATACTACATTTGAATTTGAACTTACTTTGCGACCATTAAAAAAGTATGTTATATAGTATGAATGTAATCCGGACGTACTACATCCGTCATGTTGTCATTATAATATGACCTACCAGCATCAGTTGTGTCACTTCACCTCACTTGACCACCACCTAAGACATTAAGGAAAAACTTCTTAAATAATTGCATAATACTTTTTTATGTTTAATGTGTTATAAATTTTTTTCTAGTGATAATGAATGTCACGATTATTCTTAGTTTCACCCTCATGGACTTTTAGTTTGTATCCTTCAGTCACATGTCTCCTTTGATCTCAGTTTCCCGCCACTTGTTTGTCTCCTAGGTTACTCATTGCGTTCTATTTTTTTCTATGGTTACTCATCAATTAATCCAATCATCTTTGTTTTCAATTAATATATATATGCCTATGTTTTAGTTCTCATTTGTCAGTTCACGTTAATGCTTTAGTTCAGTTTGGTGTTGTCATCCTTCTGTCAATAAACTGTTCACTTTTATCTTCATCTTTTATTCGAATACTTGTAGAAAACTTAAAGTGGTCCACTAAGAAACTAGCATAGTTATGGAAATCAGCAAATATTCTTTCATATATTCTAATATATTCATTCTCTATCACATAAACAGTATCAGTTAAATGGTTCATAAATAATGTGTAAGGCTTTAAATTTTCAATAATGGCAGCTATAAATTCATGAACTAGTATTTAAGTATCTAAAAATTAATTATAGCTATTATTGAAAATGTGATGCTTAATAAATGATTACTTGAGAGAGGGACGGTCTCTGAGTTGAAAACCATACATGATTAATGTGTTCCAGGGTCCTTTTCAGATGTGTTTGCTGACTCAGGCAGTTAGTCGAACTTTGCCTCTTCAGCTCTCATTACGTAACTGGTTAAGTGAGTTATTTACTGGGAAACAAATGCACATAAATACACACTCCTTTCAGCTTAATTGCATTTTTGACAGCAATTACTGTAGTGAACACCCAGTATCGTGCTCTATGAATGACTTTGAAATCCGACTTTAATAACTAGTGAGAGGGACATGTTATTTTTAGGACACTCCCCACATGGATGTCTGTGTCTCTTTGTGGCCACCTGGGTATGAAGAGAGCACGGCTATGATTTGAGGAGTTGAACAGGTGTTGTCTGAACTCTCCCACGTGTCCACTTAATCCGTACAGGTACAACTAGGGTGTGTATGTGTGAGCAATTATGTGTTTTTGTCCTTATGTGCTCACTCTGCTTCCCAACATAGCCTTTGTGATGAGATGTTCTTGTCGCTGTACATTAATTGCTTTTATGATTGCCTCTAGTGATCATTTGTCATACTGTGCATAACCATAACTGAAGAGTGCACAGTAAGTGCACTTTTCAAAATGTACCATGTCTCAAAAAGTGTCACTCCTCATAGGTCAAACAGATGAATCTCAAGCAAATGGACACTGACCTATGAGGTCATGAAAAGGAATGAGACCACCTACCCGCTTGCATTCACTTCTTTCTAGCATATTTCTCGCAAGTGATCTTTTCTCAGTAAGAATACTGCTCTACTGATTCAAAATCTGCAACATTGACCAATTTGTGTTTTTCCAATGGATGATTCTTAAATCATTTAGTCCCTTTCAATTAATAGAATGTGGTTACATTGATGAGAAAAGGCCAATAAATTGCACCAATTAAGAGACTTCAGGTTGGTCGGACAAATTAAGGCTTTAACCCCCTAAAGTACTTACAAAGTACTTTTAAACATTACATATTACAATGTAATTTTTTCAGTAGCAGTTGAAATTGAATAAGTGCCTTGTGCGGCTGTTTTTTATTTATTTTATACTTTGACATGTTTGGCATATTCAGTATTCAGATTTGCAGTTGACCAATGTTGATTTTCCCAATGGCTAATTTATAAATGATTACATGTAAACCAACGGTTGGGTTTGTCCATATTTGACCCAAACATGGGCTGAAACAACCCAGCATTTTTCAGAGTGAGGGTGTCAATTATAAGAGTTTATAAGGGTTTGACCCCCTCTCCTTCCCTCCTTCCCCCCTCCCCAATCAAGGCTTTATCCAGCAAAAGATTTCTGTGACTATTTTTCACATTATTACTGGTTCACATCACATATCACACGTGTATTATAAAAAAACAGTTTTTATTTATTTAAATTAAGAATTATTAAACGTTTAGGGTTGGATAGATTCTTTAAATGTCTATTATGTATCTCATGCTCATCTTTATTTGATTAAGAAAACAGAAAAAAACAGTAAATACTAGTATTACAATTGAAATGTAACTGTTTTCTATTTGAATAGATTTTAAAATGTAATTTATTCCTGTGATGGCAAAGCTGAATTTCCAGCATCATTACTCTAATCTTCAGTGTCACACGATCATTCAGAAAGCATTCTAATATCCTGATTTGCTGCTCAAGAAACATTTCTTATGTTGAATGCAGCTGAAGATTTTTTGACCAATTTAAAGTCTAAAAGAACAGCATTTATTTGAAATAGAAGTATTTTGTAACTGCGATAAATGTATTTATCAATTTAATGCATCATTGCTGAATAAAAGTATGAATATCTTTAATATAAAAAATTCATACTGCCCCAAACTTGTGAACAGTAGTGCACATTATACAATTATTACAGGCACAGTAACCACATTTAATGTCTTTGTCTTACAAGATCAGGGATACATGCTCATTTTGCTGCATGTGTGCTTTCTGCACTGGTTTGGAGTCAGCCGTTAATGTGAGGTAACCCGACTCCAAGTCAGTTCAGATCACATGGCGACAGCCCAGGAAAATGCCCTGGGGGCTCATCACAGTTTATTATATCTGCCTATGCTGAGAAGCAATTCTCAACTAAAAAAACACTTGCTGTGTAAAACAGTTGTTAATTGCAGCAGATACTCCAGCATTTATTACAGTCTGAAATCAGCCTCTTTCTCTCTTTCCCTTTTGCGAGGATGATATGTGCACCATTAACCAAATGTTGCCATTGAGACAGTACTGCATGAATGCCCCCATCTGTAGATCGTAGTATCTCCTTTCTCATGAAAACAATTACAGACCATTTGCATTTATGGAAAATATGGTCGCGGTGCATAAAACGTGGCCGGCTCCATGTGCTGCTCTTGGCGCGTGTCGATGCTGCATGAATATTTCATGATATGGCCTGCAACAACTCATAGAAGTGCAGGCACTGTAATTGGTATCAGCTGTCAGTCAAAACACCATTAATTAGCACAATCATAACATAAACAAAATACTCTGGTCCTAATGAAGAATGGCGTTATTAGCAGTATCACACTGTATAATGCGTTAATCAGCGGCTAGAGCTCAAGATATTTTTCTGTGCAGTAAAAGCAGCCACTAGGTTTTGTAGATTGGTTGACACCTGTGTAAATGTGTTGTCGGTACTGGCGGTTTAATGATGAGTCTTAAGTGGAGTAAATGCCGGAGCTGGTGTGTGTCACACACAGACTGTGAAAGGCCTGCAGAGAGCTGATTGCCGGTGACACGATGGTGCTACACACTTCCCCCACCCCTCGCCACTGTTCTTTACCACCCATTAAACACCGAGGCTAGGTCAAGAGGTCGCTCTTATAGGAGAGACACCAGACATCTCCACAGGACTGTAGAGCTGCGATATGGCCTGGGAAACAGGTGGAATCCATCCGTACACGTTATTTTGGTGAAAACGACGGACTTTTGCACAGGACCAATCACTTAATTTGCTTAAACCCGTCTTAAAAAACTTGAACATAACACTGTTAAATATAATCTTCAATAAATCTAAATATGAATATCAAGTTGTATACTGTGCATTACAATTTTGAGATTCTTAAACACTTGATGGATTTCAATTTTTTTATTTTTTTATTTGAAATGTATTTGTAGGCTATTGGCCATAACATGAAAATAATTATTGGCTAATCGGGTTTCCCTCCAATCACCTGACAACTTTTTCAAACTTTTTTTTTGTATTATTCACTGGGAATTGATTGGATTATGTGTTGAAGGGAAGTAGTTGAAAAAGGAGAGAGCTTGGCGACATCAGCCAAACAGCAAATATATTGCATTTCATATATATATATATTACATAGACAGAAACAGATGAATTGTTAAACTAAGACCAGGAAAGAGAATGGGGTCAAATTTGCAAAATGCTTAGGAATTTGCAAAGACAAAAATGCTTAGGAAAAGTTTAACTTTTTACCTGACTACTAGAGTTTACAAAGTGAATATTGAGTAATCTGATGTTTTAGTTTTTCTTTGTCGGTTTATGACTTCATACTTGCGCGCTCTCTCATGAAAAACAGAGGGCCTATTGTAGCAGTCCACCCACTGGGCTCATTGTGCCAGTCATCCGGTCGCTATAGGAACACATTTAGTATGTAAAGGAAGTGATCAGAGATTGGGTTCTCACACAAGTGGTGGTAATTTACACATCAAGACACATTGTCACATCAAGTCTCTGGAATGCTCGTTTGGCACACATGCACGCACATACATATGTACACACAAAGAAAACGCATTATGGGGCTTGTGATGGAGAGCCCTTTCATGTTCTAGTGACACATAGCTAGTTAACAGAGTAAAAACTGAGCGATGTGAGCTTCTTATTCTTAAGACAGAGAGTGAAGCAAACACGGTAAAATCCCTAGAGAGTCCTCTTTTTCTTTTAAAAACACATTTGGAGTAAATTTCACGTCATACGGAGCCGCCATACTATAGGTCTTCAAGTTATGCTACTGTACAACATTCACCAAAACAGATTATTTATTTGCTGTTATTGATATAGGCTACGGTCACTAGTACTTTCATCATATTTATTACTATTTTAGTGACTCAAGAGCATATATTTATCAGCATGATTTGGGTCATTGATACTTTCATTCAGTATAGGATGCATTAATATTGATCAAAAGTGAAGCAAGACGTTTATAATGTTTAAATTTATAATGTAAAAACAAAATATTTCTATTTCAAATAAATGCTGTTCTTTTGAACTTTCTATTCATTAAAGAATCCTGATTTGTTTTTTTCAACATTGATAATAATAGGAAATGTTACTTGAGCATCAAATCAGCAAATTAGAATGATTTTTGAAGGATCATGTGACACTGAAGACTGGAGTAAATTCAGATTTGCCATTACATAAATTACATTTTAAAATATATTAAAATAGAAAGAAGTTATAATATAGTTATAATATTTCACAATATTCATGTTTTTACTGTATTTTGATTAAATACACTCACCTAAAGGATTATTAGGAACACCTGTTCAATTTCTCATTAATGCAATTATCTAATCAACCAATCACATGGCAGTTGAGGCTACAATTTGCACAAGCTCACCAAAATTGGACAGTTGAAGACTGGAAAAAAATGTTGCCTGGTCTGATGAGTCTCGATTTCTGTTGAGACATTTAGATGGTAGAGTCAGATTTTGGCGTAAACAGAATGAGAACATGGATCCATCATGCCTTGTTACCACTGTGCAAGCTGGTGGTGGTGGTGTAATGGTGTGGGGGATGTTTTCTTGGCACACTTTAGGCCCCTTAGTGCCAACTGGGCATCGTTTAAATGTCACGGCCTACCTGAGCATTGTTTCTGACCATGTCCATCCCTTTATGACCACCATGTACCCATCCTCTGATGGCTACTTCCAGCAGGATAATGCACCATGTCACAAAGCTCAAATCATTTCAAATTGGTTTCTTGAACATGACAATGAGTTCACTGTACTAAAATGGCCCCCACAGTCACCAGATCTCAACCCAATAGAGCATCTTTGGGATGTGGTGGAACGGGAGCTTCGTGCCCTGGATGTGCATCCCACAAATCTCCATCAACTGCAAGATGCTATCCTATCAATATGGGCCAACATTTCTAAAGAATGCTTTCAGCACCTTGTTGAATCAATGCCACGTAGAATTAAGGCAGTTCTGAAGGCGAAAGGGGGTCAAACACAGTATTAGTATGGTGTTCCTAATAATCCTTTAGGTGAGTGTAAATGCAAAAATATATATATTTTTTTATCTTTACGACCCTCAACTTTTTAATGAAATATCATAATCTTATGGGTTCATCGCAGTCATCTCAGTGCTAGTTGCACATTGCTTGTTAGAGAGTGGTTTGAGTTATTGATTTAAATATGGTTGTAATTTCAGTAAATTGTATGTATGAAGTTGTAGTTGCCTGCAGCCACTGATCTAGCGTCAGATTTGCCTCTCCCACTTGTAATTATGGTTTGGATTTGAAAACTGATCACAGGCCAGCAGTTACAGGCAGCATTAGGAACAATAATCGGAATTGACGATTCGCTATAAGCTCCGCCTCCCTTGTAACTCAGCTTTATAGAACATACATGAACTGGCTGTTTCTATGAAAAACGTGTTTCTCAATAAAATGTGCCAATAAAGCACTAAAAAAACATTTTATATTATTCTAAAGTGGCTATAATGAATTGTGACACTGCAAAGAATTGTTATCTGCAATGTATTACTAGTTAAAACAGTGGGAAAAGTCAAGTTACATTTAGCACATTATACAATACAGATTAATTCAAAGAATCTTTACATAAATTAACAGGAAAATAACTGTTAATGTTTTGAAATTCATCAATTATGAAGCGAATTCAACTTCAGCATTAAAGCAGCTCTACAGAAGATAGTAGCGTCATTATACAGCTCAATTCAGTTCTAACTGTGTCAATGATGCAAAGTGTATCAATTATGAAACAAGTTCAATTCAGCTATAAGCAGCTCTACAGAAAAAGCCTCATCTGAATGCAAGTGATAACATAAAGTAATTCCCAGCTCTTTAGTTACTATCGACACTACAGTGAAGTTTAAGTGATTGTTCACCCCAAATTGAAAATCACCCCAACATGTATCAATGTTGACAGCAGTTGTGCTGCTTAATATCAGGATTCCTGGATGAATAGAAAGTTTAAAAGAACAGCATTTATTTCAAATAGATTTTATTGTAGCATTATACATGACTTTACTGACACTTGTGATGAATGTACTGTAATGCATCCTTGCTGAGTAAAACTATTATTTTAATTAATAAAATAAAAAAATCGTACTGACCTCCAACTTTTGAATGCTATATATGGATACATACTTGATTAACTGTGTGTGTGTGCGTGCGCGTAAATGCTATTGAGGAAGCTCAGTGCTGTGTATCACCTCCACTACAGATGGGCTGTGTGGGTGTACTCAGCTGGGCTTCCGCAATAGGCTATTTCCATAGTGCTTGACTGTGTCTATTTCACACATCAAAGATGCTGTCATCGAGGTCAGATAGACAGGAAGTGTGCCGTTATACAGGTCTCTTCACCTCCAGCTCTCGTTCTCTGCAGTGTTTTGTAGTGCACTTACAGTAGGCCCTGTGGTCAACTGATAAACAGCAGTTCTCGTTTCGCTAAATTATTAAACGCCATTTGAACAGCAGGACAGGAAGAGACTGCAGCGCTAAGAATAGCGAGATGACAAAAATAGCTGGTTTTAAACCATAAGAGAGGCTTGATCATGAGAAATATGGACGTCAGGTACCCAGGTAACGCTCTGCTGGGACTCGTCCCATCTGTGCACTTGTAATGCAGCTGTAAATAAAGGAAACTGTAATCCGCTGATTGTTTAGACACAGATTTAAACAGTTCTTGGCACCCCTTTATCTTGTCTAATAATAAATTCATGATCTCATAAAGCCGGGTGGCAGATTTAAAAATTTATTGTAGTTGTGTTTGAGGACTGATTATTTATTCATGAAAATCTGACTCTGTTTTTGACCAGAATCACATTTATTTACCTTAATATACCATGTTATCGTAAAAGGTAAATGTTTCTGTTCTCTCTTTATGAAAAGGCTCAATTGAGTTTCTGTTCTCAGGTTTGTGCTGCATCCGTCTATAAGTAATCAGGCTCATCTGTTCAGTGTCGTACGGGGGGTTACTGATATACGCTCTGAGGAGGATGGAGCTGTTTACTGCCGTATAGCGGGTCAGCTGTTCTAATCCATTCATCTGTCAGCCGTAGAGCCTTTTGATTGACTCAGCAGAGGTCAGGCTCTACATTGACCTTGTCTGCCTATAAGAACAATCCACTTTTCAATATAAGCCCGCAATATTAGTGTGCTTTATTGTCTTAGTGTAATTGGGATTGAAAATACACCCTCATATATCAGGGAATGGTGTAATATAGTCAGTGGAAGGTGTTTCTTCAACTATGGGCAGTTTTAACTCTGTGGACTTCTAAAGCTCTTCTTTCACACTCTCACTTGTTCATTTCATTTGTCCGCGAGCAATGTGGAAATGCATTCTTATTTTTTTTTTTTTTGCCTTTTCCCCCCCTAAAATGTCATGATCGTTTTGATGTTTTATTTTTAACAGTAATCTGTGATAGAAATGGTGGTTGTGGAAAATGAAGCGTTAAGACAACTAAACCAAACTAAAGTATTTGCAAATTAAAATACATTTTCTGTACTATATTATGTCTATTATAATTATATTCTGTAAAAATATTATACTATAATTACTCATCTTAAGCATGTTACTGTATAAATAGTGGTATAAATTGTAGTGTATTGTTAATTTGTGTTTTATGTTTACTCATTAGGAGACCTGTTTACACTTTGTACAGGACTTTGGCCAACAGCTGTTTTTAAATGTGCTCTATAAATAAATATGACTGACTGACTGTAGTAAGTGTGCTTGACAGTGTCCCAGCTAACATGAAACGCTCTCAGAACATTCTGGCATGGTTCTCTCAAAGTTATGAACAAACGTTCTTCCAGTAACATTAACAAAACTAGTTCAATGTTAACATTCTTAAAAAGTTATCACAAAATTTTTATTTATACATCGTTCATGGAGTGTTTTTACCTGAAACTTTTAGTTGGATGTTCATCTAATGTTTTTTAAATGTTACTACTCGTTTCAGAATGTTCAGAGAGCATTCAAATGTAGCAACCATTTTGCAAAACTGCACGTTTTGAACATTCAGAGAACATTCATTAATAATGCTTTCATAACATAAGAACATTAGCAAAATGTTCTTAAAATATATTTTTGTTTTAACATATATATATATATGTTTAAATTTTTGTTTTATATATTTTGGTTAGTGAATAACACTGAATCAAGTATCCTAACTTTTGATAAAACTTTATTAATTTTATTAGGTTTTTTTATTAACTTTTACTTTTTAGCAAAATTGCTGACAACACAAAAGAAGTTGTGTAAAAAACTATATTTTTATTTTTAGGTCTAGGACAAGGGTAAAACTAGATAAAATCCTATTCAAAAGAAGCAAAAATTATGAAAAATCTAAACAGTTTTAATGTGACCTTCATAACAATAATATTTGTATATTTTATATTTTTAGATTTTAATATTTTGATTCAAATCACCAGGGACATAAACGTTTCTGTGAAAAAACACCTGGAACTGCATGTTTTAAAAGTCTTTAAAAATCCTTTTATTCATAAGGAATGGCTCATTATGTGTTTGTTGTGATGCAAAACACAAGCCCCGGAGCAAACACTCACTTCCTTAAGAAGACAAGACATCATTTCTTATTATGGTCTGCAGTAAAAGTACCCAAGCATTATCTGTTTTAGCCATCAAGGTGGGAGGGAGTGAAGCCAACGACCACTGCGTGACGGTCAGTGGATATGTGTGGGTGAAAATGAGCGCTGACGGCTCGTAATACATAGCAGGGTGATTTCTGACATCCCACATTAACCCTTGCAAGTCTCTGACTGTATAAATATAAATGTTGTGTAGCAAGACTCTCTGTTTTCACTCCCTACACGTGTCCCTGTGATGGGTTTCAAATGTTTGTGTAAACAGCTGCGGCAGACTGCTGTCTCCTTCGGAGGGCAGATTAGCTTCAGTGGAACACCAGGAAGAAATCTGCTCCACATTTTTGTGCAAAGAAGGAAGTCTTGAAAGAAAGAGACTTGGACATTCCTACAGTTTGAAAAAGCTGTTAGCTGTGCTCTGTCTTGACCTCTACCTTATTTGGCGCAGTGCAAGATTTATAGACTTTACAAGTAGAACTGCTACATTGTTTCAGTCACTAATAACAAATATTCAGTGTTGGACAAGCTACTCAAAAATGCTGCTAGCAAAGTTGCACTATCCTTTAGAGTAAGTAGCTAGTTACATTAGCTTGCTACATTTAAAGTACTTCAGATTTCTTATGAATATATTTAGAATAAGTAGCTAGTTACATTAGCTTGCTACATTTAAGGTACTTTTTTATAAATGTATTTTGAAGGTTTGTCAAATAATGTAATAAAAGTCCTCTCAGGAAGTTCATATTTTTGAGTTGAGTCATACTTACGACATCAGGAGCATTTAAATCACTTTGGTCAAGCAAGGCTTTTTAAGTCTACTAATATTATATTTTGCATGTGTGCATTTTTTGTTGTTGTTGCTCTCTGTGATCAAAAGTATCTTACAGTTTCACCAAATGATTTTTGTTGTGAGTGAAATGTTCGAACAATTAAAATGAACAGACTCAAATGAGGGATTCATTCACTGATATTGCTGGTTCTGGTTCTAAACAGCTATAGCTACTAAAATTCTATAACTTTAAATACATATTTTAGATACACATAAATATACCTACATATAATAGCAAAGTCATAGAATTTCAGTAGCTACTGTAAAAAGTGAACAGTTGGATCAACTTTCAAAAATTACTTCAATTGGTAACACCTAAAGAAATTAAGTTTTCTCAACTTAAATTATCACATTTTATCGTGAAAAACGTGATAATTTAAGTTGAGAAAACTTAATTTCTTTAGGTGTTACCAATTGAAGTAATTTTTTTAAGTTGATCCAACTGGTCAAAAGTTTGGAAACATTACTATTTGTAATGTTTTTGAAAGAAGTCTCTTATGCTCATCAAGCTTGCATTTATTTGATCAAAATACAGAAAAAGCAGTAATATTGTGAATTATTATTACAATTTAAAATAATGGTTTTCTATTTTAATACACTTTTAAATATAATTTATTTCTGTGATTCAAAGCTGAATTTTCAGCATCATACTCCAGTCTTCAGTGTCACATGATCCTTCAAAAATCATTCTAATATGCTGATGACCTTGTAAAGAGTCACACGTATTAGTGTTGTCAAGGGATGACATGATTAATTTGACACTTTTATGTACTTCCCTTCTTGTGCACTAGTTTTAAACAACACGCTGCTCATTTGATAATAATCCAGATTTTTGAAGATACAGTAATGTTGTTGAAGGAATGGGTCTTTTGTTGCATAATCTTCTTAATCTTTGTCAAATCCCACCATTTTGCATTGGATTAGGTGTATTCATTATTAGATCCTTGTGGTTGTAATTAAATGTTGAAGCAGCATAAGCCCAATTATCTGAAGAGAGTGTTTCTGGACACTCTAAAGCGACAGGTCGTCTGGGGACCCTCCACAGCCACAGATGGGGACCACCATGCAGGCTTTAGCACAGTTCCCTCCAAAACTCACTCAAGCTGTTCCAATGCCTGACTCTGGGGGTTAAATTATTTAACAAGTCCTGGCTTGCTTTGGGAAGCACTGTGGGAATTATCTTGACATGTACAAACACACAAACGCAATATTGTACACTATTAAACCATTTCTAGCAAAATCATGCAGTCATATTGTCAGAAAATGACATTGGGAAATAGCCCTATGTCATTTAATTAAACAAAAATGCTCACAAAGTTAAGATTTACAATTTAATCACAGTTACATTTCATACATCTTGAAAGGGAGTTGCAAAAACAATGACACTTTTTGACACAGGTTTCCTAAACACTTTGTCTTCTATTGGTAGAATAGACAGATAGTCCCACCCCAAACTCATGCCATTGGCTGAGCCAAAGTTGTTGTCTGACAGATTGTGATGGTCAAACAAACAAATGACATTACATTATTTACACTTATTAGGTGAATCATCCTAAAAAAATGTAAAACTTACAGCAGTATTTTAACATTTAAAAATGACTTTTAATTAAACATATTGACTTCTTGTAATATTTACACACAAGCACACAACATACTGAAAATGTCTCTCTGTCATGCATAATGTAGAGTGTTTGAATACAATCGCATGTGCTAAAGCCCTGGTAAAATTATGTATCACCAGTTTAATAAATGTAGAAATGACACTTTTCAAACAGGTTTTCTGAACACTTTCTTTGTTTTCTACAAATGGATAGCCGCGCCCCAAACTCACGCCATTGGTTGAGCCCAAGTTGCTGTTGTCAGGCAGATTGTGATCGTCAAACAAACAAAAGAGTAACATTATGTACACTTTTCAGTGCAATCATCTTACAAAAACAGGCAGAGCACTATTTTAATAACTACAATTTTTTTTTTTTTTTTACTTTGTTTTGATGGTCCCTTTAACACATTCTGTTGACTATAAGTAACGTTGCACCTACAAGTCTACTATCTCTCATTGTTAGTAGAGTATTAGTAAACTGGTGGGTTAGGGTTAGAATAAGTTGACATGTAGTTGCAAAGTTACTCAGTCTAATGTCTGTCGGAGGATCATCACAATAAAGAGTTAACAGATATTAATTTTTCGAGTCCACAGTAGTCGATTGTCGAGTTCGGGCGCATGATTGTACGTACTAAACCTATGCGCGTGAACTCGACAATCGACTACTGTGGACTTCAACCGAAAACAGGATGTAAATACAGGTATGTGCGCTGGCTGAATAAACATCATTTTTATTCATATCTTTCACATCTACTGCAGTCAGATTCACCCGCGCTCACTCTAAAGGAATCACTCACATGGCTGGGCACTTGTAATGACACATCAAGGATGTTAAGAGGCTAAAAGCAGGTTTAAAACTTGCCCCATTGAAGTCAACAGGGTGCAAATTTTAAAAAGAGGATAACACGGTGTAGGCAACACCGATTTTTGTCGTTGTTCTCTGTATTGACAGCACTCCAAATTTACAAAAAAATGCAGACAGTCTACTAATACTCTAATGAGAGTGTTACCAAAATTTTAAATTTCCAACATATTGATTGTAACACACAAGCACACATAAACATACTCAAAATGTCTATATGTCAAACATAATATACAGTGACTGACTACAATCACATGTCCTAAAGCACTGGGAAAATGTATCACCAAAAATGTGACTCTTCAATCTGATGACGCATAACTTATGACTAAATGAAAGCTGTCTTAAGTTATGTAGCCAGAAAACTGCTCAGTTCCTCATGACCAACCTTATTTTAGAAGGCAGAAGTATGCTATATTTGTAATGCATACGTTTGCGACGTTGCACAATTTATTTCGAATTTTTACAATTTTCCTAAACTGACGTCAAAGAAATTTGACCTGTATAAATAGACCACAGGCAGTGCTGGTTCAATGCAATTTTACACATAGCACCAGAAGAAGCTTTGCTCATTAATTTATAATGATGAGCAATAGGAACTGGTGGTTCCTGATTCTAGTTCAATACACAGACACACACACACACACACACACACACACACAGTGTACTGATAATGACCAGCTCAACAACATTCATTAAAACATTCCCCTGCTCCCTGTTTCCAGGGAAAACTCCTGGACAAGGGCACGAGGATGATAAAAAGGGGAGCACTTCATAATTTCAGCCAGACATTTTTCTTCCCCCCCCCCCCCATGCACTCAGAAGATACAATGGGGCATTCATCATGGCGCACACAGTGCTAATTTCCCTGTAGGCAATATGCTCTATTTCAACCTTGCTGCTGTCTTCACAACAGCCACCGCTGGTTTCTTCTTCCCTCATATCTCTCTCACTCTCTCTCGTGCTAAAATGCTGATTTGGGTAAGAGTGCTTATTACCCTCCCCCCACAATGAGATTAATTAAACCCAGGGTCCTATGAATGCCCAGATGGTTCTTCTATAGTTCCAATGAGCTTAATCTCCATGCGGTCTCTAATCTACTTCTCGTTTAAGGAATTGCCTCAAAAAAACGCCTTGATCGGTGGACTTCAATTTCAAAAACGCCTTTTTAGTTTTATCTGAATGAGAGCAGAACTGATACGGCCTCTGAGAGTGTTTCCATATACGTTACCCTCCTAGCATAGCTATTTTGGCTAATGCATGATGATATTCAAGGGAGATGTGTTTGCTTTGTGTTGTGCTTTGTTACCTACTTGTCTGTCATTGCAGATTTGGTGATCGCAGACGCAGAGCGCAGCTGACATCGCCACATCCAGCACGCCTCCAGGTCGGCTGTTCTCTCCTCTTCAGTTTCTGCTGCCAGTGTTTTAGGTTTAGCGTTAACTATTAATACACAGCGTCATGGTGCAACCTTGTGCTGCTTCATGTCTAAATCATTTTAATGCCAATTAGTCATGTCACCTAATGAGTCTTCCTTATTGTGGGGCTGTACATGAGACGTGGCTATTTGAGGCTAATCACTGCATATTTTCTAATTATCCCTGCATGCAAATAGCTTAAATGATCATGTTTGTCACAATGCTAGTATAGCTTTGGTCCTCTGAGATTATTACACCAGTAATTGCAGGAAAGCAGGCATTTTCTAGTTTCCCAATAGCCTCAGGGCTCAGGCAGTGCCTTAGAATTTAATTTTGAGGGTTTGGATATGCTCAACGTTTGTGTCGGTGAAAATGCAGCAATTCCGCATGCAACGATTTCAGATGTTTACATCATAGACAATTGCACAACCGTGTTGTTTATGAACTCAGATAATTTCTGTTTGTATAAAGAAGCTGTTTTGGTGTGATTGTGATATTTTTTACTTACTACGGTAGTGCTATGTTGAGAGAGTCTAATGTTTTTTAGGGAATCAACCAATGAAAAATTTACTTCCATTTTTGACATTATAGAAAATTATTTTTTAATTACTTACTTTTTTTATATATATATATATATTTTTTTTTTTTTTTTATTATATTATTTTTACACTATGGTTCAAAAGTTTGGGGTTGGTAAGTTTTTTTTTTTTAAGAAGTCTCTTATGCTTACCAAGGCTGCATTTATTTGATAAAAATACTGTAATATTAACATTATAATAATAGTAAAAACAGTAATATTGTGAAATATTATTATAATTTCAAGTAACTAAGTACGTTTTTATTTGAATATCTTTTAAAATGTAATTTATTCCTGGTGGCAAAGCTGAATTTTCAGCATCATTACTCCAACCAGTGTCACATGATCCAGAAATCAGTGTCACATGATCCAGAAATCAGTGTCACATGATGATGCTGATTTTCTGCTCAAAAAACATTTATTATCATTATCAATTTTAAAAACAACTGTGCTGTTTTTTTTTTTTACCTTTCTTTGATCAATAGAAAGGTAAACAAGATCTTGTGTAACAATGTAAAAGTCTTTAATCTCACTTTAATTCAATTTAATTCACCTTTGCTGAATAAAAGTATTAATTCAATATTACTTACCCTTTTGAACTATAGTGTATATTTATGTATTTATTCATTTTCATTATTATTAATAATAAAAAAAAAACGTACAGAAGATGGATGACAAAAGATGCTAGATAAATGTTCCTTATTCTCTCGCTCTATCTTTCCAAATCTTTGCAAAACCATCTCAATGTAAAGTGAGATGATATGAGATTTTCAGAGTTAAAAATCACCTGAGATTTATTGCACATCATCTGAGCTGATGCACCACAGGCACCCCATCCCTCACATGCACATGTAATGACTGAACTTTAATGCACGCGTACATACTCAATCGATCAGAGCTGCAGCCAAGTTGCATGTGCTAAATTGCCCTCGATCGACCACTCTGTCCAGCAGCCTGGAGAAATGAAGGCTGGAGAAATGGCATTGGACTTGTCTTTGCTTTCCACATGGACGAGCATGTCCAGCCCCAGGGGCAGCAAGAGAGGTCACATTCTGACACTAGTCCGCTCTGCACTGAAATGACCCCCGGCTTTCCTAGCCCTCGGGCTCCGTATGCCGGCCCCTTTACGGAGTCACCCAGAGGGAGGGCCAGTGACAAGAGGGGAGTTTTCAATTAGATAGCTGAGTGAGCAAAGAGCCCCTCTGAGCGGCTCATTAAAACACTTTGGCTTTTGTTTGGCAGACGTCTGATAAGTACAAAGTATGATTCTAGATGGACTGTGGATGATAAAAGTGAAAAGTGGCCCATGATTAGTAAATATTAAAAATGTAATGGAGGGTTAAGATGCCCACCGAGGAGACAGAGGAAATAATGCTGCAAAGGGCCCAACAAAAAGTAATCCAGCTTTCACATTACTGTCAGGAGTGGCTCCCACACAATACCCATCAGGGAGTCCCTGGTGATTGTTCATTAGCAAACTCAGTGGGAGTCTACATTTGCAAAAAAGCACTTCACAATCTCTGTAGATGCCCATTCATTTACCAGAGAATAGCAAAACTGGCTATTTAATATTCATGAAATATTAGAACACAAAACAAAAGAATGAGAGAGAAAAAAAATACCCCTCCGAAATTTTGCTGACATATCAACGTTGTTGCTCTATTTTGAAAACACAAGTGACCTTTTTATTTTTTTCTTGCCGTAATTAGCATATTTAATTTGAAAGTAATTGAGGATGATTTTGCCAGAACAGTTAGGAGTGTATCGTGCCTTTTGTGTTATCTGTGTGTAGCTACTGTATCTTTGTGTGGTGTCGACTTGTACATTACGCCTGAGCAGAGAAAAGCCCAGAGCCATTAATGTTAATGTGTGTGTGCATCTTCCCTTAGTACCACTGAGACTCTATATATAGAGCTGTAATGATAGCCAGCTTCAGGAGATAAGAACAGAGAATTAATAAGGTACGTTAGAGGATCCTCACATCGCCTCAAGACTGGCAGATCTGCTGTGGAACATCCACAGAGCTGCAGACGTATTGAGCTTTTGTTAGCAGCGCTGTAGAAAGCATTAAGTATGTGTTTCTCAATCTGCAAAAAAGTAGGGTGAGAAAATAGTAAATGACACGCTCTTGCAAAAAAGACTAAAAAGGGTTTTACTGCCTGATGTTTTTGGAGAACCTTTTTTTAGAAACCCCTTGAAATGCATTTATGAGCGTTTCAGACCGTTTTTGTCCCTTTTTTACATGGCCTGGAGCCTTGCAGGTCACATTAGGTTGCTTGGACAACAATTTATATATGCCCATCATGCATATTTTGTCTATTTTATGTGCAAGACATTTGGGCTGCATTTGAATGACCATACTTTCAGTCAGTGTACACTACCTACCGTTCATGTTTGGGGTCGGTAATATCTTATGCTCACTAAGGCTGCAATTATTTGATCAAAAGTAAACTGTAATAATGGGAAATATTATTACAGTTATTACAATCTAAAATAACGTTTTTTAAAATGTAAATTATTCCTGTGATTACAAAGTTGAAATCACTGAATTCTGAATCATGATCCTTCAGAAATCATTCTAATGCCGATTTGCTGCTAAAGAAACATTTTGTGTTATTATCAATGTTGAAAACAGTTGTGCTGCTTAAAAATAATATTTTGTAAAGTGTATCTACTGTTACATTTAATCAATTTAGTGAATCCTTGCTCAAGTTTTTTTTTTTTTTTATTAAAAATAAAATCTTACTGACCCCAAAACTTTGAACGGTAGAGTATGTACTGCATTACTTCTCTGCCATTCATGAAGTATGTTCTGTACACTGTAAAAAAAAATTACATCCCCAAGTCAAAAATTTCTAGTGACTGATCACATCTAAATTTTTCAATTAGTCTGACGTATTATTTCTCATTGAGCCAATGTTAACAGACTATTGCAACAAGAATTGCACTTGGGCCAATTTAAAAATTTAGATGTGACCAGTCACTAGAAAATTTTGACTTGGAGAGGTTAGAAATTTTTACAGTGTAGGTATGCAGGGTGTTGTATAAGTGCATTCACATGCGTACTGAGTAATTGACCTCGGACCTATACGTTCTTTGACCTATGACATTCTTCATTTTGCATTTAGTGTAACAGGGAGTTGTGAAAATTTGGAAGCAAGAATGCCACAAAAAAACTAAATGCCACAAAATTTCAATTTCCATTATTTCATTGTTTTTTCAATTCTGTGGTTCTCCAGAAAACCTTTATTCCCAAGAGTGTATATGAGAGTTTCACCTCTCCGTCTCAAAGTGCAAACATGTTGCAATTCTCATTTTATTTAGCAGACGGTCTCATCGGTGGAGTGCGTTTCTGCATTTAAACATGTGGTGAAACTCATTTGCTCTGTTTACAGTCAGCGTTATGATAAAATCTCCACAAAGACTCAATCCTCAGATACACTGTTGCAGCAGAACTGCAGCCTTATGCTCGGGTAAAACTGGGACACGGGCCACTAGTTAGACATATGGAGCCAAATTTAATGCCAGCTGCTTTGCCGTACATCGCCACTTTCGAGTACAGAACAACTTTCATGTGTGAAGTACACATAGGGTTACGACACTACACTGCTGCCATGGGCAAGGTCTCAGTCTGGAGAACGTGTCAGCAATCTGTTAAACTTGTAGTGTATTTTTCATCTCCATATTTTTTTTTTTTTTTTTTTTTTTCAGCATGAGCAATTAAGCATCTAACAATAATTGACCTTCTTTTAAGTGTGTTTAAAGACTGTTTAATTAGATAAAAAGTGGTAATCTGCACACTGGTGATGTTTTCCTCAAGAGCTTTGTTTTTATTGTCACTTGCTGTTTAAGAAGCTCAGCTTTGTCCGGCGTCAGCATTCAGATTCAAAAGACGAGGTCAAGAGGTTAAGTAGTCCAAGAATTCGACCAGATATCTCCCGCTAAAACGTGCACCAGGAGACATGCAAGCGAAAGAACAGGAAGATAAGTCTGACTAATGGCACCTCAGACTGCGTTTCAATGCACTCTCTTGTTGCAAGGACCCAAACTAGTTTGCCCTCTCTAGAGGTCACAATCCCTTTTATATTCTCTTTAGTCACAGATCATGTGACAACATTCCCCTGGGGCCAGGGAGAAAAAGTAGCGCAGATTGTCCCAGCATCTGTTTACTGCATTTTACATTGAATGATTCCACAGAGTAAAATTCACTTAATGATTAGCTGATCAATACTTTCTGTTGCTTTTACAGCAGGGATATCTTGAATATCCCAGTTTGGATACAATACAGCGCTTTGTACTGTGATCGATCTACAAATCTTATCGATTTCAAATCTAGAAATGAGCAACGGCTGTTTTCAGGCATCAGGGATAAAAATGAACTGCTGTGCGGTTGAAGGGAATGAGGCGGTTGTGCCTGAGAGTTGCTCTTGACTCTATAGATGCTCTGGCTGAGAGGTCTCACCTGTTTCCAGCCTGTAGACCATCTGTTTGGAGTTATTTTGAACAATACAGGCCCGTGAGAGAGGAGAGTGAGGGCTGATGCTGGCAGCTCTTGACTGGAGTGATTGAGGACCGCTGGTCTCATTTCTACCGCAGTTTAATGTTCAACAGCTTTATTTATACATGTTCAGATCATACATTTTCTGTTGGTTAATGTTTTAGGCTCTTCTAACAACTTTGTCGAAGGTCATTATTATGCATTGTGGTATGATACTGTACTTGTCACGGGTTGGTTCCACAATGAAGCAAGTAGAGAATCCGTTTGCAGCAGTCTAACTTTATTAAACTAAATAAACTAAACTAAACTAAACACTGGTACAGGTGTAGTACACAGGAGCAACACAAACCAACGTTGACATTGAAGACACCTAACTAAACAGAGTGGTTAAATACACTGAGACTGAACAAGATGATTAACTAGACAATCAAAAACTATAGCAACCAAAGAAGAGCGGGAAGATAGGAGCCAATGAAACAGGAAAAGAAACAGAGGGTGAGTCTCAATCATCTCCCTTGTTCAGTAGGCAGGGCACTGATCAGGGAGTCGGACATTTTAAGGGGTGTTTCAATCTCAGAAACCTTCCAGTGCACTGAAACGCTCGCTCCCTAAAAAGTCCCACAATGCAACGTGAAAACCAGGGAGCATCGATGCTCACTATGTTCCCTTAACGGAAGTCCTGAAGCGCGAAACTTGAATCACGTGAGCCAACTCACTACATATAACAACAAGCGATAGATGTTTTTAAAACCATTATTTTATTACATTTCAGCATAAACATACATTGCTGGATAGGTAATAAACATAATCAGGCTAATATTTATCATTTATTTACTGTAGTTTTAATCATTCATATTTACTTGCATATATATAAACTTATAAATCATCAACTAATAGATTATTAATATTATTCATATTTTTATAATAATAAATAATATTGTCATCAACCTCAATAATCATACTTGTTTAGAATAATGTATTAAATATGCAATACCCTTCAGACGTTTGGGGTTAGTAAGTTTTTTTTAAAAGAAATTAATACTTTTAATCAGCAGGGCTATATTAAATTGATCAAAAGTGACAGTAAAGAAAGTAAACAATGTATTTCAAATTAATGCTGTTCTTTTGAACTGTCTATTCATCAAATAATCCTGAAAGAATATATCACAGTTTCCACAATAGTAAGCTGCAGAACTGTTTCCAACATTTCAGCATTGATAATAATAAATGTTTCTTGAGCACCAAATCAGCATATTAGAATGATCTCTGAAGGGTCATGTGACTCTGAAGACTGGAGGAATGATGCTGCAAATTTTGATTAAATTGATCAAAAGCTTTGTGATCACAGGAATAAGTAATGATGCTAAAAACATTTTTAAAATATATTAAAATAAAAAAGGGGGAGGGGAGGGAGGGGAACATATTGTTTTTTCACATGTTCAAGTGAAAAGTTGTCACCTTAACTGAGATCCCCAATTGAGGTATTTTTTTTGTCTGACTGTTTTTTTTTAATAACAGGAAAAACATCCAGCAGCCATATTTTTTATTCAGGTTTTGCCCAAAATTCAAGTCTAAATATAGTTTGTCCTCTTATTTTGTGGAGAAAATCATGTTCTTTCTGACATGAGAGCCATCTTGATTACCTATAGCTTAATTAAAGCCTGTGTAATAGATGATTGGTTTGTGTGTATCTGCAGTTCTGTTGGTGACGTCTGTTATGACATTCAGACATCATTCAGATCCAGTCTCTGAGGTCTCCTCACTCCTGCTCTCCAACTGAGCGATGCCCGTTCCACCCCTCTCTGCTTCAAAAGGTGCTTAATCATTTTAATATGAAAGCTGTTAAGTGCCTCCAACAGTCACTTTGATGAAATGGAGAACATTTAAAGAGGCTTCCACCCAGACAGCTTTTCATTCATTCTTTTTTATCATCCTTTCATGATTTTTCATCCTTTGCTTGTCCCAGATCGCTTACACTGGTTCTCATTTGCCATCTATTATCTCTCCTCTGACCTCTGTTTTTTTTTTATATCAGTCCCTGTCTGTCTCTTCATCTCTTGTTCAGATCCAGTTTCTGAGTCTTAAGCACTGCAACACTCCAGTTCTTCCCTAAATCTGCTTGCTGCTTCTCTGAGATCAGGAGATTCATTGAAGCTGTCTATCTCTCTGCATCTGAGAAGTTTAATGAATAATTAAAGTCAACACCTCATTTGGTCCTAACGGAGCTTGCTAAATACAATGATCATCACATAAACCATACCTCAACGGCATTGCTTAATTGTGTATTCTGTCATTAAAGCCAACATTATGAACTTAATATGCTTACTTCAATGACATACAACTACGTATATTAAAGATGTGTTTGTATATTCTTAGCTATCTATTAGCTCAAAATCCTTTTAATAGCGCCACATGAAATTATAATTTCTTTTATTTACTATTTTCCTATTGACAATTTATCTTTATCTGTATATCAATCGTCTGTCTGTCTGTCTGTCATCTGTCTATCTATCTATGTATCTGTCTATCTATCTATGTATCTATCTATGTATCTGTCTATCTATCTATGTATCTATCTATCTATCTATCTATCTGTCTGTCTGTCTGTCTGTCTGTCTGTCTGTCTGTCTGTCTGTCTGTCTGTCTGTCTGTCTGTCTGTCTGTCTGTCTGTCTATCTATCTATCTATCTATCTATCTATCTATCTATCTATCTATCTATCTATCTATCTATCTATCTATCTATCTATCTATCTATCTATCTATCTATCTATCTATCTATCTATCTATCTGTCTATCTGTCTGTCTGTCTGTCTGTCTGTCTGTCTGTCGTGTCTATCTATCTATCGTGTCTGTCTGTCGTGTCTATCTATCTACCGTGTCTGTCTGTTGTAAAATAAGTAAAGTAATAAGTAAAATTGATCTGTTTTAAAACAAGCTGCTTAGGTTTGTCTTCATATCATTTGCCCTATATTTGTTTTGGCATTAATTCCACAAAAGTGGAACTCGTCACTTTGACACACTTCCAGCCATAACAGACCTTTGAAAATGAGCTTGTAGGTTATTCACCTGCAGCATCTCAACTGGAGCAGTAAAAAACAGGCATAACACATGTTAATACCATGTTATGCAACCTGGCTGCAAGTTCATAAGAGTGGGACAAAGATTAAGGAATATATAACCTCAATACTGGGTTGCGTAAAAGAGCGTCTTGAGAATGAATCCAGTGTGATGTTGAGTTGTTTGGTTGTTGGAGACCTATTTTCTTCCTCCGTCTGCTGTCAGTAGAGTTTGGTGGTGATGTATCACCCATAGGTGTGTGTGATGCAGGGGTGCTGAGAAAAGAGCACAGATATCAGAACATGATGCATCTGCTGGGCTATCTCTAAAGGTCACTTTTTTTTATTTATTTTTTATTTATGAGGTTTCTTTATCATCAAATGTTCTAGAACAGGTAATATATCTGTATTTATATACATCTACAGTATATGAATGTATATTGTGCAAATTTGCATTTTATATCATTATAAATTATAATGTATAATTATTATTATATATAAATGATATAATACCCCTAACAATATGCTTTAAAAGTGCCACTTTGAAGTAATGTATGCACACTGGCACATTACACCTATATTCCAGCTCATTTGAAGCAACATTCAGACATCAGACGCGACCCCCTACTTCGAGGAACTTCTGGTGCTGTGATCCTGACATGGTAATTAAAATCCTCAATGTTTTGCTCTCTCTGTTTTCCCAGACAAAAAATAAATAAATCTAAAAAAAAAAAACGCATCTTGCCCAATCTGAGGTGTCGGTTAATGTGTGTGTGTGTGTGTGTGTGTGTGTGTCTGTCTGTGTTTTTTTTTTTTTTGACAAACATAAACACCAACGAGTGATAACGAGTTTCTGTTTACTTATTTATCTCTCTCTCTGTGCTGTTACCTTGGTATCTTGCAGCCCTTCGGCAGTAGCAGAGCTTCGTAGTTTATTTATACCGTGCCTCATTATTTATTAAAAACTCAGTTAGTGGGGCAGGCTCGAGCGCCGACAGGCTGGCGCGTTTCATCCTCCTGTGCCAAGTGGGGCTCCCTCTTGCCCTGCGCTTTGCGCCAACGCCGGGGAGGCGCAGAAACAAAGATGAGGCCATCGGGGATTGCCGCGGAGCTCCAGGCTTCAAAGAGCTCTCCCCTAAAGACATTACATGCACACAGAGGGGCTCGACAGACCTGCTGCATCTCTGATTCACTGGAAGCATTTTGTTCTTCTTCAGGATGGCTCAAAGAAATAGAAAAATAAAGAAATTAAATGGTTGTGCTTACATGTTTTTGCTTAGATTTGCTTCTCGACGTGGTTCTTTTGTGGAAATTGAAGAGCATTGTTACACAGCTCTCTGAAATGCTCGATTCTGATTGGTCAGTCGGGACATTTCGAGGTCAGTTATTCCCTGATAATGACTGTTGTCAATAGATGTAATGGAAAATGGCCGCTCATCCGGGTATCTGAGGCCAACGCTTCTTATCGTATCACACCGTGGACGCGCTCCATCACAACATTTATTTCTATCAAGAGGTGTATACATTTTTGGTCAAGATCTTGTATTGACAATGCAAGAGTCAAGCACTCTGTAAAGTTTACTCCAGGACATCCCAAAGACTTTCAATGAATTTAAGGTCTGGACTCTTAAATTGTCAGGCACAATTTGAGCCTGACAATTTGAGCCTGATGAATCTTGACATTGACATCCTGTAGTGTCATGATGTGTCTTCCTATTTGGTTGTTTAAGAAATTAATAGTTGCACATTCCATCAATTAGAGTTAGAAGAACTGTACATGCTAGAAACATAATAATCACTGCAATATTGTTCCAATCATTGACTCGTAGGCATTTGACTTTTTTAATCCAAACAGCGACTTTTTTTTTTGGCCTGACAGTATATATTATTATGGGTGTATATAATCCCTTGCTTATACATTTGTGAACATTGTGTCCTTTTGTTGGACGGAACCCGCACATGTCCCTTTCCCGATGACACCCGGTGACTACCGCTATTCCTAGGAAGGGTCTGAGTACAAAACATTCTCATACAGCGGCATGAAAAGGAGGCCTATGTGTGACGCCTCTCCGGAATGTCAAAGTCCTGTCAAACAGGAAAAGGGTAGCGGTGCGGCCAGCCCAGTCCCCGGACACGGACACACACCCGTCCTGTCCACATTTGAGCTGCAAGGACCTGTAGTTTGAGACGGTGAGAGTGAGATGTATCACACACCGGTCTGAGATACACTCAAAAGTCACAGCAAGTTCAACTCATTTAACAGATGTTTGAGTGATTTGTCAAATTAGATCCTGATACCTGATTGGATAAATGCTGAGGGGCAGCTTAAATTTATTTAGATGGTATTATATAACCAAATGACCATGTGGTAATATGCCTTTTTTTTCTGATAATTGTTACGTAAGCCCTCCAATAGCACAGGATTGTGTCATTTTGAAGCAGTGACCTTTGTTTCTGTGCGCTTGGAGTTTTGATGTTGGCCATGGTTGAGTGCACACAGCAGATATTTCTCTATGATGTGAATTGGCTGGACTGTCAAAGTAAATCACATATTATGGTTTTTCAGTAACAGTTTACAATAAGGTTTAACATTAGTGAATGCATAAGGTGTCATGAACTATACCTTTACAGCATTTATTCATATTGGTTATAATGGTAACCTTGTAGCCTATTGCATGTACTGTGAATGTTCAGTTTTGGTTTTGGTTTCACTGTGTTCTGTTCCTGTTTTACCTGCCTGAGTTCCTAGATAGTTTCCTTGATTGTTAATTAGTCCCTCTCACCTGTTTTCCCTCACACCTCTTTCCTCTTGCACTTCATTAAAGCCAGCATGACGTACTAATACATATTTCAAATTCCACGTTATGAATTAGTTGTTAACTTTATAACGATGGGTTTAGTGGGCTACAGTTTTTTTTAATCAATTAATTTTTAATTAATATCTCAAACTAATTTTTCAAAATTAAAAAATACACTGCTGCTCAACTTTGGGCTTGGTAGTATTTTTTAATGTTTTTGAAAGAAGTCTCTTATGCTCACCAAAGCTGCATTTATTTGATCAAGAATACAGTAAAAACAGTAATATTATTAAATATTATTAAAATGTAAAAAACTATTAAAATAACTGTTTAAAATAACTGTTTTCTATTTTAAGATTTTTGATAAAAATGATAAAATGTCACTATTATTCCAGGCTTCTTCTATGATCCCACAAAATGTCTATAAAAACAAATATTAATATTTTATGCAGTGTTGCTTCTCAACTAAATATGTTGATTTAAGTTATTTTTTTTTTTAACACTATAAACAATTCAATAGGCAAAATTGCTATTGAACTGTGAACTGCAGTTTACTTTTGATTAATATCAGTTTAAAATCTGTTTTTCCAATACTAAATACAAATGCATCATTTTACAATAGGATGTTCATATAGAAAGCACTATAATTCAAAAGCTACCACAATTGTCTCACAACCAGCTAACACCATGTCAACACTAGTAAGCAAAACCGTTCACACACCAGTCAGATCTATAAAACTGGTCACAGATGATTCCATTGCATCCAAACAATAAAAAAGTTTAAAGGAAGAGGAAGTGAGAGGAAGGCCAAACATTTGTCTCACATAAGATTTGTGCTATTGTACATAGAAATATAATGACTATTTTTGATCCTATATAAAAAGAAGTGATGATCCAGTTCATTTCCTCCAAGGAATAGCTATTTGGCAAGGAAAGGCTTATTTTGAGACAAGAACATGCGAATAATAGAAGAGTCAGAGACGTGTAACGAAGGAAGGGATGGCAGTAATTTCCGTTGAGAGCCATAAAGCAGGTGTCTGTACCCTCATCTACAACACGACATTCTGGCAGTGATATGTGTTCTTTGATCATATGAAGAGAGCGGCTTCAAAGAAGGCAGACGGCGTTTAAGGTTGCGAGATCTCCTGTGAAAGAACGGGTTTTGCATATATTAACTTAAAGCCACATTGCAGAGATAGTGAGTGTGAATTTAAACTGTTGTTAATTTTCACCTATCATTCACGTACCTGATATTTGAATGCAGTCATTTAAACACTGTTCGCCCAGGTGAGGTCTTATTTGCATGATTTTTATATCTCTGACATATCTTTGTGGTCACTACTTTTGTGTATTAGAAGTAAAAGTGCATACAGAAAGTTTTTGGCTAACAAAACTAAAGTGCAAAATTAATGCTCTGTTCTGTATTTAGTTCTGCTGACACAAACAGTAGAATAAATTCTCACATAACTATGAAATAATAGAGGGAATTAGTCATTTCACTCTATGTACTTTGGACTTAAGCACTTGGCAGACGGGAGTAAACCTCCCCCACTTCTCGCAGTTTGGATTCTGTGACACGCACGAGAATCTGCCAGGATTTTCTTTTTTAGGACCTCTTGTTCTTGACATAAAACAGCGGGATAGTACTTTGCGCAAGGTGGCAGGTCGTTCCTCTCTTGAAGCTTTGATATTTGACAATGATCGTCCTTTCAGTGGCTTTTGTGGCCGCTGTTGAAACTCAAGAGCCTCTCAGGTGTCATTTGTGACTTTTCCACCGAATATATTAGGAATCAAATGATACCAATCAATTCTTGTTTTTGTAATATATACTAATTAAATGCTACACTGTAAAAAATTTCTAACCTCCCTAACTCAAAATTTTCTAGTGACTGGTCACATCTAAATTTTTCAATTGGCCCAAGTGAAATTCGGTAAATTTCAATTGGCCCAAGTGAAAATCTGTAAATTTAATTTTATAATTTACAGAATTTCACTTGGGACAACTGAAAAATTTAGATGTGACCAGTCACTAAAAAATTTTGAGTTAGGGAGGTTAGAAATTTTTTACAGTGTATAATTTTATTTCAGTAAAACATTACAATAGATTTTCATTTATTAACTACATTATTAACATGAGCAAACAATGAACAATACGTCTATAGCATTTATTAATCTTAGTAAATGTTAAAAAAATGATATCTGTTAACATTAGATAACGCACTATGAACATGAACATGTTTTTTTTATTAACTAACATTAACAAAGTTCATAAATACTGTAGGCATATTTTGTTAATTGTATTAGTTAATGCATTAACTAATGTAAACAAATGAGACCTTATGTTGCGGTAACACTTTATAATAAGTACAGTATGTTGGGGGGTTTCCATGTTTTATGGGGACTTTCCATAGAAATAATGATTTTTATACTGTACAAAGTGTATATTTTATACCCTAAACCTTTCCCTAATCCTAACTGATGTATTTTAACAATGTGACCTAATGAGGATTTGTATGTATTTCATATGGACAGCATTATGTTATTTTTTTAAGTGGTTATGTTTAGCTTTGGAGGTAGGCTTAATGTATTTGTAGTTAATGTCCAATAAAAGTTGGTTTAAAACACTTAATTAATGACATTTTCCGGTACCCCTTGACCTAATCTAAAGTGAGAACAATTTACGGTTAAGTTGATAACAAAGCATTATCGAACTCTTTACATATGAGCTAATTAAATAATTTGTTAATACAGTGACAATAAATGAAGAACTGTTTCTATTAATATATTAACAACAGTTTATAAACTATAGCTATAAACTAATAGTTTGCAACTGAATTTGTAAATACTTTATTACTGTATACTTATTATAAAGTGGGTACCTTTATTTCTTGTATTTTTTTGTTAACTTCAGACTGTTTTACTGAAGCAGCTTTTGATGACATAAATATGATGAATTAAATGACTTTAGATGTTAGAATGTGTTTTCAAGTCAAGTCAAATTTATTTATATAGCACTTTTCATAATACACTGATTCAAAGCAGCTTTATGAAAATCATGATGTTAATGTTTATCTTAATATGCGATAATATAGTTTACATTTTGCGACAATATAAGCAATCAAGCAGTTGAGATGCTAAGTAGCTTATATCGCCCATATGACTTTATATAAAGCACTGGATTTTCAAAATTTGTAATTCATGATATTTCTTTGTGTGCAGGTTAACTAGTAACAGTCAATTATGTCATCACTCTGTTCTCTGGTATACGAATTTCATTTTGTTGGAAAAGGGGTGAGAGGTGTGACTTTACAGAGTTCATGTAAAAACCTGAGGATTTCTCCTTTTTGCAACAACTGCTTAGCCTACAGGCATGTTGCCTAGTTGCAAGCGGGAAAGAGAAAAAAAACTCAAAAATTTTCTTTCCGTCTTCAGCCACAGAGTTCTTTGAAGTTTCCACACTGCAACAGTAAAAGCATGTGAGCGATCCTGAGGCAACCCCACCCTCTCGTCCTGCACACTTCCACCCTTCTTCAGCCTGTAAGGTCCAACTCACATTTTCCATTTCCAGAGACTCTCCATGTCTACTCCTGACAGGGAACTTTCCACATGTAAAAATCAGCATAATTTATGAATTTATTCAAATGTTTCTATATTGATTTGGACGGATCACATCGAATGCATCATTAATCGTTGTACTTTCAGGAACTGCAATAGGCTTAAACGTCACTTTTAGATAATTGCACCGCCGATAAGACATTTCTCACCATCTCCCAAGAATTCCTGGGGGATATAATCTTATCTATTACTTTGATACACCAGCAGCACTGAATACATCTAATAATAACCTAGATCTAGTAGTAATAACCAGATGGATTTAATGGAAAATTGGTAAGAAACCTTTTTCTTACTTCAAGGGCACAACCTTCACAAGTTTTGTATATATGATCACCTTCATCTTTTAGAAGGTTTTTGTAAAGGAAATGCATGGATGAGGGCCGGGATGTGTCAGAGGTTGAGGCTGTATAAAGGCCTGGTTCTCATGGTAAGATGATCCCTGTTGGGTGTACTGAGGGACTTTTTGAGGAAGGCTGGGAAATCTCTGTGCATTTGTGGCATATTTTGTGTAGGATGTAATGTTGGAAAAAAAAAAAATAGGATTGCCATGTGTACAGGGAAGTCTATTGTGTTGAATCAAAGGATTTGCCCCTGTACACCATATCCCAAAAATACATTTGCAATGAAATCTCTCCTTTGAACTTGCCTGATCTCATTAGTATTCGTACATAACTTTTACATTTATATTTGTGTATATTTGTTTATGTGCTAATATGTACAATATAGAATGATTGACCTACTATATATGCAGCATACCACTTACAGTTTTTAGTTATAACAACTTCGAATGAAATTATTTTACTATATTGAGTTAGAGGAACTTGAAGATTTATAACATATACACAATTTTTTTAAGCTGATTACTCAAAAAAATTAAGTCGCTCCAACTACCTTGAGTTTTAGTCCTGGAACCAATTAAACTATTTAATTTAAAACCCACAGCTATCATAGCACATGCTAAATGTAACTTATTTAGCATGTGTATTTAATGAACAAATAAGATATTACTTGTCACTAAAAATAAAATAAAATAAAATCAACATTTTTTCCTCTTTATCCAGTCCTATGAAAAGCATGCTTGGAAATATAAATCCACTATACCGAATTTTAAAAGTTATCAAGACAATTTCATTAAGTTACGACAACTTAATTTAAAAAAAATTCTATCAAAGCAGAAATTTGAGTTTAAATTAGGCACAATATTAAATTAATGTAATGATCAACATTATTAAGTCAATAACTCAACAAAACAATATTTGCAATTTAAAAGGTTTAATTAAATCAATACATTTTTTACTTGCAGCCATGTATTTATTTAAGTTTTAGTAAGAGGTCCCCTGAATTACTTTTTGGAGTGACAATAAATTGTATAATATAGTAGATGTCATACATTATATTTACTGTATTATATATATAATTTACAGTCTCAATAATTTGTTACAAATGTTATTTTAAGCTAACTAATTAGAATTTTTATTTATCTGAAAATGTTAAAGTCTAAACTTTACAGTTTAAAGTCTGAATTATGCATAAGTCACAGAACAGAATGAAACTCTTATAATGACTTTTCTTTTAATGTGATGGCCTTGAAAATTTTAAATTTTCTGTTATTGATTAAATACAATAAAATCAAATTGGTGATTCAATGTCATTAACCTAAAAGGATTTGTAAAAGTTAGTTGGCCTACGTCTGTAAAGTTTGTGTAAAATGTTTACGTGTTAAAGGGATAGTTCACCCAATCTGTAATCGGAGTTATATTAAAAAATGTCCTGGCCCTTGAACTTGACGCACAACGTAATTGACGCCTCTCATGGTTCAAACAAACAGGGCTGGGCAACCGCGCTCGTCATTGCGTTGTGCGTCAAGTTCAAGGGTTACTCTTTAGGCGAAAATTGATGCGTACAGCCGTTTGCCGGAAGCTAGATATTTTAGTCAATAAAGTTTTAAATATGGATATTTTTCTTACACGAACGCATCACTTCACCTCAGAAGGCTTTTATTAACCCCCGCAGAGCCGTTTCGAGCATTTTAATCATGAATAGATGCGCTTTAAAGGCATACTATGCAGTTTCCATTTCTGTTAAACAGCGACCCCTAGAGTCACTGTGGAGTACTTGTATTTAATGTTACTTTCGTAAATACCATTCACGCAGAGCCGTCTCTGCAGTCACCTTGACTCTTCCGACCTCGCTTTCTTCGTCGACTCTGCCATGATTCACTTCTGAAATGCGTGCTAGTGTCTTCCATAGAGGCTGCTACATATGTTGTTGATGTATGTGACGTCGTGCCGTAAAGCAAGTTGCGATTCTCGCAAGATTTGGCGGGGCGCCACCTCTCAAACCTGCATGGCTGGTTTTGCCAACGGCGTCCCCCCCTACTTTGCTATCGGGATTATTCGCACTACTACGAGTTCGTTTACCATCAAAATGACTTTGAAGCTGTTATGTTAAGGTACAAATCTTGCATAGTGTGCCTTTAATGGATTTCCAAAGTCAAACAGCCATTCACTCTCATTATCAAGCTTGGAAGAACCAGGACATTTTTTAATATAACTCCAAATGTATTCGTCTGAAAGAAGAATGTTATATACACCTAGGATGGCTTCAGGGTGTGTAAATCATGGGCTAATTTTCATTTTTGGGTGAACTATCCCTTTAATGTGTTTATGCAAACATACAAAAATTAGTATTTGTGTACAAATTCATTTGTACAATTACAAATAGGACAACATATGTTTCAAAATGCAAGGAAATATAATAGATACATTTAAAGTCCCCCCACTTGCTCTTTGAAAGTTTATTCACAGCACTTACATAAGGATGATAAGCTTAAACAAAGCGCAACATTATTCAAACAATGACTTAAGATGTAAATGCATTTACAGCCTCACAGCAGATAAAGTGTAATCCTGTATAATGAAGTTTGGCAGCTTAATTATGACATACATTTAACACATTCTCTTCTTTATAATAGAGAAGACAGCAGCATCCCAGCCTGTGTTCATTTTGTCCAGGAGGTGATTGTAATCATACACCTTCTCAGGTAATTAGTGTGATAATTAGGGAGCTCCAACAGGTTCTGGTGACAGATGTGGCTGGCTTTTTGGTTACGGAGGTGTGTACCGGCGTCACTCATGTTAGGATGCTTTAGAGGACCCCTACCATTACTGTCAGTGCACCCTATTGAGAAGCACAGCAGAGCCACACCTACACGCTACCTGGATCACATGTGTGTCCTTTAGCTCAGTTTCAACGTTTTTTGCAACGTTTGAAAAAATTCATTGCATGAAGACAACGAGATGGAGTGAGCAGGGCAAATGCTGAATCAGTGTACATTCACATAATGCATCTAAAAAAACTAATTCAGTTAGCAGGTCTAGCGGACACTTTTATATTTATACATTTGGCTCACACCTAAAAGGGTCTAAAAGTGCAATTAATGTATTATTTTTTTTATAGTGTCAAACACATGACATTGGTGTTGCTAGCACCATGCTCTACCAATTATTACAGCAACTTGTAGCTTAATTGGACACATTTAAATAATTTATGAAAAGACTTTACAGGATACAGAATCAGGATGTGGAATTTCACCTTCAAAATAATCTTGACATATCCCAGTGGTAACGCTTTCTTTTCAAATCTATTGTTATTCACTAGTATTGCCATAACATCTATTACACGAAAGTTAACTGGCATTAAATTACTATTAACTATAGCAATCTTTTAGAAAGGTGTCTTTACTCCAGCAGTAGCCTAAAACAAAGCCAAAATGTAAAGTTGTTTCAAAGGTCAAGCAAGTTATATCTTGATGAATAAATCACTTTTTATACACACAAGTTCATTCTGTTTATGTAGCTCACATCCCCAGGGTGTGGGTTCGATTCCCAGCAAATGAGTGAACTGAAAACTTTGTTGCAAGTCACTTTGGTTAAAAGTATCTGCCAAATGCATAGATATAAATTCAAAGTGCTTTACATCATTGAGAAATAAACTTTTAGCATGTTATTGAATATGGCAAATTGGCAATGTTAATGTGTTTGGTCTTGGCGGACTAGATCTGCTTATCCAGCCTGATTTCACGGCAAATCGTACGAATTCTACGAGGTGGCTAATTCGTACGAATTTATAAGACCTCACTCGTACGAATTAGTACGATTTTTGCTAAATCGTATATCTTTTACGAATTGGCCAATTTGTATGAATTCGACCTACCCCTGACCCCGCCCCTAAACCTACCCATCACGTGGGTTTAGACAAATCGTACAAATTCGTACGAATTGGTCGTGAGATAGCGTTGGCTTATCTGCTTTGCTGCTGTTGATTCTTATTGCTGCTGCTGCTGTTACTGCTAATAGATACACAGACACGCTGCTGTGAGCATGTAAGACATGATGCTGCTGCATAAATAGACATACATAAATCCCATAGCAGGTGGAGCTGGGGGAGGTGGAGGGTTTCAGAGGAGCTCTGATAGTGTGCTGCAGACTGCCTTACAGCAAACAATGAACCGACTATTTAAATGTTGAGCAAGTAGTCTCATTGGCTGCAGGATCAGCAGAGGCCAATCAGCTTGTGCCATGCGGTAATGATGTGATTGCTTGCAGATTGCATGTAAATTACAATAATGTGCACCACGGATAAGTTGTGCATAAAAGACTAGGATTGTCTATTAAGAAAGTAAATGGGGGTAATTTTCTTTGTGTTAACTTTAAGTTGTGCAACTTACGCGGAATACAATAATTCAAGCTTGTGTCCATTTCTCATTCTGTCTCTTACTGTCTCAGTATAAAGTGGTAAAAAGCAGTTTAGCAGCCTCAGCCTGTTTTTGGTATTTATAATTCTGTACAAAAGAGCACAAGATTACATGCATGGAGAGAAAATATTCACCATCTCAGATAAATGGGAATAACATGCAAAACAAGATGCTCAATTACAGAACATTCCCACTAATCACAATATGCTAAATATGTAACACTAATCACCCTTATGAGAATAAAGAGTTTTCCTTCCTTCTGAAATGACTGACAGCTCCTGTCATGTTCTCTCCTGGCTGAAGAATATTTCTGCTCCTTGCCGTTTATTATATCTCTGAAATTCATTTCATTAATCTCTCTGGCAATGTGTGTGTGGAGGGTAGAATCCCTGAGCTTGTCATCCTCCCTCCCCCAATACGGAGAAAAGGACTTTAGGGTTGAGGCTTAACACTGACCCCATGCCGAGAGTGTGTTGAGTATTAATTGAATGTGTAGCTTGTTTATCCCTATGGAACATCCCTTAAAGTAGTAAAGCACATGATTAATCCATTAAAGCTTTCATATTAAAACAAAGATAGCAGCATCGTTGCCATTTTCCTGCTACTGGAAGTGTGCATGTTGAATAGTTTCCAACACATACCCTGGGAGCATCTTTTTCTTGAAGTCTCTCAGCTCTCGTATAATCAAATGCAGTGCAACATTCCTTTGTTCGAAAGCGTCTAATTCTGATTGGAGGTTTGCACCGGAATCTCACCATTGGTTGCGCTGAGGCCAATCGCGCACTGCAGCCGACCTCGGTTGCTACATCTCTTTGCAAAAGATTTGAAAAGACTTGCTTGTTACACCATAATGCTATTGTTTCAGGGGGCACTGCTCTTCTCTTTCCTGAGATGATGCTGAACCTTGTAAATAAGTTTGAATGACTGGGAAGGTTGGACATGGGTGGTCTTGTCATTTGCATAAGCGACACACAGAGCTGTTTATTCCGTCTGCCTCTCTATCAGCCGTCATGCGTGCCTGTTGCGCTGCGATTCTCACGAAATAGCCTCTGAGCATCAATTCTTGAATTACTCCAAAGGAATTTTCCTTACACATCATCTTTGAGCAGCTTATCAGGACCAGAGCAGTGGTAATTGAGGTGCGACCCAAATAAGAGAATTTAACATGCTCTTGAGTGAGTCTGGAGCTTTGCTGACCTACATATTAAGGGAACATTGGCAAAGCAGCCCCACAATCAATATGCAGACTCGACGCACCAGCTTCCTCCAGCATTGGCCTCTCTCTCTCTCTCTCTCTCTCTCTCTCTCTCTCTCTCTCTCTCTCTCTCTCTCTCTCTATCGCTCTCTCTCCTTTCGGCTAATGGGGTGGCTGAGAAAAGAGGCATATGTTCTGTATTTTCAGTAAACCAGCAAGCCAAACATACCACATGAAATGGCCTTGCACCATAAGAGGTTCTGGAAAATGAAATAGTTGAGTGCACTTGTTTGCTTACATTTCCAGTGCAGGTGCAGTCGTGTATGCTCTGAAATGTCGTGACTAATGAAAGAGAGCCTATTAAACGCTATTGTATCATTTTTGGATGGATGTATGACTTTTGACAGACACTGCTCTCTCATACTCAAAAATATGTGGGGAAAAGTTATAGATTTCTTGAGTTAAAGCTATGAACAAGTGCTTTTTTTTTAACTGAATATTCAAGATTGGGTAAACCACATTTTAAAGTTTAAGAATCAACCCTTTAATTAGTGATCACTAAATTTACAATTGGCTGGGACTACTTCTCTGGGACTTGGTTTTTCTCGGGGACTTGGCTTACAGTAATGCATGACCACTTAATAACATTATTTATTAATATTTATGTTATTATTAATTACATTTAATCATATATTTCATTTTATATATATATATAATGATTTATAATCAGACTTGTATATTAATATAGTTTAACCCAAAAGACAAAAAGTGCATATAGAGTAATAAAGTCTACTGTTGGGAACCGTAAGATTTTTTTTTTTTTTTTAATTGCCACATTTTCAAGAGTATTAACCAATTTACCAATTAACCAATTATTTTAACCAAAAATTCTCATTCTCATTACTGTAACATGAAAAAAATACTATTTATACTATTTAAGTATTTATACACCACGGTAGCATTTATTATACTGCATTTACATTTTTTTATTTTTTATTAATTTAATTAAATAATTGAAAATTTTACTCTAATACAAAAATGAGAATACAGTAATTAAAAAAAAAAACATCAGACACATTTCAGTAAAACAAATTGGAGGTAAAATGTGCTTATCCTTATGGAAAATATGATTTCTAAAGATTTACTTGGGTGAAAGGTGACCTGGATATTTCTTGACCGGTTTCATAAGATACACCTAAATATAAGGCAGCCTGCGGTGGTCATGTCTATTTAGTCTTCTTTCTCTCTATCTCTCTGACCTGGCAATCTGCCGAGTCAACTGACGAACTGATTTGTCCCTACAAGAGAAGACCGGTGAAGCAAAAAGCACCCTCACTCAGGAGGAGCTCTGGGAGTTGAACTGAATAACTCTTCTCAGCCACTCCATGCTTTAAAGCAGCACTTAAGTTGCTCAGGGACGGACAGATAACTGATGTTTATGTGCTTGTTAGTTCATGTGAGGTAATTAGTAACACTCCACGACCATCTCCACCACCACCACCACCACCACCACCCTTATCACAGGTCCACTGGTGACCAATGTAGGTAAGACTCAGTGGTTTGGATCTGATTGGTTGGGTCTTTAATGCTTTTAATGCTTTAATGTTCAACTAATGTAATCTATTATTGGTGTCACAGCAAATGGTAGCATCCACAGATTTAAAAAAAATAAAAAAATAAAGCTCCCTGATATTAAAATCAAGCATGACATCAAGAAACCAATGAACGGTTAGGAAAACGGTAAAAGCAAATACAGCAATAGTAACAGTGATGCTTGGCTTCTATTCTATTCTATTCTATTCTATTCTATTCTATTCTATTCTATTCTATTCTATTCTATTCTATTCTATTCTATTCTATTCTATTCTATTCTATTCAGAATTTAACTAGTGGTCAACCAAGATGCACAAGATAGACACCATTCAACCACTGGGAAACATTCAGACCCTGGATCTTATTGATCATGACAGACTCACTTCCTCTAGCTGGCAGGTCCGGTTCCTCTTCTAAAGAGCCTCTGAGCTGGATTGATTTAGAGCTTCCTCCTCCCTGTTAATAACAATAAAAAAGCAGACAGACTCCAGCAAGGCGTCATCACTTACTCCTCACCTCCACAGGGAGGGACCCAGCCTCCATTACACGTCCTGTGAGTTGAGTGTCCTGCGGTGCCTCTGAAGTTTGAGATGGCTACTATATCCCGGTCATTGGGTCAGTAGGAGCTGAATAGAGAACCACTATCAACAGCTTTACAAGGTCATTGTACGCTGGGGTTTGAGGGTGGAAGAAGCCTAAAATCTCAATTTCTTATTATTTCTTATTATTTATTACATTACATTACATTAATCTTTATATATAATTCTAATTCAAACCATGCTTGCACAGTAAATCACATTCAATTTTCTCTCTTTGTTCTCGCCACAAGCGCTATATATTAGGTATTCAAACATTTACTTTATAATTATGTAAACATTTTGTGAATGTAATAACATTTTTAAATGGCTTTCAATAATCCTCCAGGGATGCAACACAAGCAGCGCTGTTGGGGACACACCACAACTGTCTTAATGAAGCTGCTAAACAACAACAAACTGCTTCATATTGAGTTTGGTGGCTCTGTGATCCTGTAAGCCTGCAACAAACACTCTCTTTAATCTATCTTCCCAGTCCCTTTTTCAGGTTAGCTTTTTAGAGCAACATAAGAGAATGGAAGCTTTTGTTCTGTAGTCCCTTTTAACACCTGATAAGATCTGTGGTTTGAAAGCGTTTGATGGAGTGCTTGAACCTCTTCTAAGTGCACACAAGGAATGATGGCGATTCCACTCATTTGCACAACACTTGTCATTGTCCATGTTCTCTAAGGTTCATTATGTGGCCCTTTTCTAAGACTGTTAAGCAGCTTTTTCTCTTAGATTGTTTAGTTGTGGATCATCAACCCTTTGGATAACGTAAAAGAAAAGATGTCACACTCAGCACTCAGATTGCTAGATGTTCGCATCGAATAGTGTTTCTGATAGTGTTTGCAATGTCATATAATGTCTTTTCTGTTCAGATGAAGACCACACAGACAGTTGAATACATTTTCCGTTGTGTCTATAAACTGTGTTGCATAATGTGAGAGCTTATTTACTCTGGAGCCATGCAGGAAATAATGATTAGTGTTTTTCTGAATGTGAGGAAATGTCAGTACCGCTGACCTCCTGCACCGCCAGGTCTGGAGGACCAAAAGAAAAGAAGCTGAGAGATATTGAGGAATATGTTTAGATATGGTAAGAGAGAGGAATGACAGAACATGGTTAGTAAAAACTGACTCTACCAGAAAGAGCTGTTTGAATGACATGTAAAGCAACCAGTCAGTTAATTTTGTTTTTCATGCTGTTTAGAGGCAGGTTTATTTTGGAATATGAATGAATGCATGTATGTATGTATGTACCATGTATATGTATGTACTGTGTGTATGTATGTATGTATGTATGTATGTATGTACTGTATGTGTGTATGTACTGTATGCACGTATGTACTATGTATGAATGTATGTACTGCACATATGTATGTACTGTATGTATGTACTGTATGTACGTACGTACGTACGTACGTACGTACGCATGCATGTACTGTGTGTGCGTAAACTACGTATATATGTATGTACTATGCGTGTATGTACTGTATGTATGTATGTAGCCTACCGTATGTTTACTATGTGCAAGTAAGTACACAGTATGTACCTACTGTATGTATGTGTGTATTTACTGTATGTATGTATGCTGCTGACATTTAGCCTAAGTCAATGCTCTGGTTTGTGTGCTTTGACTCTTCCTGCAGAGCTTAATTTCTCTGGCTAATCTGGATGTATGTGTGTACGTATGTATGTATGTATGTATGTATGTACTGTATGTGTATGTACTGTATGTATGTACTGTATGTGTATGTACTGTATGTATGGATGTACTGTGTATGTACTGTATGTATGTATGTATGTATGTATGTATTTACTTTATGTACGTAAGTCAATGCTCTGGTTTGTGTGATTTAATGGGCTCTTCCTGCAGATCTGGCTTTGTTGCCACTCTTTGTTTTAAGACGCTTAATTTCTCTGGTTAATCTGGAAACCCATAACCAGGGCTCAACCTATTGCCTGTAAGATAAAGACTTTAAGCAGTCCAGCTCTTAATGTGATCTTACAACCTCCCTGAGAGAAAGGCCATTTAGAGATTGGCTGTGGCTGCAAGCTCAAACTCAGAAAAAAATGTGCAAACTGCAACGACTGCTTCTCATACGTTACAATCCAGGTTTATTTTGGATTAAAAAGAGTTTAAATCCAAATGGATTAAGACAGTATAGGTATCTCTCTTTTCTTACTCCGAAGAAAAATGTTAGAAGTGTTCTTTGTGTTCTGCTGGTAAGGGATGATGGGGGCTGGGCAGAAGTGAAGGAGAGAGCTTTTTTTATCAGAGGAGGCAGACAGCCACACTTAATCAGAAGATTTAGCTCAGTGGAGTTTGCTTGCAATTTCCAAAATCTGTTTCAAAGGGATGCAACAGATCAGCAGTATGTATCCGACAGCTGCATCGGTGGCATGAACATCGGAATTTGTAATGGACATGAGGAATTTTGGGGGGCAATTTATTACCAGTTCACATGGTGTTACATTGCCTTGAGCTTAAAGCATCGAAAATCATCTGTGTACTATTTTTTTTGACCCAAAATGAAGGTTAATAAATTAATAAATAATTACTATTAATATAATTAATAATTGTACTATTTATCTTACATGATTTCTACTATATATATTTATATGCATTATATATGTACATATGTGTATGTGTGTGTGTGTGTGTGTGTGTGTATATATATATATATATATAGAGAGAGAGAGAGAGTCTTTAAATATTATTTATATTAATTAATTTATTAATTATTATTTATTAACACAAATAAATATTAATTATTATGAATTGTGTTATTAATAAAAGATTAAAACTATTTGTACAAAAATATTTGTATTTGCAGGTGAGCTGTGTTGATGCAACTTGAATTGATCACCTTAAAATGCTTCGATGGTAACATTTTTTTTTTTTACAGGTGTGTGCTATGATTAATTGTGCTAATGTTTAAAATTATCATAAAAATTTAATTAAAAAATAAAAATGAATGTGTTAAATCTGTAATAACATTTTCTTCTGGTTTTAAAATACCAGTGTTGACTTTTCTCTCTGCAGCAATAATTTATGGATAATTGGATATTGCACCAATAAGTGACACATTTGTGGTTGCTTTAGCGCTAGGATCAGTGCATTACAGAGAGACTGAAAAAAATCCCCATCGCTCAGAATTAAAGACCCCACAGCGTAAGAGACCAAAGGCAAATGTGTGTGTCATGTTCTCAACTTTCCGTAGCAAGTCTTCCCATTTGCCCCACTGCCTAATGCCCAATTGAACTCCACACACTCCTACTCAAAGCCACTGATCAAAGCTTAGGGAAAAGATCAAAAAGGAACACATACCTTATCTGACAGGAGTACATAACTGTCTTAAACAGCTCCGTGCTCCTCAACACCGATCTGAAGTCTGGGCTGAGGATGTCTGGGCCTCAAATGGCCCCGTTCTGACCTGATTACAGCCCTTTTTCTGGCTCTTTGAACCTTTGAAGAACTGCTCTAAAATATGCCATCTAATTCAACCGTGCAGTTGGGACAGAAGTTTCACCTTTGGCCATAAACGATGGAAAGGCATTTTTAACACAGAGTACGTGTCACTAAGAGATCCACCTACAGTATATGATTCAACTCTGTGTTAGCATGCCTGGCCTTATATTGACCTTTGTTAGGGTTTTTTCTTGCAAAGGTAAGCTCTAATGAAGACTAATGTGTTTTCTTTAATGGACTTTGAATTTATATGACACATTGGATTAGGCATAGCATAGTTTATATCATTTAGTTAAATCACATAAACTGTACTGTCATGATTCATTGAATAATCATTGACATCAGTAAGCGTTAATATATTAAAGCGTTGGTTCACCCAAAACTGAAAATTCTGTCATGATTTACTCATGATGCCAGAATTTTCATTTTCATTCTCCAAAATGTTGATAGTCGACTGTTCAATTAGTCATCCAACAAGTTTTCTATTGAGTTTTCAATTATTTGTATAGCGCATTTCACAATGCATATCGTTTCAAAGCAGCTTTACAGAAAATGTCTCTACGTTTCAGTGAAGAGTAATCTATTATGAAGTCTATTATTGTATCAGTTATTTTCTTAAACATCTCATGTAACTCCTCATCCTGCTGGTGAACTTTCACTCTGACGCTCAACTGTCCTTACATGACTGTTTACATATATTTCTCTTGGCTAGGAAAAGATTACTAATATTTATCATAAGATCAAGGTATGTGAAGACATGTGGAGCGAAGTGAGCGAATTCCCCATGAGGTAATAAACACCACTATTGCTTTGTGGTTGAATAATCAAAGCAAAGCGCATGCAACCAGACCAGCTGCTGGAGAAATCATCTCTGCAGAGGTTTGATGGTGTGTGTAAGTGTAGCAGTGAAGCCATCTGATGCTTTGCATTAGGAAAGCTTTGGAGTGCTTGAGCGCTCTACGGATTCCTTATCCTCATCAATGTTGTGTAAAGAAAGGGAGTCTAATCCTATCAGGCCCTCAAATCCTCCGCTGGGGCCTCATCTCCCAGGAACACAGGGCCCGCTTCGCCATATCCTCCGCCAAGTACGCACATGGCAGCTTTCCAGCCCCGGTCTGGTTCCAGGTGAGGACGGCGGTTCACCAGAAACAAAGGCCACATTTGTCTTTGACACTAAAACTACTTGTGACATCACCGTGATCCATCATAATAAAGCTTTCCTCTGAGAGCCATTCGCAGAATCGCAACAGATAAGAAACACAACTTGATTGCGTATGTGACTAACATGACCGTGAACCAGACTTATAGCTTGGCTTTAAATGTCACCGATGCCATATGTTCCACGGAAGTTGTGCATGTTAAAGCAACTACAGAGCCGATTGTCCTCATTTAAACTCCTGCTCACAAAACACTAACGATAAAACAACACCGGAGCCAAATAAATGTGGTGAAATAAAATGGAATGCAGCTCATTCCAGCTCCCTTTCCGAAGAGAAAACCGATGGGGCTGAATATGCCAGAGCGTTCATTGTGTGATCTCGAGCTGGCTCCTATCACGTACTAACACTGTCCTTAAATTATAGGCTGTGCGTGTGTTATTTTAAGTGATACTCTGTACTGTCTCAGTCAGACTGACTCTAAATAAACCGAACTTGGGCAGACAGTTTGGATCACAAATCATGTTCTAGGAATATTCATGGGGGCAATGAGTGAGTTATGTGGTTATGTGCCGAGACTAATGATCCAGCCTGCTTTATTTTTGGAATACTGAGTGTGTGTGTGTGTGGTTCAGGTAAACCCTACGTTATAGGGACAAAATGTCCCCATAAAGATGGCAGTATCTGAAATCCTTGACCTTGCGGGGACATGTTTTGGTCCCCGTGATGAAAACAGCTTATAAATTATTCTGATGTTTTTGAAAATGTAAAAATGCAGAAAGTTTTCTCTGATGGGTGTGTTTAGGGGATAGAATATACAGTTTGCACAGTATAAAAATCATTATGTCTATGGAATATCCTCATAAAATATGGAAACCCAGTGTGTGTGTGTGTGTGTGCGCAGTCAGGACCATATGAATCCTCTGCCATCTTAATATTTAATTTGAGCAATTTCAATCGCCACTATGTTGTCTGTGAAGGATCACCTTTGGCTGCTGGTCATGGAATAATGTTTCTATTGAGCACACTGGTGAGATCAAGGATTCCTCAGGTTATAATGGAAAACCTGGGTCAAGTAGGACAAGTTGGTTGAAAGTGAAGTTAATTTTAGCGAGGACATTTAGTTCTGATTATGGTGGTTCTGCTGGTAGCAGCGACATAAATTAATATTTAATTTACATTTTGGGATTTTTTTTAAAGCAGGCATATGATAGTGTCACATTTTCAATTACACAATTAGATAAAAAGAAAAAAGGCTCATTATAATAGAAAGTATAGTATAGTAAGTAAGAATGTTATTTAGGGTAATATTTGAAAAATATAACAACTTTTGTCTGTCAAATTATAGTGATATAGTGAGTGTGGTGTAACCACAGGAAGTCATTTTGACATTTTGGCAGTTATACTTTCATTTAAATTGAGTAACTCTACAGAAACTTTTGGTAAAAAATCCTTGATACATGTTTTTTTAAAATTATTATTATTTTTGAAAGGGTGCAAAAAAAGTATTTTAGTAGTTTCACTGCTGGATTTAGGTACTTTTTTTTACCTGAATTAGACATTTTGATTACACATTATTTCATTAAATCTAAATTGTGTGGTGCAATGGTATAAATTGTACCACACACTAAATACAAACTATATTTTTAACAGATTTCTCCTTTTCATCTTCTTGGTTATTGTTATTTGTCACTGACCCATAAATTCAGTTCAATCAGTCAATTGAAAGTCACTACAGTTTACAAGCACAGCAGAAAACATTATCCCCCCACATTTTAAGTTTTTATTTTTGTCACTTTCATGGCGTTTTTGCTTTAAGACCTGGTTATAATGCTGTTTGTAGATTTTCTGCTGACTTCTGCCTCTCACCCAGAATTTGAGGCAAAAGTCAGTCTGAATTCAAGTTATTTTGAAACTGTTTCACCACACACACACACACATATTTCTTAAGGTGCTCAAACATATCACAAAGGGGGAAAAAATAAGCCACTTACAACACATTTGCTGCACAAATGCTCCAGCAGTGAGCGTTTATTAAGTAAATGCTTCGATATTTACAACATTTAACTCTGTCCTGCTAGATGACTGCCTCCTGGCATTCATATAGAAATGATTTCACCCACAAAACATTTTGTGTTTTAATATGTTGCAAAATATTCTGTTCTTCGCGCCCTTAGATTCCGTTGACCACATCTTGTAGGTAGTCGAAATTATCCTAATGTGTCCAAGGACCTCAAAGATGATGCATTTAAGATGCATGTTAATAGGCGTAAACAACGTCAACTTGGTTGACAACTAGGGATTGAATCACCCAAGATGTTTAATAGGTGCGAACATGGCCTTCTAGGTTTTAATCACATCTCTTTCAATTACTCCAATGTCGTTGCGTCCCTTTGCCTGTGGTATTCAAGTGAATCATATTTTTGATAGTTGTAGCTGCTTGGCACAAACCACCCACACATTCCGACAAAACTGGATCCATATTTATGATCCCTGTGTCTTTCTTTTTAATAGAGTCGAGGGCAAACATGCCACGAATCCTCCTCAATGGGAGCCATTCCGTGGCGTTTCTATGAATTAGCATTTTTATTAATCCAGAATCACTCACTTGAATGGGAATTATCGTTTGCAGATTAGTGCAGTTTTCTCAGAGGCTTTTTTTGTGGCAATCTATCTTTGTGCCGCAGAACCCATAAATTCTCACTAAAGAGGGAACACAAACACATGCAGGAGGGGAATGTGGCGAGGGAGTCAGGCGTTTAATCCTCCGTCATTATCTAGCTGCCCTGCGAACAGCCATCTGCCAGAGCGCGTAACTTCCACGTAGAGCGCGGGGTGACGGTTATGAGGGGTGAGGACGTACTCTGACCACATTTCCTAAATTAGCACATCTTGTATATGCAGTGGAAAACTGCCCGTTGTTCTAATTTACCACCCGACTCTCATATCTAATCATCTCGCGGTCTAGGAGAGAATAAGAGCGGGAGATAACAAGTAACAGAGAAAAATAAAACTCCCCTTCCATACAGCTGAGAGGTGCCAGTAAAAACACAGAGTCAGGGATGTGAAATGACTATTCAAATGATGAGTCATCTTTGATATCAAACATGTGGTTAAGGGAGACGGAAAATAGCAGGTTCCAGTCTCTCATGGAAAGCGGCCAGTGTCGGGTAAATCAATGGGTCTAATTACTGAAATGAAAATACAGGATCGGAGTCTGTATGGGAACAGTAAACCCTAATGCTCAAAATAATTCATTGATTTGAGTAGGGCAAACTTAAAATAAACAAATGAGTTCAATCAAATGCATTTTTATTTTTAGTTTATTTAGAGGTTTTAGAACTTTCTTTTTCTTTTGTTCACAAAACTGACATATTTTAAGTAATCTTAATTGTTTCATTGTTTTGAGTTTTATGAACTTGTATCTTTTAATTTTGACAAACTTAAATTTAACTGAAACTGGGCTGGGATTTCTGTTTCCCAGCATGCTTTGCCATTTCACTCGAAAGGAAGAGTAAATACTAAAATTAAGTGTTATTTAATGCTTTTTGCAAGATTAATGTTAAGTGCGAGATTTAGTAGTGTTTAATGCTTTGCTTTTTTTAAGATTTATTTTTGGCGATTTTTGCCTTTATTATAATAGGACAATATTGAGTGGACAGGAAGAGAGGGGGGCAGGATCTGGAAGGTCCGCGAGCCAGGACTCAAACTCGGGTCGCCCGAAGCGGCCCAAGAGGCCATCGGCGCCGACTGCTTTGCTGTGTTAATTTATAAGAGTGTCTGTTGTGTTGTTTTTTTTAGGGGGTTACCATCATGGTGACGAGTGGAGCATGCTTAGTTTGAGATCGGATGTGTTAAATCATTTATATTGCCGTACTCATTCATCAATACGCTGATTTCACGCAGACGTTATTTTGAAATCGAAAGCGAGGCTCCGGTGGGAAGAAAACAGGAAGTGTCGCCTTTAATCACAGGAGAGTCATGAATGCGATGGCGTATTGTTGTGTTTAATGATGTTGTGTCAATTCTAAAACTGTACATACATTTCTTTCATACTTTAGACTATATACAGTGAAATTCATTTATAAATAAATTATTTTTTTATATATATATATAATTCAGAAAGTAAAAAAAGAAGCAGGAATGAAATATATACATATCCTATATTGGATATTAACATCCAATAGTGTAAATCGCGGCAGCAGCTTCAGGTTGGTAGTCCAAGGCATTGTTGTTTATCTTAACTTCCGGGGTTCTTCCCACCGGAGCCTCGCTTTCGATTTAAAAATGGCGGCTGCGTGAAATCAGCGTATTGTCATGCTTTGCTAATGCTATCAAAGCATTGCATTTCTAATTAGCAAGTTAGCATTTACTAAATTTGTTAAAGCTAGCCAAGTTTCCTCTACTAAAAATATTTAAGTTACATAATTTAAGTATACATGATCATTTTAAGTTGAATGAATTAGCTTACTCAAATATTTCAATTTAAGAGCAATTAAATGTCTGAGTACAAAATAAAAATTCTGCTTAAAGTTCTGCTTAAACATTGAATTTCTTAACTTAAAATGTTTTATGTTACTGATTACCTCAAATCTTTTGAGTTTTGCAAACTTATTCAGGTTTACAGTAGAAAAGTCATGTGAAGTGGCTTTCAGGGAATTCTGGGAAGTGTGATAATCTCAGTTCCATTCCAAAAAGAAGGGAATGTCTTTGTTAAACGCTTCTAGGAAAAATATTGAGATTTGGTGTAGTTTATTAAAGAGGCTGGTCTGATAGATTTAGATGCAGCAAAACAGGGCCTAAAGAAAGGAATAATCGAGATAATCTGCTCCACATCTGTTGGGAATACATTAATCAGATAAAAAGGAAAGATGTTATTTGCTAATGGCTTACTTAAGAGGCATTCGTCAGGATTTCTAAGGAGCACAAAGCTTTCTTGTTGTCAAATTCAGCTTACATTGCATGTGTAGATGTGAGGGCAGTCATTTACACAACACTTACATGCAAATTACTGTGTGAGGTGGTTGTACTGCTCCGTTAAGGAATGACTTTCATATTATAAGTGAATGATTTACACCTCTCAGGTGTCAGATTGTGTCTTAACAATGTTACAGTTTCATTACTGATTGCTAATCTACTGGCAAATGAATACACTTTTGATAATACAAGTTAATCTATGCACGCGTCTGATAATATAAATATAAACATCATTAGAACATTTGCCAAATGGGTAAGAAAAATAAACTTTTTTTTCCCTGAAAACAAGTCTTAATATTTGATCACATTTTACTCTAGATGCAAAGTATTAATGAGGTTTAGATATTCAGAAAACAAGTTTATCGGCAGTGTGAATTGCATTTATAGACCGCTTTTACACATTTACATAAAACTATTTCATGCAAAATGTATTAAAAAGCAAGCAAACATGCAAAAAGCCAATCAAGTGTTTGATGATTTGTTATTGTAAAATGACATACAAATCACTGTCTGCTATCTGATCTCATTGCATGTGTATGAGCTGTTTAGGATACGTGTGTGTGTGTCTGTAATCTGTGTATTGTTTCCATGATTAACAGCCTCTGATGGGTTGATTAATCACTGCCGATGGATGGGAAGCTTCCAGAGGCAGTGCTTCATCAAGCTGACACAGCAATACATCCTCACACCCATTAGTGACCTCGCATAGACACCCAGAAAGCACACACACAACCCACAGGCTTGCTTACAATGTTATTGTTCCATTCACTCAGTCTCTGCCAATCAAAAGGGCCATTTTTCCTTGTTGAGTGTGTTTTGATCAGACTAAATGACGATCTGTCCACATATTTCAGAATGGTGTTTTATGAAACAGTGTTGTTTTTCTAGCATATAATGTTTTGAAAAGAGACATAATGAGATTTCAGTGCTGGGATTGGGAATACCGATGGGTTATAATCCCAGTTCACATAATCTGGGTTCAGTGATAAACATGTTTATCATGTATACTGGAACAATGAAGAGACATCAGCCTCTCTGTCTTGTTTTTGCCTCTGATGTGTTTTTGTTTGTTGTTTAATGGATTTATCTCTATGTTATGATACTATCATCAAAATCTGCATAATTTCAATTGTCATTTATACCAAATGCTGTAGCTGCAATGACTGTAATTATATGAAATGATTGATCACAGCAACACTATTAATGCTTAATGTGATTACATTTTCTGTAATTCTGTAAGATTTTGTGTGTATATATATATACTGTATATATATATACTGTATATACATATATATATATACATATATATACAGTATCTCACAAAAGTGAGTAGCCTACATCCCTCACATTTCAGCAAAATTTTTTGTATATCTTCTCAAGGGACAATACTATAGAAATGAAACTTTGAAATATTTTAGAGTAGTCAATGTGCTGCTTGTATAGCAGTATATATTTACTGTCCTCTGAAAATAACTCAGCCATTATTGTCAAAATAGCTGGCAACAAAAGTGAGTAAGAGATAATACCCTAATAGATAATAGCTGTACGTTTTCTTCAGAGGACAGTAAATATATACTGCTATACAAGCAGCACATTACTCTAAAATATATCCAAGTTTAATATCTATAGTATTGTATAAAATGTTTGCTGAAATGTGAGGGGTGTACTCATTTTGTATTTCACATATTTTTGTGAGATACTGTGTGTGTGTATATATATATATATAGCCTATATATATATATATATATATATATATATATATATACTACTAATGAATTGTTAGAAAATTAAATGACAGCAGAAGTGTGACAACCACTAAGAACCACTGCTCTAAAAGTCTCAAATATGAGCAATAGTAGAATGTGATCTTATGTTTGTCCGGAAGTATTAATTTCCATCCATGATACATGAGTGCATCACAGAAAGCTTGTGTGTGCAGTGTATGCACTGAAGGACATGAAGAAATGCTGGAGGTGAATGAACTGTGTGCTCATGTGACACTCAACTCTAGAGACTCTGTCATCTTGATGCTTCACAAATAATACTCATTACAGGAGGGTTTATGTGCTGAAGAAGCCACTGACCTGCTGCTCTATCCGCCTCTCTGTTTCTCTGCTCTCCGCTGCTCTTTAAATTGGCATTAGAGAGCTGGTGGAGATCAGGGTGTAAGGATCTGAGTGACAGGAAGTTCATGTTTCAGTTCTTATCTCCACTGAATTGACAAAAAGAAAACAGAATAGAATAGAATGGAATAGAATAACACTTTTAAAATGAACTAGTGAAGACAAAAATGTGTGTATATATATATATATATATATACATATTTATATGTGTATATATATGTGTGTATATATATATATATATGCTGCTGCACAAATAGCATCAATTACCCATAGCAGATCTATACAGGTGGAGCTGGGGAAGGAGGAGCACTTCAAACTGCTATAGTAAATGGTAACCAGCTATTGAAATGTTAACACTGTAAATATCCTCAGCTGTGTTAAAGGGATAGTTCAGCCAAAAATGAAAATTAGCCCATGATATAGGCTACTCACCCTGAAGCCATCCTAGGTGTGTATGACATTCTTCTTTCAGACGAATACAGTCAGAGTTATGTAAAAAAAAAAAAAATTCCTGGCTCTTCCAAGCCTTTTAATGGGAGTCAATGGGTATATTTTTTTGGAAGTCCATCAAAGCGCATCAATCCATGATAAAAGTGCTCAAAAACAGCTCTGCGGGGGTTAATAAAGCGCTTTGATGGACTTCCAAAAAAATATACCTTTAATATAATTATTAGATATTAAATGGGGACATTTTTTAATATAACTCAGATTGTATTCGTCTGAAAGAAGAATGTCTTATACACCTGGCTTCAGTGTGAGTAAATCATGGGCTAATTTATTAATTTTAATTTTTGGCCGAACTATCCCTTTAAGGGCCCACCATTTAATATATATAATATAAATTGTAACATTCAATATGGATATTGATCAAAATAAACTGATGGCATGCTATGCCTCAATTAATCAAAAAATAATCAATTATTATTGAATTATAAAGAAATGCATGCAATATGGAAAACAATTTGTTAGCGAATTCAGTTGTCGTCTGGCGAAATTATATATATTGATAATAGATATGTAGGACATACAGTATATATATGATATAGGAAATATGTCAATTGGTGAGCATTCACTAACGTTCAGATCGAGCTGCGCTGAGAGTCTGTATCCAGCTTTAGCAGTTTAGGTACACAATCCTCATGTGAACACGCCAACAATTCCACTGCTCTCATCAGGTTGGATTGCCAGCTATTTGACATTCTCCACTTCAGTGCAAGAGGATTAAAAGAACATTGCAGCTTTTCCAAATAGTGGTATTTACAGTACGCTTGTTTTTTTATTGCGTTCATGAAATGTTTTTACATGCTGCTCACCCACGTTCAGTACATTAATGACTGTGTGTGTGTGTGTGTGTGTGTGTGTGTGTGTGAGAGAGAGAGAGAGAGAGAGAGAGAGAGAGAGAGAGAGAGAGAGAGAGAGAGAGAGAGAGAGAGAGAGAGAGAGAGAGAGAGAGAGAGAGGAGTGATTCAGAGACAGTGTGTGTGTGTGTGTGTAGGTTATGAACTGTACTTATGGTTATGATTAGGGTTATGAACTGTACTTATAACATGGCAACACAAAACAACACTGGACCCCATTGACTGGCCAAAATAACATGGCCAAAATAACACTGAGACGTCTTTCAAAATATCCCCTTTTGTACTCGAATGTTTGGGTGTTTGAATGACATCAGGATGAGTAAATGAAGTCAATTTGTCATTTTTGGTGAGCTATCCCTTAGAGCCTAACCAGTTGTTCAAATAGAAAAAAACGTAAGTTTGGACCCTTATTTTGTGAAAAGTGCCATGTATTCTGCATGTTTGCATTTAAGAAGTGCTAAATGTGTGCGCACATGCCTCTTCTGTGTGTGGGGTCCTGGGTGTAGGTGGTGCATTGCATAAGGGCAGAGAAAGAGAGAGCGAGAGAGATCTGCTTCAGTGATTAATGGGGGTCTTCTGTGAGACGCAGCCAGGCGCCGAACACAATCACGGCCCCAGACTGACGCTCCAACAGACTTGTCCTTCACATGGGAAAGAGAGGACCCGCTCCTCCCTCCCGCTCACCACCCAGCCTGGCTACTTCCTCTCCTGCTCCTCCCTTCATATTGTTCACCAGGAAGGGAGAGGGAGACAGAAAAAAGTAAGTGTCAGCACAACAGCCAGTATGTGTGTTGAGGCTGACAGTGTGAGGCCTGCTGGTTCTGCTCTCAGTCGGGGTTGTGCCTCCTTTTCTGTGCTGTTAAACAGGGTTTTCAAACACACTTTAACCTGGGCGCACTTTCAATGGGGTCTTTGTGGAGGCGGATGTGTGGACACTAGCACTCGGCAAACAGGGCGACTTGGTTCCTTTCTCAGGCTCTGAGGGCAGAGCTGGTCTGAGTGCGTTTGAGCGTATTTGTAAGCACTTTGGCTGCAAGAATGGGATTAGTTGTTTGAGTTTCTTCACTTGTGTACTTTTGTCGCTTAAACTTTTATGAGAGCCACAGTGTCTTCCCTATGGATATGTTTTATCTCGCCGTGGTGTTGGTGTCTTATTGAAAACTGTTAACGGCCAATGATAGATTTGCCCTGTCGGGGGGATCCCTTATTTTTAAATCAGCCCCCCTGAATTAAACCACATCCTTAACTGTGATATGAATGAGAGTGGGACACGGAGAAAGGGGTGAGCATTCAAATGCCTCCCGAGTCAGCCTTTTGTTAACTTTAAATGACTGTGGATCCATTTAGTTAACCCAGCGCAGCCCGGGGCCACATTTCATTATTGGGCCTAGCTCAGGGTCCCTAATTGGGAAACGCTGTTGTTGCCTCGGCACCTGCGGTTGGCCCGCACGTTGTTGTAGCCTTGGTAACAACACAGTGCTGAGGTCCTGCCAAACTCACCACTTCCTCCCTCTCTCTCCCCCCCAACCCCCCCCCCCCCTCTCTCTCTCTCTCACACACACACACTAGTGTGTTATAAACATTCCCCAAAGTCCCAGTGTAAAGGGAGGACTTAAGGCACATTGAAACTAGAATGTAGTTGTCCCCTGGTGAGCTGTATTTGTTGTCAAGTTTGCATGTTCAAAGCTAATGGTGTTGTTGTATAGGAGAAACTGGGGCAAGTTGTCACGCCGTTTACTCATTTCAAAGTGTATTTTTTTAAGTCAATTTCTTTATGTTCACATTCCTTAGAGCATTAGCTGCAAAAAACACACCCGAACCAAATTACGTTCAGTTCCGTTAAGAGTTCTTGCACATGCATTCTTCCCCTACTGCGAACAGAATACTGTATTAAAATACTCCACAATAACTCTACTGAATATATACAGCAGTTCGATAGCAGCACATATGACTGTTATGAGTCCAGTCAAAAAAATGCAACGCGACCAGGGTTGTTCCAGAACTAATTTACTTGTTTAAACCAGTTTGTTTTAATGAATCAAATGCATACAGTTCAACCTGTGTTGTTTGATCCCCAAACTAATAACTCTAATAAACCAGTTCTTTTTAGTGAGTCAAACTTATACAACGCAACAGTGTAGTCTGATTCCCAAATTAAGGAATCTAATAAGTTGGTTCTTTTTAGGGAATCAAACACATACAATGTTCAACTACTGACTTAATTGACTTAATTGAATAGTTACTGACTTATATAACAATATTTACCTAAAGATACAGATTATGTGTTTTGTCAGTATTTCAGACAAAAATAGGCTAATGGATGAAATATGTTTCTACATATTTTGTTTGTTTAATAAAATTCAGGCCAGTTATTGGAATGCATTTATGCTGCCTTTAAAGTCCCCCTGTGGTGAAAATCAAGCTTTTAATTTTGCTTATATGTCTGTGGTGTTTTTAAAATGCTTTAAGACAAAACATGCAAATTCATAAGTCAACACCATTGTTGAGTATTTTCTCCTTAAAACAGCAGTGAACCAAAGACAGTCTCAAAATGTGATCGTCAAAGAGTAGATATCTGAGCTGGTGTGAGTGAGTGGAGGCGGGGCTAATTTGCATATTCATAGAACCGTGTATACTAAATGAATCAAGGGTGTAGAGTTACATTCAAGCTATTTTAAGGCATGAAGAAATTTAAAATTTCTTTCAAGGAAAAAAATGTTTAAATATGTCATTTTGGTGATCAAAGATGAGTTTCAAGGGATATAATTATTGACCACTGGGGGACTTTTAAAACACTGTAAACACACCTTTTGCCATTTTTGTTTTGAATTTAATTATTATCTCGTCATTTAGCTATGAAATTTGATTTTTTGCTTAAAAGTACTAAAATATTTGTTTACTGAACCATTAAGGAACCAGAATCTGAAATGTTAAAATCTCTATTTAATCCATTTAAAATCTGTTCACAACCAGTCCTTATGCATTAAAGGGACAGTTCACCCAAAATATAACATTTTGTCGTCATTTACTCACCCTCAAGTTGTTCCAAACCTGGATTCAGTTTCTGTCTTCAGTTTAACACAAAAGAAGATCCAGACAGTAACCAGAAGTTGAAAGTTGATTAAGTTGATATTTTTTTCCTACTATGGAAGTCAATGGCTACCGTCAACTGCTTGATTGCCAACATTCTTTAAAATATCTTCTTTTGTGTTCAACAGGAGAATGAAACTCATACAGGTTTGGAACAGCGTGAGGGTGAGTAAGTGATGACAAAATGTTCATTTTTGGGTGAACTATCACCCAACTATCAAACTATCATGTTTATTCTTGTCAGTCCTTTTACAGTTCTTAATCTGATCTATCTTCTAAAATATCTCACATCTACCAAGATACTACGATAGATAGAGGAAATTGTCATCAAAATAAAATAGAAATCCCTGCCTAGCTCATTTTTTCTAATGGGTGTGATTCATGTCATTTGTGTTAGTCACACCGGTCGTGCTAAATATATCAGAAAATGAGAACTAAAACCCAACTAATATTCCTGTTGAACAGCTTCTGCGTAAGGATGGAATGGAGGCATGGCTACTTCAAACATAGCTTGTTGTTTTAGAGTCTATTTAAAGGGAAAAACATACTTTGCAAGCGTGTCAGTTCAGTAATAAGGAAGTGCCCTGCTTTAACGGGAAACTTTGCTGTGTGTTTGGTTTCCCTTTCTCAGAGGCAGAGTGTGACGTCTTAAAGGGGTTTCCGTCACTGTCTGTTATCTCCGCCTATTGAGGTGGAAACTGATATTTAGCCCTGGGAAAGTTATTTGGAAAAAACCTTCTGTGCGCAGTGAGGAAGCACAAAGACTTGTTTATGAGAAAGAGGAAAAGAAAAGCTAAAGTCTTGAAATCACAAGTTACATAAACAGATTTGATACAATGTAGGCCTATACAGATTAAGGTAATACATGAGTGTTTCATCCAGCAGATCATAATAAATATTTAGTTTCAGAAGTAAAGCAACAAAACTGTGTCTGCTTGTGAAATAGGAGTACATGTAAAACAATCTAACATCATTCTCCCCTGTTATTTTGGGAGTTTTCATAAACAAATATGCAAGCAGAGGGGTAGCTGTACAGTGATTCAACTGACAGCAGACTTCTTTGAAATGAAGCCGCAGCAGCGCTCAAGGAAAGAGAGACTGAGAGCACGTGTGCTGCATGTAAACACTGCAATAAGGAAGTGCTGCAGTCCTGCTGACATGAGCTGACACACACTCAACTGTGTATTGACTTCTGCTGGCTTATCTGAGTGCTCTTAAAGATATGCCCATTGCTCAGGTGCTTCATCAACACAACAGTATATCAGTACAGTCAATATGCATTTTTGAAGTGTAGAATACATGTGTGTATATAAGTGTAGTGTACATATAGCTTTATACTCAGCAACCATTACACCAGTCTTCGGCGTCACGTGATCCTCACATCAATGTTTGTGCTGTTTAATATTTTCGTGGAAGCCATGAATATTTTATTTCAGGATTTTTTTTAATAAAATTCTAAAAAACAGCATCTATTTGAAATAGAAAGCGGTTGTAGCATGTCACTTTTTACAGCATCACTGCTGTACTGAACCCAAACATTTGTACGGTTGAGTGAGTTATTGAATTTGAATTTACATTTTGCCCCAATTATTGCTCTTTAACTGAAATACAAAAATATATATGTTTTGCACATTACACTTATTGCATTTCAAACTGGAATCTCGCACATTGCATATGTGTGTATCAAAATATACAAGGTTGCTAATGTGTAAAATATTATCAAAATTTGAATGCTCAATATTTATTATAAAAGCATGAGAGAAAGAATTAAAAAAAAAAAAGCTTCATCTGGCAAACACTGTAATTATAAAATTCTGTCGGCGTGTTACAAAACTATAGAGACCATCTGACCACACACTGAGAGTATAGGCTTGTACTCTGTTGTTTTTAGCGAGATGTTGAACATTGATGAATGATCAGCGAGGAGATCAGACTTTTTTAAGCGCAGACAGATTTTTAACGCTGGTAGGGGGGGTCGGTCAGAGTCAGCCGCTTTCTGGGATCTACGGCCATTTTAATCCACTTGTCACTCATCATTAACCTTTGCAGCTTTAAATTCATGACCCTCTGTTCACTTTCTACTGTGTTCCTGTGTGAAGACGGGGGCTGCGTCGTGAAAGAGGTTTGTCTGAAGCATTACGCTATGAGAAATGAACCTGCTATTTGGTTCCTAATCATTAAAATGAACGTGCTCTCTGTTTTTTGCATGCCACAACTTGTTACATCCCCATATTAAACTCACAAGAGTCTATTCTTAATATAACCCGACATCTTTCCTGCTCTAATCAGCAAATCATGATTGACTTAGCTTATAACAAACGGCAAATCAATGTAAGCAATAGTAAATAAAATCCCTCCAGGACAGGCATAGTTTACAGCCTCGCAATGTAGCTAAGCAAACAAAGCCAGTTGAGTCTTTTTTTCTCTCTCTTTTTTTCTCCTTCTCAGCTGCCAAAGACATGCACAGAGAGTCTGTGGAGGAGAAAAACACACATACACATTGAGGGCAGGGTCAGTATAATGAGTGCTTGTTGGGACTGAAAGGGACTATTGGAAACAGTGAGTATCTAGTCACGGTGCAGATGCAACTGAGAAAATACCAGCACAGGAACTGTTATCAGTGAACACCTAATATTTTATAGTCTGCTCAGTCAAACGAGTTTACAAATATAAAAAGTTTATTGAATAGGATTTTATTGTCACTAATTAAATCAATCGTATAAAGCGCTCACATTGGGTTCTACACATAAAAGAAGCCAATACAATGATTTAACTCTTTCCATATATGAGCTTTAAAGAAAGTTCTAATGTGAAAAACAAACAAACAGTTCTTTGTCTTTGCACCCTGTGACAGAGTTCCAGAGGGAAAACAGGCTTCACGTTTCTGAGCTTGTCTTTAGAGAGAGAGAGAGCGAGAGGGAGAAAACAAGTAAACTCTCCTTTAATGGGCATCTGATGATGTCATATCACTGGCTGGATCCGTGCGTCTCTGAGTGAGGCAGAAGCTCTGTGTAGTAATTGGTTGGTGGTGAGTTTGGGGGAAGGGTGTCTCCGCTCTCCTCCGCCTGCAGATTAACCCCTGTGTCTAACTCAGCTTTGGCTTCTCTGAGTCGGGTGTCTTTTTAATCTCCAATTGATATGCTTAATTACTCAAAAGAGTAACTGTATTGCTTCTGTAAAGCTTATTTTATGTGTTTTGTGTTGAGGACTTTTAGATTAGACATGTGCTACTGCTGTAGTGACCCGTCGAATTTGCTGCTCACCTCTGAAAATTCCGCAAAAGTTGTCTTAAAAATGACAATGACTCTTTTTATTCTGCTGCCAGCACACATCTTGTTGCTACTGGTGAGAATACAGGAAGACTGTAGGGTAATAATTGGCGTCCTACTAAATAGCAGATCCAGAAGTGCAGTATCAGCTCTTGTCTCATTCACAGGTGACCAGCTGCCCAGCTTTGTTTCTCCCCACCCCTTAGGGACAGCTGGGGCCATCAATCTGTTCCCAAAAAAACCTGCACTTCACCCTGACCCCTGACAACCCCTCTCTTTCTCAACACTCTCTTGAAGGCTTTGTCCTGAGAATCTATCACTGTTTTGCCACTGTATGTGCAAACTCTTTTCTAAAGGCATTTTTGAAATATTAAATATTTAAACTAACTTTCACCCCAAAAAATGAAAGTTCTGACTTTCTTTATTCTGTGGAACACAAAAGGTCGACTTTTTATTGAATATCCTTGCCACTTTAGAGTTAATAAAAATGATCAAAAACTGGAGATGTCGAGCTTTTATTCAAAGCAACCTACATTGGATTCAAGGTACACATTTTTATCATTTGTTGCTTTCCCTGGGATTCAAACCCATACTTTTGTGTTGCTAGCGATACAGTGCATATTGTTTGAGCTATAGATGAAAAAGCACCATAAGACTCATGCACTATATTTCAAGTCATGTGAAGAGATACAGTCGCTTTATGTAGCGGACAAACTGATATTGAAGTCATTATTCACTGATTATCAACCCCTCCAGTGGGCTGTTAACTGTTGCAAACAAATAAGGGAATCAATGAGAAATGGTTCAGTCTTCCACAATGGGTTTATGAACTGAAACAGATTCACTAAAAACCTCAGACTCAATTTGTTCAATATTGATCAGATATTGTTACTTCTCTCATGAACAACTAGGGGATTTTCACGTTTTTAGTGCACTATAATGATGATAGAATGATATGTCATTTTTTTTATTTATTTATTTTTTTTTTTATTCTATGCCTTGACAAAAGGGGATATTCTTAAAAAAATCCAGTTTGAAACAACATGAAGTTGAATAAATATGTCAGAATTGGCATTTGGGTGAACTTTTTAATTGGGTGAACTTTTCCTTTAAAACTTTCCCAGGACTTCAATATACACTTGTTTCCATAACGTATGCTAACTAAGGAATATGAGGCCAGCTCAGTAATGTGTGATATACGAGTCGGTTCATGTGAGGTGCTCCCATGAACACGTGCAGCGATGGCTTTTTTTCCTCTCTGCAGATGGTAAGCATTGAGGGCCATTATTGTTCTCGATGTGGGGCGTCCTCTGCGGTAAAGTCTCTGGCACACTTTTAAAGACATAGTGGGTAATATATGCAGGCCTGAGCCAGTGGCCCTGGCAAAAGCATTCCCCTCCCCCTCCCGAGACTTCTTTTCTTGGAAGAAAAGACAAACATTTGTGAGTATCAGTGTTCATCCCCTCAACATTTTCCACTTTAGGAATTTGTGATGAGTTCTTTCATGTCCTGATCTTTTATCAATAGTATTGCATGTAACAACAATGGCTTAATGTTGGAAGCACACTGAGTTCCTGTTTCTCTCTTTAACAAGTTTTCCAGCAAGACCACAACAAAAGACAACCTATGTCTTTAACAGATAAGTGGTTTTGCTGGCGAGAGTTTAATAGAGAAGTGACAAAGTACCAAAAGTGTGACTATCTAGATACGCCTGAACAGTTTCTAAAACATGAAAGCGACAGCTAATCAGGTAGAGACTATCTACATTCCAGAGACTTTAACAAACACTTCTTATGGTTTTGTTGTCTCAACACGTGCACTAAGTAATCCAACACTGATGAATCACACCAACAATTATAAGTAAACACCCTTTAGCAACATGAACACCGAATTACCCCTGCTGTAAACAACAACATGAATTGAAAAAGTGCTCTAGAGAAGTGATTTGAGCACAGCTGAGCCTAACAGTTTGATTTGTGTATTGCAGCAACAGCAGACCTGTGATTCTCAGCATGCCAACAGACCTGCGTATTTAGTTTTGGGATGGAGAAAGATAATGCTCTTTACAGGACCCCCGAGGACCGAAGCCCTCTTAAATGAGATCCGTGATCGTATGTCAGTCTGTACACAAACACTAGTTGTCTTTTGGTGGCTCCACCCAGACACACTGGCTGCATTTTACACCTGTGTTGACACTGGCAGCACTCCCTTTTTCTCTAGAAAAATGAAAGTTTACTCCACCTAAACACGAATGTGCTGCGTACCATTCTGATAAATCCTGCACTGGAATCCTGTGTCATGCAGGCGTGCGCAGTTAATGATGACAAGGCTGACACTGATGGTTTAGATAGAAGGAGACATAATGTTCAGTCATACCTGAAATCACGTGACCCATCTTGAACTTGCCATCAACCCCAGCCTGACTCTTTTTTTAAAAATAATTGCCAAATGTAAAAAATGAGTTGTTTTCGTTTCAATACTGCACGTCTGCAACGATATGACCAATAAATGAGGCAATAGTATCACAAGTTTTTCTACTGAATGATGCAAGAGTATTACAGGATTTACTAAATTATGGAGAAGATTTATGACTCATTAATTCAGTGGAGGCTGACTCAGGAAATTATGAATAATAACCAACCAGACAACATCAAACTGTGTATATTAATTTATTTGGCTATAATTCAGCAATATCACACTATCAAGAGTGCTGAATAAATATTAAAATATAGATAAAGTATATAATATATGTGTGTGTGTATACTGTGTATGTATATATATATATATATATATATATATATATATATATATATATATATATATATATATATATATATATATATAAAATACACATTTTGTAAGATATATTACATTATGTATATATAATATGTATATAATTTAGCAAAGGCACATTAAATTGATCAAAAAGGCAGTATAAAGTATAGATTTATGAAGTTAATAAATATTACAAAAAAATTATATTCATAATAAATGCTGTTCTTTAAAAAAACTTTATTTTCATCAAAGATTCCTGAAAAAAAAACTTTCCACAAAAATATTAATCAGCATAACTGTGTTTATCAATAATAATAATAAATGTTTCTCAAATCAGCATATTAGAATGATTTCTGAAGGATCATGTGACACTGAAGACTGGAAAATTCAGCTTTGCCATCACACGAATAAATTACGTTTTAAAACATATTGCAACCGAAACCAGTTATTTTAAATTGTAATAATATTTCACATTGTTACTGTTTTTACTAAATTAATGATAAAAAAAATGCAGCCTTGGTGAGATTAAGAGACTACTTTCACATTTCTGAGTATACAGTATAAAACCATTGTAAACATAGTAGGCTACAATGTCTTACAGTGTTTTAAGGAAATGTAATTTACTGCGTACTACGGTATTTTGGCAGAACCCATGGTCACCATAGTAAATTTTTTCAGGGTAATGAAATATTTACTGTTTCCCATAACCCTCAGGTAGTTGTGTTCCGGTCCTTTCTTTATCATGTTACTATAGTGATTTTGTGTCAGGATGCGAGCGCGCCAGGAGGAGTGTCGCTCCGCGCGGAAGGCAGGAAGCGGCGCGTGGGCAGTGTCACCGCCTGCGTCACACGCCAGGAGGGAGTTTTCCACTGACGAAAAGACTGCGCTGATCGGCGTCTGCTTCAGACAAGAGGAACAGCTTCAGCTGCTGCTTCAGTACGCCGAGCGCACAATAGCCACACGAACACAACGGGATCTAATACACGCTCGATAAACGCTCGGTCGTGGCACTTGGATTATTACCGCTTCATATTTTTCTATATTGTGGTATAGCCTACTAATGCTGATCGGACACCTTATTGGTGAGTAGCGGAGGTCCGCGCTGTTATACACTGCACTTGTAATGTGTCTAATAGGCAAAGCTCGGTGCTGGAGTCCAGCCAGATAGTTTCAATGTTCTTTTGTCGGCCGGTGTAAACAGATAAAATGTGTTGTGTAACTATTTCAAGTAGCTAAAGCAGGGGAAATTGTTGTGTGCTGCCATGACATGGAAAAAACTAACTTAACTTTACATAATTTACCATTGTCTTCAGTGTTAATGAATGTAGGCTATAGCCTACGTTTTATTTCACTAATAAACTCATAAACATTTATTATTTAAACCCTGATGCCTAAGTGTAGGCTATGTTAAATGTGTATTGTTCGGAGTAAATATAAGCGTTTTCTGTGTCAGATTTTAAATGGCTGGGTTTGATTAATAGATAACTCTCATAAGCAGCTGTTGGCGGTTCTGATCGGATCCATTGGCAGAATTCCAGCATAGTGAACCGTGTGTGTGTGTGTGTGTGTGTGTGTGTGTGTGTGTGTCCGATAAGTCGTAATTGCTGGTTTGGATCTGTGTTCATGTGTTGAGTGCATTCCCCGTTCACGTTTGTAGTGCTGGTGTGTCTTCTGAAGCGCGAGCGACTCCTTAAGGTGCCACACCGCATCATTTCAATAGTGTGCCTGCAGAATCAGATCTGCGCTCAGCCTCATATGCTCCTCCAGTCCTCAGTGACGTCACCGGGGGTGCATGCGAGGCTGAATGCAGGTCTGAGGGAGACCTTACTTGATCCGAACCAAACTTCAGTTTGTTGACCAATGTAAATATATTTAATATTTGTTTTTATCACTTTTAGCAAAGATCCATATTCACAAATGTAAATAATCCTTTTACACATATCTACATTCTGTCACTGTTAAAACCAATATATAAATCAGCCCCCTGGCTTTTTTGTTACTTAAATAATTGAATATTCGATGTTATTTTTAATATTGTAGGCTATATGACAGAAGCTCAAAAAGTCGCAAAAAAAAAAAAAAAAAAAAAGTCCCAGACGCTTTTCAGTAATTCGCTGATTGCTGTGATTGACATCAGTCAATCACGAGAGAAGAGGCAACAATCACTGACACGTTGTGCACGGCGTGATTGGAATAACTGACGGGAATTAATGTTCTCATTTCACACGGGTTTGTTAGTTGCTAACTTGTTACACAGTTTGTTATTTGCATATTCATTGGCTTCTTTTGTGAGATAATTCACAGTCCCTGTCTGTAAGCAGGTTGAATGTTTGAAAAGGGAAGTTATTTCGTTCACTTATGAGCTTTATGTAAACTTTAGTTCAAGTGTCTCGGTATATTGTTAAAATACCAACCAGCAGCACTTGTTATTATCTTATTTGTGTTTTTGTTCCTTTTTCGTAAGTTTGAGGCTGTTTATGTTGCGCGTGCTTCTATGTTGAGCGAGTCGTGGTCGGTCTTTCGCGCGACTTTGTTCGTGGGTAGGCTACACTTAATACGCAATCATATGTATGTGTGTATATACATATATATATATATATATATATATATATATATATATATATATATATATATGTATGTGTGTATACATGTATATGTGTGTTTTATGTCTTTTAATATGTGTTTGTCACTCAAGGTGGTCCACTGGTCACAAGTGAGTTGTTTTCTATGAAACAACAGTGTTGTTTTGAATTGGAGTGCACGCCACGCTAAACTTATCAAAAAGGACCCATAAAAGATAAGCATTATTTATAAGTAGGCTACTTCTGGGTTGATGAGGTGCGAACTTGCACGTGTAGGCTACTATGGTCTGTGAAATCAGCCCTTGTCTGGGTAGTTTCCTTCCCTCTTTTCAAATGAGTCTTCACATGTCCCATTTAAACCAGACATACTTTTTTTTTTAACCGAGATGATGTAGGCATCATTAGTGTATATGTATATCACAACATGTCATCTTTTTTTATTAAGCTCCCACCCACAGACTGGGTGTTACTATTTGGGCTAGTTCAGTGTGTGGCTTTTGTGCACTGGTATTGGGGGAGGTGGAGGTCCTGATGTCTCAAAAACAGAGAAGCAGAGGGATCCCATCTGTTTTGTCACTCTCAAGCATTCCTCCCAGCTTGTGAGGTACCAGTGTGCGCCCCAGACATGAGCCGCTGACCCCTGAGCTCCTCCACCCTAGACACACATGCTCTCCCTTGAGAGCCTTAAGAGACTGGTAAAGATGGCTGATATTTGTTTAGCCACCATTAAGTTATTCATGCTGATGACTTCTCAGGGAAGCTACACTTTGCACACTCTGTTGGAAGTTTGCATTTCGGATATTGATGCAAATTGTTCCCTGTTCAATGGAAATATCTCCTTTCAGTTTTGGCAATTTCCTGAGCGGTCATATTTTCCACTCGTTGACTTAAAACGTGAGGAACGATTCGCTCATAACTGTTAAATAACTTTCAGAGGGTGTTTTGAGATGGCTTATTTTGTCATTCCTCTTAATAATCTAAGTCAGGGATTTCCAGTGTTTTAGACACGAACCCCCAAATATGATCATACTCGTGAGGAAACCCATTCTAAAATTGAAAAGGCAGCTAGTTGAAATATAAATTAGGATTTTTTTTATATTAATAATTTTAATTCTTTTTAATCACTTTTTTTTTTAGTTGATTTTTTCAAACATTTATTTTTACTTAATTCCTTTTCTCTAAACTTTTCCACGGACCTCACTTTGAAAACCAACTAAGTCAGAATTATTGTCCAGTTATTTAGATACTAAATATCACTTTGGATATCAGTAAAGTAAACTTGTAATCTGCATCACAATATGTGGTGTTTTATAAATCTTGTTTTCTCTGCATATTTCAAATTAGGAAATGCATAGTGTGAGTCCATACAGCTATGCTTAAACAAATCTTCATCTCCACCATAATAACATAATCTTTGATGACTCGTGATGTCCCATCAGGTGTTTTTATAGATGTTTTTTTTTCTGTGAGGTGATTCCTCTTGGGCAATAGTGGTCTGGACTACACAGACACATCTGGGATAGATAGAATGTGTCGCCGTGCCAGAGGAGAATTCCTGTGGGCTGGAGACATTGCATTATTTATATGTTTAAAGTTCTCGCCCGCTACCCTCCTCCCACATCGGTGCACACTCCTATTTGGGATGAATGTGTACTCTGCATGGGTTGAAGCTCAGGAACAGAATGTCTCTGGCGTAGTTGAACATCTAGAGTGATCGGGACAGCACACGGCTCCCTCCTGCCCCTGCCTGCAGTTCTTCAGAGCTGGCCAGCAGGGGGAGCGTTTTCTTTTATTCGGGTGAAATTGTGGAATCTGGTTTTGATTCCAGTTATCTTGCAAGTGATTTTACAACATCTTTAGCAGCCAGGTTTTATAGCCACACTTTTGTATATTTTTAGATAGTTTAGATGAGGTACATGCTGCTCGTTATTACATTATCTGGATGGAAGCCGTGAGCTGCAGGGGAAGTCAACTCTCTTGCATAAGATGAGGATGGGATTCCACTGCTTCATGGTGTTGGCTGTTTTAAATTTTTTTTGGAAGGAGGGCGGTGAGTTAAATAATTTTTAATGAAGCTTTTTTTGTTATAATCATGCTGCAGTGAGCCCGCCGACAGCAGATTTAAGATTTCAGCAATCTGCTGCTTTTGTGGCCATTCTCGCTTTCTGTGCGAGATTTATATCCGCCGTCCTTGGTGACAACAGCATTGAGAATTCCTCATCAGTGCACTGCCTTTATTGGAATGGCAGTCCTGCATAATTTATGCTCCAGTGCGAACGTCTCACCTGCTCTGAAAGTCTGGGATACCTCGGCGGTGACAGCTTTTGCTTGGATGTGAAATCCAGACCTGATCTGTGGCGGATTTATGGGTGGATGGTGCGTTTTGACTACTCGTTTTTCATTTGTGAGATTCTTGCTCGTATTTCTAGTCTCTGCTGATGTTGGAGTGCAACAGGACAAGCTCCAGATTGACCTACAGCTGAGCCCCCCGCATCCCCTCCTCTCTTGTTCCTGGGATTAGCTCGTCGTCATTGTTTCTGCCCATTAAGCAAGATTAACAAATCAATGTGTCAGGTAGTCTGCAGTCAAGAGACAATGACCCACTTCTAACACCCAGGTTTTGCACTCTCTCCCCCTCTATCTCCACATCTCCCGTGCCGTCCTCCCCCTCTCCTCACTGTCCAGAGTCCTTCATTAAAACTCCTCTGCTTGGTAGGCATTCATGCTGTCCTCAGGGAATTCTCTCTTTTTCTCTGGCAATTGAGGAGTAGAGTAGTGATGATGGTTGAATGTGAAGATAAAGGTGTCTGAGACTCTGATAAGAACGAGGGTGTGGTGAGCACCAGATACCGTGTTCAGGTGGTTTCTTGTACAAACTAAGAGTGAGTGGATTGCATCTAGAAATGTGACGGCCAATTTACTAGTCAAATGAGCAGATGAGGATGAATTCTTCGTTGTTTTGCAGTCTTCTCCACTTGAGTGGTGAGAGTCAAGTTCTCTGCGATCATATATAAAAACGAAGAGTTTTTCCTGCCAAGGTTTGTGCTTGTTTCAAATCAAGACGTAGCATGTAAGGGTCCACGCTCCCTGCGCTGGCTCCGTTTACATGCAAATGAGGACAGATCTGGACACATACTGTTTGCAATAAAAATAGATTATGTCCTTAGCCTGTACTGCCGTTTTCAGACAAGTCAGCTGTTTGCGGTTTCATTTGTCCATTTAAAACCCGTGTCCGATTATTAACACGTGGCACAAACTATTGCATAACTTTCCAACTGTTTGGCTTGTAGAGTTCCTCTAGTCAAGGTTCAAGCATTGTTTGCTTTTAGCCGGTGTTGCACGAGCAGATAAGTTTGACTCATGGAAGATATTGTACGGTTCAGACGCAGATAAGACTCACCTTGTGCTTCCTGGCAGCGACATTTGGCAGCCGAGGAGACGCGGCTGAATGTGCAGACGGCACAGACTCACCCCGATGTCTGGCACATTCACGACGGCAGCACTAATGTGTGAAGCGCACATGATGCACAGAGAGAGAGAGAAGTTCAGCTTGTAAACAGAGCAACCTGTTGGAAATGGAAGTCTACACAATCTTGTCTGAAGATTAGGGACGCACCAATATCGATAAATCACCAGTATGTAAAATTCTACACTATTCTGTACTGTGCTTCATATAAATTAAAAACACTTAAAACTAAAATCAATTTAAAGTGAATTTAGGCATCATGTCATTATAATGTGTAAAAAAAAAAAACATTTTCAATTTGCTAAAGATTTATCAGCGTTAAATTAGTGTTATTAAAGAATAACTTAAAATGAGAGGTGATGGCAAAGGTAATCTAAATGTAAAAATAGTTGAAATTAGCATGCACAATTAATTATTCAACTGTCAATATTAAATAAATGCACACGACATATAATATATAACATATAATTAGAAAATATCTAATGGTTGGTTATATCGTGCATCCCGAGGGAAAATGAGGCCAAATGAAACAACATTAGTCAATGTTGCGCAAATGCATCGTTGACTGCTAACACTCAAAGTCAGTTAAAGTGCTCAATTTGAACTCAAACCAAAAAGTATTTGTACACTTTAGTAAAGTTAAGTTCCAAGGGTTGATTATTAAACGAATAGCAGACTACTATTGAGTCATATTGTGTTAGTCACACGCTCTTTATTTTTTTGTCGATGACACACCATAGACCAACATCATGAGCTGTATAATCTGCCAGTCACAACCATCTGTCACTTTTTCTCTGAAGTGGCTGTCTTGATGGGAACAAGCCTTATTATGAAACACTTATTTACTGCTCATCACTTCTAGGGAAAAAATGGCCGTGTTTTAGTGGATATAACTCCAGAACTGACTTATGACGACTGGCTGTCACATCTCAAGTTAAAAAAAAAAATTCTGCTTCACTCAAGCAGCAGTAAAAACTATCTCTAAATCAAACCTTTTCCTTCCTTCCCCACTTCCTTCCTTCCATTCTGCCTGTATCAGCACGAATGTGTCTGAGCTGTGGAGTGCAGCGAGAGGCCGAGCCTGAGGTGAACTAGCTGACCGAGGTTCATCTCAGGGCGGAGAAACAAACGAGTCCACAGCCGCCAGTATCAAATTATGGTTTTGTGTAAACGCCGCTGCACTGCACCGGCTCTGACCCTCAAAAGCTGATGGGCACCGGCTAGACTCTTCCTGCCAAAGGATTGATTGCTTTTATTGCCCAATAAGCAACCTCTCCACGGGAGCAGCGACAAATGCAGCCTAGTCTTACATAAACACGTTTACTGTGCCAAGCTGTACACACATTTACTACGGAGTCTCATATAATGCATTTAGCAGCTGTGTAAAGTGTAATTGCCGCTACTGGCTCAGTGATGTGTGTTTTTTGAGTGGGGTAACCGAAATTTACCCTCCTCACTAATGTGGCTATGTAATCAACCCCCGTCCTAATCAATGTATTTGTCTATGCGATTGGATTTGGAAGTGGGTGAAGGGTCTGGTAATTGTTGACTTGCACCGGAGGGACGTGATTGATTACTTCCTGTTTTCCTGGCCGCTCAGAGGCAGCATAAAGCGCCGTCAGCTGCTTGTTTGGAGTGTAATGCTCATAGCCTGTATTTAAAAACCTCACTGGACATTTAACTGCTATTAGGACAATAAGAACGCTACACTGGCTGATAACATCTAAGCACTTCTTGCGATATAGAAACAATTCATAGCAAAATAAATCAGCTGTTGGTCAAAGCCAGATTGCTTGGAATTGCAACTTTAATTTTTGCCCCTTTGGTTACGTCTACACTAATCCAGATACTCTTGAAATTGCGTTTTGGCCTTCCATCCACGCTGAGATTCGCATTGTAGTGTGGACTGTGAAAATTTAAGTATTTGTAAACGATGACACGTTTAGTCATGTGACATACCTTATTGGTATGTCCTGCTATGTGATTTTCACTTTCACAGTGTTACTAAAGATAAATACTACTTTGTACAATCTTCATTTTACATTCTTGCAAAGATGAGAGAATTTATTTGCAATTGCTGTTCTGCGGCAAAACATGAGGGCAATTGATTTTTAGACCAAACATGAAATGGCGATTAAGTGTGACATGGACGCACCAGTAAATTGTGAGATATTTTGCTAATAAAATGATCGTGCCATAAGAATAGCATGAGAACTTTATTATATCCAGTCTCTTGGTATCATCTTAGTGAGCTTTTATTAGGTGGAACTTGGAATCTTTTGGAATATGCTAGTGTGAATGGAGTTGAAAACACCATTTTCAAATTGGTGTAGACACATCCCTCCTATAATGCTTTTCTGTCTTTGCTTGTTTCCCACAGATCACCAAACGCTAGCGCCATGAGCGGGGTTCTCAAGAGGAAGTACGAGGAGGTGGAGGAGGACCCATGCTACTCTTCCTCCTCACCTTCCTCTCTCTCCTCCTCCGCCTACTCCGAATGGGACTCGGATGGGGAGAGCTGCTACTCCGACACCCTGGATTCAACCCCCAGCAACCCCAGCTCCCCAGCAACGTCCTTAAACAGTGAGTTTCCCCTTGATCGAATCATTCATTCTCTGATTAGGGTGGATGGTCAAACTCCCATTTCCATGGCTCTTTATTCATGCATAAGGTCTGCAGGGCTTATCTCAGCCTTTCTGTGTCCTACCTGATAAGGTGTTATTGAGATACAGGATTAATTGCATGGATGCAGCTAATTACACAGGATGTTTTGATGCATGCCACATTCACCAGGTCACCTCCTGCAGGCCGTTCATCCAGGTTTGTGGGGTGAGTCAGGGAAGGGAAAGCAAACAGTTGTGAGTTTCCCAGGATGGCTGGGCAGGAAGCCAGAGAGTGTGCCATGTGACGGAGGGAGGCAGAATGAACGCAGAGCTTTGTCTGAGCACCGGGCATGAACCCAGAACAGGTGCTGAGAAAGACCGAAGGGGCACGGAGCAGGAAGACAGGCATGAAGAGAAGAGGAAGGGAAACGATATGGCTGTCTGCTTGTGTTTATGAAACAAAGTCAGAGAATAGAGCTCAGTCAGGTTAGACGGCATATTTAATTTAATGTGAATTGAAACTAAGCCGTGAGCGGCAGACATATAATAGCTTTCAAATGGACAGCAAGATTTTTGTTTTGAACAGAACTCTCTTGTATCACCAAGGCTGCAGTTATTTGGTAAAAATACAGTAAAAACAGTAATAATGTGAAATATTGTTAATATTATTATTATTATTTTTGAATATATTTTAAAATGTAATTTATTCCTGTGATGGAAAAGCTGAATTTTCAGCATAATTACTCCAGTCTTCAGTGTCACATGATCCTTCAGAAATCATTCTAATATGTTGATTTGGTGCTTTTAAACAGATTTTTTTTTTTTTTTTATCATCAATGCTCAAAGCAGTTTTGGTGTGACGCATTTTTTTAGGATTCTTTGATGAATAGATAGCTGACCCTAAACATTTGAACAGTAGTGTACAGTCTGTTCAGTAGCTTGCGCATGACTAATATATTCACAACCCATGTTATTTTGGATGCGTTTTCAGAGTTGCATAATGATTGGCACCAACACACTTAACAGTACAAACCACTGAACACTCTGTTTGTCTATCCCTCACCGCCTACTTTTCATTCACTTAAAATAAACCATGCTGTCTACCCTGACTAATATCCATATATTATCAATTTCAGCATTATTAGATGAAGTCTCCAGAATCTGACTCCTTGCATAACTGAGAGCTTGTTTACTCTAATTCATAATATCACCAATAGAAACTTGATAATGCATAAAGCTGCTCTTTTAACATGTCATTGTTTCTGAGGTGCTGCTGCCTATCAGGTTCATGTGAGACCACGCTGTCCTTTTAGACTTGTCCATCAGATCTTTTCTGTTAGATGAACAAAACATATTTGCACAGGCTTCTAGATAGGCTTGTGTGAGTTTGAGTTCCCACCATTGCAAGTCTAATATAAACCAGCTGTGGGGACAGTGAGATCCATCCCCTCCATTCCCTTCAGATAACAATCAGTCAGCTTTAGGCCCTGAGGGAAAATGAGCTTCTCTCTCACAGAGTTTAACAATTCAACATTAAATGTGCAAAGGATATGGGATTTACAATTAAAAAAATATGGTGGTGTTGTTTCAAGAAGAAATACCTCCCTTTGAAATGCTTTCGACCACTGACATTGACTGATTTTTGACTGGTTGTAGGAATAATTAGCAAGGGAAGTGTGGACAGATGGCCTGTCTTATGTAAAGATGGAGTGTATTTTATTAAATGTCTTGAGTGCCCTCTCCACTTCCAGAAACCTCAAACCTCCAGATCATCCAGCCGCTGGGTTGTGATTGTAGACGCTTTGCTCCTCCTGCACATTTCAGCGCCAAAGGGGAAATTCCTGAGTGGATTGTTTGTCAGACACGAGCGAAGAGGAATACAGTTGTCTTTGCATGTGTCTGGATTTGATCAAACTATTAGCTGAACTATTTGCACATCTGTTCTGATGTTGATTTGTGAAATATATATTTTTGTATAGTGTAGTATGATGGAATGATTGTAGCTCTGGCATTTATAATATGCTAATTTGCTATGTGTGGACTGCCATCTAGTGGTGATGTAATGCACTCGCAACAATGTTAATGTGATCTTGATGTTTGCACGAGAGACTCCAAGTCTTCCCATTAGGCTTGGCACACGTCCTACTCAAATACTCCCCAATGAGATACTAGGAACAGAAGTTTCTTTTTTTCCACCACTCTCTCAGACATGTGCTCTTAATTTTCATTTAAGGAATTTCAAGCATAAATTCCTGTGAATGTTTCACCCGCTGTTTTCCACTTAATGTTTTCTTTTCAAGTCCACCACAAGCTGGAACGTCTTATATATATCCTCTCTTTCTTTCTGTCCTTCTTTTTTCCAGCCACATCTATCCTGAAGAAAGCCAAGCGCACACGGCGAGGCAACGTGCAGTTTGACCAGGTTACGGTGTTCTTCTTCCCTCGCTGCCAGGGCTTCACCAGCGTGCCCAGCCGGGGAGGTTGCACCCTTGGCATGGTGCAGAGACACAGCGCACAGCGCCGCTACACGTTAGCCGAGTTTGCCATAGCACAGCGCCACCTACGGCGAGAGAAACTCAAAAACCGAATGAGGGAGGAGAAACTGGACGCTCTTAAGCTGAAGGTAGCGAATTTAAATTCACACATTGAGGTCAAACAAGCTGCATTTAAATCCAAACATCATCATAATCATGTGAATATCTTTTTTCTTGTGGCAGCTTACCAAAAATGGTACCCAAGTGTCCGAAGAGGCTGAAAGGTTGACTGTCGATGACATCCCCGAGGATGAAATCGACCTCAGCGGAGTGAATTTGGATGATGGCTCCTTCCTTCATCCTTACCCATCTAAGAGAAGGCATGCCATCCTCAAAGCCGCCGGCATCAAAAAAATCGATAAAGAGGAGAAGCGTCAACTGCATGAGCTGCGTACGTCGAGAGAAGACTGCGGATGCGATTGCCAGGGCTTCTGCGAGCCGGAGAGCTGCAGCTGTAGTTTGGCTGGGATCAAATGTCAGGTGAGCGCTTGAGTCTCGACAGACTTCCTTGAGAACACAAGGTTATCCGTAATATTTACAGGTATCATTCCTTTTGCTCCAACTGCATATTAGAATAATTTCTGAAGGATCACGTGACTGAAGACTGGACTAATGGCTGATGAAAATTCAGCCATCACAGAAACATGACCTTTTAATATACATTACGATAGTAAAAGTTATTTAAAATGGTAAAATCTCACAATATTACTGTTTTCACTGTGTTTTTGATCAAATAAATGCAGCCCTTTGGGAGCATAAGAGACTTCTTTTGAAAATATAAAAAAAATCTTCCCAACCCCAAACTTTTGAATGGTAGTGAGTGTATATAATACACAAAAAATAAATTGTATTAATTTAATAGTCTACTTAAAAATGTACTTAATATTTTAAATGTATATTTTATAAGAGTTCAAATTTGTTTATAACGTTATATGTATTTGTATTATCAAATATCATTTATATATTCATTAATGTAATGTTTCCTGGCTTTACAGATGGACCACTCATCCTTTCCATGCGGCTGCACTAAAGACGGCTGTGGAAACACGCAGGGCCGCATCGAGTTCAACTCCAGCCGAGTTCAGACCCACTACATCCACACCATCATGAAGCTGGAGCTGGAAAAGCGTTTGGAGGAGCACACGCCGGAGACCGAGTCACCGTCTGAGAATCAGCCAGACTGCAGTTCCCCCAGCCGTCCAGCAGAGAGCAGCACCACGCCAGAGACGCCCACATTTCACTTCAGCTCGGAGCTGGTATCGGCGGGAGAGAACAGCTGCAGCAGCGACATGACCGATTCATCCAGCTCTTCAGGCCAGAGCGAGGACTCCGAATCCGCCGGGAACGCTCAGAGCGAGCAGTCGCCTCTAGACGTCGACGAAAATGGACTTACGAGAATCCTAAGCTTTAGTGACGCGGACAACGAGGACTGTTCTGTCAGGGAGTGTAACAACAACTGCGACTACCAGCAGAAAAAGAGCGAGTCGATGGGCTACGGCATCTTCAGCGCGGCGGACGACAAGCTCAGCACGTCACAAACGGACAACAGCCGCACGGCCATGTCTGAGCTCTTAGACGAGAACGCAAATCAAGGTATCGCCCTATTCCACAATGGCTCCGTCCCTCACACGCCCTCACCGTCCATCGATCACTCCGCCAGCTACATGGACCTGAGCCTGTCATCCGAGTCGGACCTGGAGTTCTTCGACGGCTTTCCTTGTCTGGGACCGAGCTCGCTGTACAACTCCCTGAAGGAGTACGAGCACATGGACAACTTCTTTCAGTTCCAGTTGCCTACTTACCCTAGCCTTCCGCAGGCGGCCGACCCGGGAACTTGTCTCCTGGAGTCTCTGATCGGCTTGTCAGATTCTGTCCCAGAACCTCCGGCCACCTTCACGGACAATCAAATGCTAGAAGACGCCATGAAGCTGTCAGTGATGGAGTCTGTAAAAGTCTAATGAGGGCTCTTGTATGATCACTGTACAAATGAACTATGGGATTGTAAATGAATGCCATTTTTTGTTTTGTTTTTTCTTTATTTTATGAATCCCAGGATATCAATATTTGCATTACCTGCCTTTATGATGTTAGCGAAGCATTAAGTTATTATAACAATCTTTATTATCATTATTGCCATCGCAGTGGCAGCTAACATTTCAGTTCAAAAACAAGTCTGGCCGACTGATTTTTGAACACTTGTACATATGGCCAGGAAGGTGAAGAACTTCTCACCCACATTGGTGGTATTATCATCAACATTTACCATTATTATTATTATTGCGAAGGTTATTTATATGAATTGAGAAGGGGCACCAATGGGAGTCATAATGCTGATTATGTATCTCAGGGACTTTTTCTAGCTTTCAGAAGCAATGCATTTTGACCATCGCTGCTGTTATTTGGCGTTTTTCTGAGATTTTCCACCTAAACAAACAGCATTTAAACGGCCTCTTTTGGAGGGCCTTCTGTCTCGGTCGCTTTTTCGACTCGAGATGGTGGTCTGTACTTTTGTTCGCAAAGCTAGAGGAAGGACTCCTGTTCCACAAAACGGCTCCTTGGGATTTTCTAACGGTACACAAATCCCCCAGAGGCTCCTCAGTTAGCACTTTATCTGTGAAAAAAAATGAACCAATCAGAGAGCAGACGGGTCGGCCTCACGCCTGCCTCGCCGTCTCTGAATCTAAGATTGTTTTCATGCCATTTTATGGTGTTGGATCATCAGCACAAGGTGGAGAAAAGTGAGCGATTTCCTTTTAATTTATTTTATACGCCGCAGATATCGCGTAATATGATCATGATATCTGTTGACCATATGGCTTTTATTTATTCTTACCGAGTTATTTATTTAGTTTTTCTCCGAATGCCAGCTGAATATTATCTGAGCCACACTGTGCTCTGGAGAAGTGGAAATAATGCAACTTGTTCACGTTTCCCACCTACATTAACCTGTGTTTCAGCTGTGGAGGAAGGGCACCAACTGCAAAGTATTTAAGAATCTATTCTATTACTATGAAGTAACACTTTCAGTTAAATTATTTCACGTTTAGCATTTCAGCATTAGGACTATTTAGTATTTATTCATGGTTTGGGCAATAAAGAGAACAATGTGTTTAACAAAAGAAAGGTTAGCGTTTGTGCCTGTTAACACGAGGAGCCACTGTTTCCTGTCTAACGAACTTCTATATAACCTACCTATTGATTAAAAATCAGAGTTTCCGGCCTGTAATGTGACCGCCGATAACGTTGCCTATCATATAGAGAATTAACATTTTGTAACTATGTAGATTTCAGAGAATTCTAATCTGTTTATTGACAAATTATTTTATTAAGAAATGAAATCCACATTGTTCTTCAAATATTGAAACATTTGTAATATATAAATAGAGCTAAATCTATGCTTGGAGGAAAAAGAAAAGAGAAAAAAAAAAAACGTATTCTGGACAGGCATAAAGTTGGTGTTTACTACGATGTAACTACCTAAACGAATTTACCAAGCTCCATTTGATTGTACTCCGACGGGTTGGTTGAACCCAAACGACAACACGAATTGTGGGTATAAATTTAGTAGTTTCAAAAACGTTTTGTTGATAAAAACCTGCATATATTATGCACTATCATGTTATGCAAATTTGTGTTGCCCATATTGTTTCCACTTCACAGTGAAGACGTTTTAAGTTTGTATGTTTCTGAATGAGCTTTGAGGAAATGAATCGATGTACATATCTGACCATCTAGACTTCAACTGTCGGCACATCATTATTTGACCCGACAGGAGCATTTGCATGCACGACCCGTTCATTTGTCTCAGTACTACATGCTTTTAGAGCAAAAATGCACAATCAGAAATGTACTTGCTTTATTTTTGCCTTCACGTGCTGTTCTTGAAGCTGATTAGGATGTGGGCACGGCTTCATTCGTTTGAGTCCAGCTTACTATTCCCTTGTAAAGATGTATCACCTCATCGCAATGAAATGGAAATGATTGGTATTTATTAGTCATGATTGATGTATGTTTTGATCTCTGATGCTTTTCAAAGTGTTTCTTACTTCTGCCTTTTTGTTGTATATATTTTCTGCTTCAGTGAAACTAAAGACAAAACCAAGCAGTTCTTTTATATTATATATTTTCACGCTTAACAGTTTAAAGCTATTCATTTCATTCAAGTCATTTGACAGTAGTTTGTCCCTACAAAATAAAAGTCCAGCTTTTTCTTACAACTGCCATTGTTTGTCGTCTTTTGTGCATGTGAGTGCATGGGTGAAAATATTCAAATTGTTTTTATATTAAAAACAACAACACAGATACCTATTATTTTAAATAAGTTGAGTAAAATCCCTTAACGGTCAATCTTTGAATTTTTGCAAACAAATAAATAACAAATGGGAATACTTTACATTTGTCAACATTAGTTAACTACATTAATCAACATGAACTAACATTGAAAAACACTTCAAATGCATTTATTCATCTTAGTTCATGTTCTTTTTAACGTTGTTTAAAACATTATTAAAATCAAAATTTGCTTATCTGTTTATAGCTGACCTGAGTTAACATGAACTAACAATGTTACATTGTATTTTTATTAACAAATGTTAACAAAGTATTAACAAATTTTATTAAACAAAGTTAACAAATATTGTAATTGCTCATTGTTAGGTAATATTAGTTAACTATTAACTAATTGGACCTTCTTGTAAAGTGTTACAATAAATAATACAAAAAAATAAACATTGAAACCAAAACCAAGATTTTCATTTTGCCTTAAAAATAAATACTAAAACTTTTATTCCTTTCCTCATAAGGGGAAAAAAAAAAACCTAAACTTTTTATAATTTGGGTGGGATTCCTATCTGACGATATTAGAGATTAAAAAAAAAGCATAGCACCTGTCATTTTCTGTCATTTTAATTCAAAATAATGTCATTAAAAACCAAAAATAAAAAAACGAAATTAAATGAGATTTAATAAACCACATTAGTAGCATACCTATAAACAATGGGATGAGGCCATGCTCATGTAGGGTAGACAGTACATTTGGGACATATACAGTTGAAACGTAGGCCTACGTGCAGGAAGCCTGAGCCGTGATTTTTGCTTTGCTCTTTCTATCTCGCATATGGATACCAGAGATAGACTGTGGCATATTACGAGCTAAGAAAACATTGATGTAATAAAAATAACAGTCCAAATGGAAAACATCAAAAAGTTCACAACTAAAATCCCAAGATGTCAGGATGAGCGGAAGTAGGCCTACTAGTGATTAAAAAGATAAAAAAGATGATCTCCATAAAAAGATACAGAATCAATTTGATTCAGATAAGATCAAATCAACATGATTCATGCAATTAATGTGTAATCATTATGATATAGGAGAGTGTTTGATTGTTATGTCGAGTTCTGTCTGAGGTGTCATTCTGTGAGTATCCAGTAGGGGGAGACCTGGCCTGGGGTGTGGGCGGGAAGTAAATGACGTGACTCACCTCACCTGTGCTGCTGACTGACAAGAGTACTAACACAACTCCACGCGTTGAGAACAGCACTGGGGTTTGTCTCTTTTTCGAGGTATGTAAAGTGAAATTACGGTATATATTCTAATTTGTTGTGAGTTTAGAGCGTATATTTGTGAAAGTTTTATTTTTGTGTTTGTATAGCCTATCGGAAAACAACTAATATAGGCGACGTTTTTAACTGCTAATCGTCATGTCCGATATGCTAACGAGGAAAGCGTGGATGAACTGTTCGCTGGCAGTGTTATGTTAGTTTCTGATTATATTCAAACTATCAACTCAATATATAATGGTTAATATTAAGATAAACGCACGTGTTGAGTGTACGATGTTTTATATTGAACTTGCTTTTTGTGTTGTACATTTTCTGATTAATAATAGCAAAATGAAATGGTTTATCAGATGGGAGTTAGCCTAACTTTCCAAGTGTTTGTTTCATGCATTTTTGTGTTAAAGAAATCTAGTTCATAAAAGGAGACTGTTGAAAGTGTACTGATACCAGAGGATAAATTAAAGGATTTATTAATTGTTGATACATTTGTTACAAAATACAGTCAAACGTATACACAGTATGATTAAATAAATAGTTCACTTAAAAATGAAAATTCTGTCATTTACTCACCCTCAAGTTGTTTCAAACCTGGATGAATTTCTTTCTTCAGTTGAACACAAAAGATGATACTTTGAAGAATGTTGGTAACCTTAAAAAGCCCTCATTGTCTGTTCCGGACAGTAGCTTATGTGGGACTGTCCATAGACATAATAAATAGGCCTACATAAGGCTAGATTTACTAACAGCTAGCGCCATTGCAAATCCTGTTTTGGCGTAAAAAAATACGGTCAGGATTTACTAAAAGGCGTGGACAGGGTTATTTTGCGGCTGACATTTTTAGGAGTTAATTTCCAGACGCTAATTTGCACTGCACTTGGTAGATTCCGTTGGTAATTATGCAAATTATCCTGCTCAGTCTGTTTTATTTTTATTTTTTTATTTGCGTGTCGTAGATCACGTGCAGAACTTTCACTGCCATCGGCGCTTCTAATGGGATTGCGCTCTCACGCTAATTTGTCCTGTTTAGTAAATCTGGCCCCTAGACACCTATGCCTATGGGATTTTCAGTCTGCAGGTTTCAATAAACCGTTTCAAAGCACTGATAAGGCAAAGTTTTATATCCATAAATGTAAATATACAAAAAGTAAACCCTGCTTTGAATCTGTATCTAAATACAAACTCAATGGCTATTAATTAAAGGTACAATCTGTAATTTATTAGCCCCCAGAAGTCACATTTTCATAATAATGAAGACGAAGCTTGATGACACTATAAAGAAGTGGAACGATGGGAGATGTCGTTTTCACAATCCAGAGATGTATGGAATTCACAAATCATTAAAATTATTTATCATCTAATAAGTTAGTTTTTGTATTACCTTGTACAGTTGATCACTACTAGGGTTGGGTTTTATCCGATACCAGTACCTACTCGGTATTTTTCAAACGGTTCCGGTGCTTAAACGGTTCTTGAAACGGTACTTAAGAAAACTAAACCACACACACTTTATCAAAAAAATAATACCTGTGTGTGTGTGTGTGTGTGTGTGTGTGTGTGTGTGTGTGTGATTTTCTGAAAAAGATTTTCTGATTTCTGATTAAATGAAAAATTGTGCCGTTTAAAAGGCTACTGATTTAGCCGAAAACACTTGAGTTAAGATCAAAATTTTGTCTTCTCATATTATGACTTTTACAAAACAGAGAAATATCAGAAATATTTAACACACACAGTATAGCCTCATATACTTGATATTGATATGCTTCATACTTGATATGCAAGATTTGCAGTTGGCATTAAAATACTAGACTAACCCGAAGAGGAACACTGGCAGCTGAACTTGAACTTTACTCAAGCGTGTCAGAGGTTTTGGGTTCTAATCCACATTCGTATAGTTTTTTTTTGTTGTTGTTGTTTTACCGATTATGCTCATCAGTGGTTGAATATCAAGCAGGAACACTTTGTTTCCATTATATTTTGTGAGACTTATATATATTTTTAGGGGCCAAGCCCCGAAGGGGCTATGGCACCTATTGTATCTGTTAGTTTTCTTATTATTATTATTATTATTATTATTCTTCTTCCTCCTCTTGAAGTCTATGGCAGCCCTATGAACCATACATAGGAAAATGATGAAATTTGGCACACTTGTAGTGATGGTAATGAAAAGTAATTGTAGCAATTTTTGAGTCTCTAGGTCCAACTCTATAGCGCCACCAGCAGTTCAAAAATTCAACATTGAAATGGTTATAACTTTTGAACCCTTTGATCTAGAAAAATGAAACTTAGTACACCTGATTCATCTCATCATGCTGATTAGAACCAATATCTTACATTAAGACTCCGCCCATTACAGTAGTGGCCATTTTGAAAAGTACAGTATGCAGTTTTTTTGCTACTCCTCCTTCAAAATTGGTCTAATTTTGTCCAAACATGTACTCAAATGATCTTCGGACTGAGCCGCATAAAAGTACTGTCCCCGATTTTTTTGCTATATTGGAAAAAAAAAAGTTATGATGTCGCAAACTTAACGAGGTCGACCCAAAATTGGTTCAGAAGCTATAGCTCGGCCAAACTTTGATCAATCGAAACGAAAATTGGTACACTTCATCGGAAGCATGATCTGAGGTTCCATGCCAAAGTTGGGAACAGCGCCACCTACGGGTCATGAGATATGGAAAATGCATATTTTGGCCAATAACTTATGAACAGTTTGTCAGAAAATTATAAACTTGGTGTCTATCGATTCCTTGGGTCATGACAAATCCGTGGATATCGATTTTGCCATGATGGGATGTACCACGTGTCCGCCATTTTGAATGATGTCATAATTTGCAATATCTTTTAAACTATTTGAAATTTCTTCACCAAATTTGGTATGGATCATCATTAGCATGGCCCGAAGGTACCTGAGAAATTTGATCACAGCGCCACCTAGTGTTCCAGAGATATCATTGTTTTTTGAAAAAACGCTTATAACTTTTGCTAACATTGCTTGAAATTTGATTTCTTTATGTCAATATATTCCTTGGCTTATGCCGATTTCAACGATATCTCATATGTTATTTATCAACAATGTGACTGGCCGCCATATTGGAGTGAATGTAAAACAGTTTTTTCGCTACTCCTCCTTCAAAATTGGTCTAATTTTGTCCAAACATGTACTCAAATGATCTTCGGACTGAGCCGCATAAAAGTACTGTCCCCGATTTTTTTGCTATACTGGAAAAAAAAAGTTATGATGTCGCAAACTTAATGAGGTCAACCCATAATTGGTTCAGAGGCTGTAACTTGTGAACAGTTTGTCACAAAATCATAAAATTGGTGTCTATCGATTCCTTGCGTCATGTCGAATCTGAGGATATCTATTTTGCCAGGATTGGATGTACCACATCATAAGCTATATTAGCATTAAGTTAGCTTAGCATGCTAATCTCGTTAACATGATTTTGTGTGCTCATTCACACACTGAAGCCTCTCCTCTGCAGCTTTGTAAAACATGTCCTCTGGGTGGCGCAAGTGGTTCAACCATGCGTCATGAATCCCGAACCATTGTGGTCGTGGGTTCGAGACCAGTGTGGGGCGACTTTGAAATTGTGTATAAAATAATAATTTAAATTCCTTCCGGCTCTGCACTGCTGTTGGTGCTTAAATGCTAGCTGTGCTGCTGTAATTGATGTGCTTACTGTGCTTGATGTACATTAAATTTCTGATGTTTTGCTCTTCTGGCTCCGCATTGCGCTACAGCGGCTGTTGCTTGCTCTGCCTTGCAGGGCTTGGCCCCGTATTGCTGCTTGCAGCTATATTTATATTTTTCAAACTTCATTCACGCACATATGAAACCCTTGCATACATATAGCCTACTAAGTAGTCACACATACATGTATACTGCTGAATGCTCAAACTAATACATATGAAATGCACAACGTCACATCTAAAGTCGCTCACGCACACACACGCAAACTCTACACACACGAGACGCGCAGAACTCTCCGTGCACATACTCATCTGAGACGCGAGCACACACACACACAAACTCTCCGCGCACATACTCATCTGAGACGCGAGCACGCACACACACAAACTCTCCGCGCACATACTCATCTGAGACGCGAGCGCACACACACACACAAACTCTCCGCGCACATACTCATCTGAGACGCGAGCACGCACACACACAAACTCTCCGCGCACATACTCATCTGAGACGCGAGCACGCACACACACAAACTCTCCGCGCACATACTCATCTGAGACGCGAGCACGCACACACACAAACTCTCCGCGCACATACTCATCTGAGACGCGAGCACGCACACACACAAACTCTCCGCGCACATACTCATCTGAGACGCGAGCACACACACAAACTCTCCGCGCACATACTCATCTGAGACGCGAGCACACACACACACACAAACTCTCCGCGCACATACTCATCTGAGACGCGAGCACGCAGACACACACAAACTCTCCGCGCACATACTCATCTGAGACGCGAGCACACACACAAACTCTCCGCGCACATACTCATCTGAGACGCGAGCACACACACACACAAACTCTCCGCGCACATAATCATAGATGGCGGCTCATAAATAGATCGATCTCCGCAACGTATTGAAGCCTATTTTTTACAGTCTATGATTGAAGCGCGCGTCCGAGTGCAGTGCGGTGTGCGCGAGCCACAAGAGAAAACACTGTATCCGCGCCACTGATCGCAGCGGCAACGAGCACTTTGATCACTTGATTTAAAAAAAAAAAAAAAACACATTTCAGCGCTAGATCTCTTATTTAACAAACGAACTAAATGACCGCTCTGCTGGTTAACTGGAGATGTTTTATTATTGGATCATTCGTGCCGCGAGATGTTTTATAGGGGGCGGTAAAAAACGTCAGGCACCGAAATCAGGCACCGAAAGTTTCGTTCTTATTCGGTCTCGTTACTACCGTTTACGTCGGTACCCAACCCTAATCACTACTTTGTCTTCGTAATGAATTAGCTGCAAGGAACGTGAAATGTAATGCTATGTTAGCCTGTTACTGATATGTCCTATTTGTCAAATGTTTTTGTGGGTTAATGCTGCGCAGTTTTACACGTTTAAAACAATTGCACTAAAAGTACATTTGAACAAACCCACAGTATTTGCAAGTAATGGCTAAATATTTTTGTGCAACACACAGGCTTCTGTATTTAATTTCACTGCCATAGACTTGGTCACCAGACTTGATAAAGCATTACTAAAGTACAAACAAAGTGCAATATAACTGTATGTGTACAATAAATAATATATATTTGCTTGCCTGTCTATTAAAACGCATGCGAGAGCAGAGTCTCTGTTGACAGATCAAGTCCAAGTTTGTTGCGAAGCTCTCTCCATCTCGAAAACGCCACGCCATTATTGATTCTTGTTTTATTTCTCTGTTTTCCCCTGCTTGCCTCAGTTGATCTACGTTTACGTTTTTTTGGATTTTCTGTACTCGCCAGTCGCCAATCAATAATCTTGAACCATGATGTCAGTCACAACAGCGGCGTGTGAGATATTGTATCATACGTATACATAGATCCCTCATTAGCAGCTTACGTATATGCCCTGATCAGGAATCTATGCGTATATATCTATGCTTTGTACAAGCGCAAACTAAAATCTTACATATTGTACCTTTAAGGCAATAAAACATCTAGAATTTGTGCCATGTTTATTGTTTAATGCTCTTTCGTAATATGCTTTTATTAATTTTTTGTAAATTTTTGTTAGGCTTCTTTATATAATTTCACTTGTTAACTATTGAGCCATAACTTGTTTATTGTTTGAAAGATTCTTTGTATGTTATAGTGCACCTCAAAATTCACGCGTTATGCGATACATTTTTTCAGTTTATCGCGTTAAAAATATTTAACGCAATCAATGCATCATCCGTTTTTTTTTACCCGTCATCCTTGGGCTAGCGTTACATTATATGACTACGCTCTTATTCATGCAAATAAATAAGAGCATAAATTAATTATTTGCATGAAAATACAGTAATTTCTTGTGCATTTTGACAGGGCAAGTAAAAATCTGAACTGGTCTGACTGGGCCAATAGAACAAATTGAGCTCTGATATAGATTGAAAGCCACAGGTGAATGTGACATTTAATATAATGGGTTTATGTGAAGACTGTTTTAAGTTCACTTAAATTAAAAGTTGTTATATTATTTGAATCCTAATAAATGTTAAAATCGATAGCTTTAAATTATACTGTAATGCTTGCTGAATGGATATAATTAATGGCTGAAATTGAGAGAAAATCAATTTCATATAAAGACATCAGTTAACAGTATTATCGTTGATACTGACCGTGACATGTAGCCAAGTATGGTGTCCCATGGTGTATGGTGCATTTTACCCATCCAAGTGCACACACTCACACAGCAGTGAGTACTGAACACAAACTGTGAACACACACCTGGAGCAGTGGGAAGTCATTTTTTCTGTGGTGCACGGGGAGCGATTGGGTGTCTTGCTCCAATGGCACCTCAGTTGTGGGTAATGCAAGTGGAAGAGAGATCTGTTCATTCACTCCCCCACTTACACGGTACTGAGACTCGAACGCACAATCTTCGCGTTATAAGTCCAAGTTAGGTGTGATTAATCACAGAAAAATGTGTGATTAATTAGTACAAATTTTTAAATCGATTGACAGCACAAATTATATGTGTGTGTGTGTGTGTGTGTATGTATATATGTGGCAGAAAGATTAAAGGTATTGTTCACCCAATAATTAAAGTTTTGTTATCATTTACCCTCAAGTTGTTGAACAACCTTTTTCTGTTGAACACAAAAGATATTTTGAAGAATGTTGGTAATCAAACAATTGACGGTAGCCATTGACTTCCATAGAAGGAAAAAAAAAAAACTATGAAAGTCAGTGGCTACCATCAACTGTGTGGTTAACATTTTTTTTTAAAATCTTTTTTTTTTTAATGTTCAACAGGAAAGAAACTTGTACAGGTTTAGAACAACATGAGGGTGAGGAAATAATGAATTTTTATTTTTGGGTGAACTATCCCTTTAACTCTTTTCACACTCGGTCTTTTTCTAACTCTTGATATTTCTCATTAATATAAAGGAGTGTTAAGTCTGTGGTCGTAGGGTGAACTGTACTGTAGGTGGCGCCACTGTCTACTGGAAGACATAGCCTAGTTTATCAAGAAAAACGCATTTCCTTATACATTGTGTACTTCCTTATACATGACAGACAGACAGACAGATAGATATTGCCACTTCTCTTAAAATCTTTTATTTCAATAAATACATGTCAAAATATGGAAGAAAGACAGAATTAAAGTAACTGTCTAGATGAAGAGTTCACATGTGGGAGTTCAGATCATCTGTGTCCTTGAGTATGGAGATAGACAAACACAGCTGGCCTTTACACTGATCTGAAATCAGCCCTGCAGAGACACCAACACATTCAATATTTGAGATTACACAGCAGAAAATAATTACAGGATACTAAGGGAGTCCTGCAATGTCGTAAAAATGTAGTATTTTTTATTTTTATACTTGATCTCATTCATTGATATTTTAGGCTGTCTTGGAGCCACTACATGACCAACTTACACATTACAACAAGGTTGCAGTCGGTTTATTTGTAGAAGTACTTATTTCATGTTTATTGATTTTGAGCAGCTCACATTGTAGCTCAAACTAATGGAGAGCTCCTGATTATTTTAAAGCGCTCAGACTTTCTCTCACCACTGTACACCTATTTCACTAACATAAAAAAGCAAGCCATTTCAAATTCAAATAATAGCAGGGCTTGATTTAACCATCTTAGTCTTAAATGTCACATTCTAACACTGAAGTCAGCATCTGAAATACAATTGATGAAAAACTGACAAACATTCTAGAGGTCTCGGAAAAGCATGTACTCGTAATGTGTTTGAGATTGTGATCATAATGCAGAACATCTTACAAAATCATTTTAAAGTGGAGATCTATGAAAGGATGGAATTAATACAGCATGGTCTAAATTGTTCTGGGTTTTTGTTGTTTGCATGCTAAGCATTATTTAACTAGTAGTTAGTCCCTCATAAATCATAACTGAACCCAATAATATCTAGCCTATGTAAATCATTGCACATGTCTAAATAATTCATGACTTCTGTACTGTATTGATCTAAATGCTATATTTCTAATGAACTGCCAAACTAGCGTTATAAACCCATCACAGAGTACTGAAATCTGAGGTTTGCATATTATTAGGCAGAAGTTGAATTGTGTATATAGTTGGTGCATAAGAATATAGCTAGTGCTTGAGCACCACGCTTCAGCCGGAGCACATGCTCATGTCAGTCGGCAGCTCCCGAACCAAAGCTGAGAATCCATTTTGATTCTGCTATGGCTTTATGAACGCTATCGCTAAAACTGCTCAGACATGCTTAGGTACTTGAACGCAGCAGCGGCATGAGCGGTCGACGGAGTCTTTCTCATTTGAATCTGAATTTGACTCGCTTTGTTCACACAAATTCGGTTTTGGTTTCAAATCGGACCTTTAGGAATGACACGTTTGATTTGTAGTCAATGTTTGGTGTATCTACATAATGATGTCAACACGAAACTCTCCTACTGAGTGCAAAGGGCCGTTCACACCAAGGATGACAACTATAGCTTTAATACTGTAAAATTGATAAGCATTTTAATTCCACACCACAATGATAATGACACAGATCACTTTCAGAATGTTTTTTTTTTTTATTTATATATTTTTTTTTTTTAAATACATAATTGCAGCTCACGCTTAGTAAAAACAACAACAACAGATTATCATCCGTTGGTGTGAATGCTAATAGAGTTATTATTATCTTTATAGTTGTTGTTCTTGGAGTGTACAGGCCTTAAGAGTGGAAAGACGACAAATAAAATCAAAAAAATTGTCATGACATTTACGCTTAAACCACTGACTTGTTCACTAATTCACTTCATAGTGAATGTCACATAGTTCGCTACACGCTCTTAAAAATGAAGGTTCCAAAATGGGGGTTTCCACAGTGATACCATAGAACCACCATTTTGGGTTTCCCAAAAGAACCTTTCAGCGAACGGTTCTTCAAAGCCCATTTTTTTATTTCGTTGTGGGAAGAGAGAACCTTTAGTTCAATGATTTTAAAGACTAATTTCCATTGAACTTTATAGTTGAAAAAAGTTATTTCGATTATTCTAAGAGAGCAAAAACATTCGATTTGTCATTCCATGTCTGATCTTACCGTTCAGACTGTGGAAAACAAATCAAACTAGTTTTCAAACTAGATGTGAATGTGGTTTAGATGGGGTTTGTAAACATCAGATCTCATGTGTTTTTTGCTGTTCACACTACAAAAAACAAAAGATTCAAATACGGATTCACCAAAAAAATCCATCAAATTGGTCTAAACAAAGCCTGACATTTTTGAGACCTGATATTGGACCACTGAACAACATGTCTGCTAAATCATGCTAACATCTGATCCCACAGTATGCATCAAAACACATGTCGCCATTGAGAGTCAATCACTGAACAGATAATGATTATGAAGATGAAGAATGAGAAGACGAGGTTTCAGTCCTTCTCCAAATGCATTTTAGCAGTCCACTCAGTGCTCAGCCTGTTATCCAGCAGACCTCACTGCTGACAGGGCAATTTGAGGCGCTGAACTCGCAATACAGCGCTGTGTGATCTGTCTGGAGGAGGCTAAATGTTCCAGTACAGCTCCTTATTATGATAACCAACCCCTCCAAACTAGCCAGAAGGGAGTTAACACCATTGCGATGTGAACTTGTCAAAGATTTGTTCCGAAAGACCATATGCGATGTTCTGCTGTTGGGAATGATGATAATACGCTGCCTGCAGGCTTTAATGCTATACGGTGTTGCATAGAACTGATTTCTATTTGTGCTTGTGGTACGTCTTTGATATAATCATCTTGTCATCCAAGATTGGAGACAGAGAAATGTCCTCCCTCTTCCCCATTTAGCACCATGAGATGTCTTCCATACGCTTCTACAGCAAATACTCTATGATTTTTACGTGATGTGTATCTGCTGTGACATTGAGATCGGTGAGCGCAGCAAGCCCCTGAAAGCCGCGCGGGAGGAAAAACGGGCGTACGTTGGCCCTGGCTTTTGCAGGAGGACGACACCTGACAGGAAGGCACATGGAGGCAGATGTCGGGGCACGCGTCCTCAAATGTGATTAATTTCCTGCATTGAGCGGGCGGGTGGGGTTATTGCTTTGAGGCTGTTTCCGGGACAGCTCTGGCTGCAGTGTCCGCGGTTAAGAGCGGGCTGCTCAGGGGGTTCGGGACGGGGTGTGAAAACAGGGCAGGAGCGGGTGCGAGCGTGGCTCTTGTGGCCGCCCGCGTGACAGATGAGCTCACTGACGGTGCCCAGAGGAGGCAGATGCTGCTGCCAGCGCTTCAGCCGATCCTCCTTGTATTTAATGGAGTACCAGGTGAGGAAGATGAACACGAAGCCCACAAACTTGAGGCTGGCAGCCAGGCCGAAGTAGACGAAGCGGAAGGAAGTGACGTCGTACTCCCAGCAAGAGCCGTGAACGCCGCAGTCCTGCTGCCAGAGCATACAGGTGGTGTCGATCACCGCCCCAAAGTAGATGGGCGTGGGAATGTAGGCTGCAGACATGGAAGAAGTCAATTAAATAGGTTTCTCCTTGTGGATTCACTTAAGCTTTCAATTTTATGCTGTTTTTTTCCCTTCATCTTAACTAATTGAGATGTATAATGCTTAGTACTGAGCTGTAATTTAAGAAAGTTTAGACTAGGAGGTGCTATATGAACAGCTCTGCTGCAGGGATAAACAAGGCTGATGGATTTCATGACAAAGTTAAAGGAGAACTCCGGTCAATTTTAACATTGAGCTCATTTTTTTGTACATTTGGAGTGCTGTCAATACAGAGAACAACGACAAAAATCGGTGTTGCCTACACCGAGTTATTCTATTTAAAAAATTTGCACCCTGTTGACTTCAATGGGGCAAGTACTAAACCTGCTTTTAGCCTCTTAACATCCTTGATGTGTCATTACAAGTGCACAGAAAATGTGAGTGAGTCTGACTGCAGTAGATGTGAAAGAAATGTATAAAAATTATGTTATTTAAGCCAGCGCAAATACCTTTGTTTACATCCTGTTTTTCGGTTGAAGTCCAAAGTAGTCGATTGCAGAGTTCACACGCATAGGTTTAATACCTATGATCACGCGCGTGAACTCGGCAATCGACTACTTTGGACTTCAACCGAAAAACAGGATGTAAACAAAGGTATTTGCGCTGGCTTAAATAACATAATTTTTATACATTTCTTTCACATCTACTGCAGTCAGACTCACTCGTGTTCACTCAGAAGGAATCACTCACATTTTCTGTGCACTTGTAATGACACATCAAGGATGTTAAGAGGCTAAAAGCAGGTTTAGTACTTGCCCCATTGAAGTCAACAGGGTGCAAATTTTAAAAATAGAATAACTCGGTGTAGGCAACACCGATTTTTGTCGTTGTTCTCTGTATTGACAGCACTCCAAATGTACAAAAAAATGAGCTCAATGTTAAAATTGACCGGAGTTCTCCTTTAACATTGAAATCTTTGCATTCCTTGAAAAAATAAATCATTTTGACTTACCCAGAGTTCTTAGCAGCACAAACTGCATTCCTAAAGCAAACGGTCTTTCTTGCTCTTCTACTGACCTGCAACAAGAAAAGATTGGATTCTGTCATGTACTATTAATTGCATAGTGTTATATTCAAATTCCTTATGTATAGATTACTATAGTATTAACTATGCATAATTACATTCCTAAATCTATAGTAAGTACATGTAGTTGATATTACCTTTAAATAAAATGCATCAGTTTCCACTAAAGTATTAAGCAGGACAACCATTTTCAATATTGATAAGAAATATTACTTGAGCAGCAAATCAGAATATTAGAATTAATTCTGAAGGATCATGTGACTGAAGTAATTATGCTAAAGGATTTGACATCCCTGAAATAAATTACAATTTTAAAATTAAAGTAGAAACCATTATTTTTGATCAAATAAAAGCCTTTGTGAGCATAAGAGACTTGGTCTCAGACAGTTGAATAATATACATTTAAACATATCAAAAAGTGCCCAAATGATTTCTATTTCTTTAGTAACTATATACATTAGTTACTGTTTCCTACCTGAGAGTGACGATAATGGCGGAGGGCTGTGCACAAGCTGTGATGAGCGTAACGATGAAGAGGAAGATGAGGAAGGGGATGAGCGTGTTGCAGGTGCGATCACACTTCCCTGACACAGCGAAGCCGTTCTCGTTCAGGTAGGTCTTCACTATGACCAGCTGCAGCTGGTTGCCCTGGCCGCTGGTGGGAGGGGTGATGACCTGTCTGCTCTGCACGCATGCACAGTCCGTGTAGTTTCTGATCTACATTAAAAAAAAAAATACACATGACACATTGGTGAATGAGTTTTAACCAAGTACATCATCATCATCTTTGTTGATCCTGGAACAACATTCCAATCAACTAATCAGATTTGAGGGACAAGTTTACAGTTTGTCAAGTTTGGACTTACAACCAGGATAAGATGCTTCTACATCAGAGTTATTCACCAATCATTTCCCTCTGATTTTAGGGTTATGGGTATAGATAGGACAACATTTTCAGTCAGAAATGTCAAAATTCAAACACTGAATCCACAATTTAAAAGGTTTTTTATGCATTAAAATTGCACATGCTAACGCCAACTTAGCTTTCAAATCTGTTTTTTTTAATACAATGTTTTTTATACTTAAATATTTTTTATGTACATTACAACACTATATTTTGTATTATATTACCTTAGCATCAAATAAAAAAAAACTAGTTGAGGGTGTTTCTAATACAGCGGCTGTCGGAGTGATGGACAAATTGACGTCTTTCTCTCTTCTGACTGCCGTTATCAATCTCTCTATTTTTCCCCTCTTTTTGAAAGTTGTGAAAACACTATTATGGAGGGTTTTTTTTTGCTATTTGAGCAAACGGGAACACACAAAAAAAATATTTAATGTAGTCTCTCATTCACCACTATAGAAGTTTAGCCAACTATGATGACTTTTCGCTTCTGAGAAACCCGGAAATGTGAAAAGGGTCCATAAAAGAGACGCTGTATCAATGATCTAGATCAAGAGGCAAGGATAATGAGATAAGATATTTACATGTTTATAGAAATAGCTGCAATGGAAGACTACAGAACATCTGTACAGACTGAACTAGAATAGATGATTAAGATTTATTATCAATGTTTGTGGTTTTAAATCTTGACCTAAAAAGGTTTGTGCTGTCCTTAAAATACAGACCACCTCCAGAAAGACATGAAGTCTGGCTCACCCCAGTGCTGTCATTGCCAACCGTGCTGCATCCCGCCAGACAGGGGTTGAAATACGTGATGCCATCGGAGCCACAAACAGGAGCATACTCGTTGATCCGACAGCCACAGTTCACATTACAGCCTCCCGTCAGGTTTCTATGGGTCAGAGTCAGTGTCGGCCTGAAGAAAAACAAGCAGAGGACGGACAGAGCTGTTAGTTTGGGAATAAAATGCATAATATTAGCTGCTGTAGGCAATGTTTGGAATAACGTACAACACAACACCTTGTGTTCTGAGAAATCACACTTGTCTCTGTGACAACCCTAGGCATTGTATTCATGCATAAGCCAATGATAGAATGTATAAACTATGCATGTGTGCTATGTGTGTGTGTATCTATCTATCTATCTATCTATCTATCTATCTATCTATCTATCTATCTATATATAAAAAGAGAGTGAGAAGGAAAGAGACAGACAGTTAAATAAATAGAGATACTGTATAAACAGTTATTTTAATGCTGTGGGAATGTCAGGCAAATTCAAACAGCTCTTTCCCACATTAAACACAGCAACAGCTTTGGTTGACTTTACATTATCCTCACAGATCTACAGCAGAATGAGGGGATGAATCATGGCATAACACAGCCAGCAGGATGGACGGAATGGAATCCAGTCTTTAAACACTAAATGAGACGGACCTCTCTGCGACAAAACTAGACACCATAATAGTCAGCTCTCATCCGTACAGGATTTAAAGGGATAACACGGTGCTTTTGTTTGTCATTTTAAAGCTTGGCAGCTCAGATCCTCTTTCATTTTATATTAAATGGATAAGTATGGCCAGTTCTTCTACATTTTGTGTTCCATAGAAGAAAAAGTCATATGGGTTTAAAATGACATTGACATAGACATGAGTTAATTAAATATGTGGGAAAATGATTTCTCGTCAAGGTCACCCGAGCTGAAGTAGTTGTGCTTAATAAATGAATAAATAATAAATAAGCACTTCTGAATGTGCATGTGTGTCTCCTTTAACCATAGGAAATACTGTCACTTTGAGAAAGGCTAACCTTGAGAAGATTAGCGAAAAGAAAAACAAAGTGTTTGGACGGATGTGGAATGTGAGCATTGACTGAGCACAAATGCTTTGTATTTCTACACCTGTGTCTCACAGAGCGGCTCTATCTGTGGAAAAAGCCTCACACTTTAGTGCCATGTGTTCCTCAAACACGCTGTCGCGCTAGTCAGGGCCGTGCAAATCCACTGCAGACTTCAGCCCTAGAAACCAACTCGTGTCACTAAATAGAGCTAAGGTGGACGAAAGGAAATAGACAATGGACCTCCTAGAGCAGGAATGTCAAACACAAGGCACAATTTTTTCATATAAGAATTCGCTTTCAGATGGATTATTAAAAATTTGTTATAGTTTCTTCAAATAAATAAAACATAAAATGTGACAGATTTTAAGGAGGGAAAAAGTTGTGTAGGATTTGTTGGCTGAAAAAATGTCTTTTCAGACCATACGTGTAGACATATGTAAGGGCATTGAAATGTGCAATGATGCAAGAAACTGCCCTTGCACCTGCTGTTCAGCATATGCCTCTTACATTGTTTATAGTATTTTAATGTTTGTAAAACCCCAATATAACTGAAACCACAAAACATAAATTGGATACCCATATCCATGCAGTATACCTCAACCTTACACTGAAAGGCTTTAATGCCTGTGCATTCACTTACCCTGTGGTATAAGGGATATTGATGCCACCCAGGTTTATGCTCTCACAGCCCACGATGAAGAGGGTGGAGAAGCACAGAAGAGAAACCCCACTGCAGATCATGGCCAGCTTGGCCGACTCGCGAGCTCCAAGCTTAAGTTTCTTTATGATGTAGCCACCCAGTACAATGCCCACGCCTGCACTGGGCACAATAATGACCCCTGAAAGAAAATGAAGAGAGATCAGTTGTAATGCTTGTCCAGAAAGCCACATATCACAATAAATATCACACTTGAATGAACACATCAATATGTCCATGTATATTAGAACAGAAGTCTTAAAGGCACAGTACATACATATATATACATATATATACAAAGGCACAGTTTTGTGTAAACCATGACATTTTATATATATATATATATATATATATATATATATATATATATATATATATATATATATATATATATATATATATATATATTTTCTAACATTATTAAAGTCTTTTCTGTCACTTATGATGCCAAACTTTTGAACAGTAGTGTGTATATATCATATTTTGGGTGGAATAAACAGTCTATTATTATAAATGGAGAAGACAAAAAAAAAAAAAAAAAAAAATCAACATTTGTAGGAATGTCAACATTTCTATTGGTGGAAGTTGACACAAAGACCTGAAGGAATGTGAACATCCTGAGCAGGGTTCACAGGACCATCATGAAAAAGAACAAAAATGTTCACAAAACTACTATCATGTGGCTGTACATTTTAGACTGAAGACTGAAGCGGAAAAAGACTGAGTGACTAAGAACCAAAGATAGACATCACAGGCTGGCAGAATAACAGTGAGGCAGAGCAGCTTCCATCATCGTGGCACACGTGCTGGCATCACAGCTTGGGATTTGAAAGTCAAAGCTGACTGCTGGCAGTCTGAGGTCACTGTGTAAATCCATTGGGTGGGCAAGGCAAGCACATGCCTGCTTTCAGCACGGTCAAGAGCGAGCTCCTCATAAAAGCACTTATGTAATGGCAAAAGGAAGTGTATTTGATCATGTTCAAGCTGAAAGAATGAAAATTAACATCTTTTTGTATTACATATATTACAGAAGCTAAAAATGGTCAAATTAAAATATGTTGATTTCAGTTAGTAAGTTAACAGCTTAGCTTAAGCTTAGTATAGCGCTACCTGAAAAGTATAACACAATTAAATATTAGCTATTTATGTATTCCTTAGCTTACGGTTTAAAGTCGGCGTTAAACGGAAGTTGAGGTTCTCAAACAACAACAAAATATAGGACGGGACTTGATTTTGTCCATCCTGCATTGATTGGATCGTTGGATCATTGTGGTTTGCTACTGGTCGATCTCATGTGAGTGACAGGTTGACCAGCCTTCGCTCCAGTAAACATCACAAAATAAAATAGATGTCACTGCATGAGGAGGGGAAGTTAGCTTAATTAAAGATTGCGTAAAAAAAAAAAGAATTGTCAAATTTTATTTCACGGTGACTTTAACCTACTATCTTAGCATAGTGATAACAGATAAAACACTGCACTGGTAAAATGGTATATAATGGTATTTATATAAAAACGGTCAGAATGCACAGCTACTTTTTTCAATGAATACATTTCCCAGATGGTGTAGATGCGACATCAGGCGCTAACTGGATGGTGCTAACCAGATAAACTTTGACCTCAAAGCTAAACCAACGGGGCTTTACTTGATCAGCCAACTTCATCAGGAAGTACACCGGCTAACCAGCATAAACAAGCATGAAAACCCATGCCACTCAGCTTCAAGCTGATTAGTCCTAACTTCATTACACTCCAACATGTTCGCACACCCACACATGGATAAACACACATACCCTTCCAACCTGACAAGGTGGTAAAAACACCCATTCACGAGACAACCACGGCTGTGTGAAGCCAATACAACGTTCCTTTGGGCTATATTTAGCCAGGAGTGCGTCAGGAACACCTCCCTATCATGAGAGAAGAAGAAACAAGCACTATTCACACAAACCCTCGAGCAGGGAAAGTTTGAGAGGATGTCCTGGGAGACTGCGTGCACAGCTGGCATAGAGCTGCGTGTGTATGTTGAGGAGGAGGGGAGCGTGGGACATGCACAACAATTCCTGTAGGCCACAAGCTGGAGCAAAGCAGGGTGTTAATGACCACAGCCTACTGACAGATCCCTCTTGCACGCACACACACACACTCTCTCTCACACACATCGCTGTCATTAGTGCCGTCTGAGGTCATGTGGACTTGAAGGCACAGGCTGTCTGATATCACCCCCATACTCTTAAATAGGGCACTATTTGAGGGGACAGCCATTTGTAGTGGTGTCCGAAACCATAGTGGATCGAGTGCACTCATTCAATCCCACGGTGCACCGCAATAACGAGTGTACAAACAATATGTGCTCAACGGCTAGAAAATACCATAATGCACTATAAGAGTCACATGCCGAATGAATTCCTACATGTGACCAGAAGATGGCGTTTGCAGCTGAATCCTACATCCATCCATTTTCTAAACAGCTGGTAATGTGGCTACATAATAAATTACTTTTCAATTGATCATTAAATTGTTTAATCAATGTTTATACAGAGTTTTACATGACAATCAAAGATACTATATATTGTTCGAACTTCGATGAAAATGATTGGACTGAAAGACTATCCTAGTATTCAGACTCTGTATGAGCAATGCATATTAAATAAGGCAAAAAGGATTTTAAGCGACCCATCTCATGTACTCTACCGCTTTTATGAACTCTTACCGTCTGGAAGAAGGTACAGAACTCTCCGTTATAAACGGAATAGGTTCAAAAACTCTTTTGTACCGGTATCAATTAGACTGTTGAACATGAATTAGTGTAAGTCTATTTATTTTTATGTGTATGAATATTTTGTGTCATTTTTTAATGTATCAGGTTTTGGCGAAATGCTGGCTATGTCCATTACAAATTTCCCTATCAGGGACATTAAAGAATATTTCATGACAGAGTTCATGTTCTAATCAGTGATGAACTGTAATAAATCCAAAAATGGATCTTGACTATATTGTTTGCGATTGTGGTTGCTGAATAAATGCACTTACATAACCTCTGTGTGGCAATATCAAGTTTTTTTTGCTGTTGTTTTAATAGAAAACCATTATTGTAATTTGGAATTATTGGAATTACTATTGGGAATTTCACCAATTCAGATTGTGAGAGAAGTTTCTTGTTTTACCAGCTTTCATGATGTAGAGAGTGTGTTAACTTATATGATAAACAGCCTATAATAAATCAGTACACTAGATGAGGTAAAATAAACCATGCGAAAGAGTTGACATTTTCTTAATTTGTGTTTATAAGTTAAAGTGCAAAAACTCTTGATATATTCTCAAATAAAAATCACTGCAATTATAATTTTGAGCAAAATAAAAGTGATTATCAATTTACCAGTTTTCACTGACTAAGGGTATGTTTACACATCAACGATGTACTAAAAACAGAAAAGTTTTCCGTACAGACGACAAAGTTGTCAAAAAGATTCCCGTTCACACTTATCCGCAAAATCGACTAAAAACGCTGTATTATGCATGCAAGGCCAGTAGATGGCGATGCCACTTTGAAAATAAACACTACTCGCCAAAATACGCAAGCGCATGATGTCACCGTTTTCACAAATTCACGTTTTTGTAGTTTAAATGGAGACGATAACGATAACGAAGGTATCGTTTTCAAAAACTTGCACTTTAAAACTCGTTTTCGTTTGCGTTTTCAGGCCCCCAAAACGCTGTTGTCATGTAAATAAATGGCCAAACGCATACATTTTTTTTAGTTGAAAAGGTGTTGTGCAAACAGCCCCTAAAACTAAACTAAAATACCCTGAAACTTGACTAAAACTTGACTAAACAAAACCAGGAGAAGGTTGACTAAATATGCTAAAAATGAAAAAGACTACATTAAAAAATAGATGAAATTAACACTACACTGTTTGATATTGAAGGAGTTTTAAGTGATTGTGAAAACGCAGGCTCATTTTCACATTGGTCGTGTAAATTTGCCAAGTTGACCAACAGAAAACTGCGTGATTTGAAAGTGAATTCTGTGTGACCAATGCTTCACACATATCTGTGCTATTGACAATAAACAGTGGACCTTTTTTTCTAGTGAAATTTAACTGCAATTCCACTAATGTGTTTGCACCTTTATGGCCAATTAAATAAATGTTAATCATAGGATTATAGGAGATCTAGGAACAGTTGAATCATTCTTTGATTTATAGCATCTTAAATTCCTGTAATTAATTTGTAGGAAAGATGGAGAGTAAATGTAGTTCTGATGCTCCCTGGCCTCAGTTTTATAGTACACCATCTGTCTTCTGTCCGTCTCTAGTTTCTGCAGCTGCAGTCTTTTAGGGTGACGGGAATCTTGGCAGCCATAACTGAGGAAACAGCATAAAACGACAAACTGCTTGCATCTATTGATGTGTAAAACATCCAGGCCTTTGTGAAAGCTCTGACTTCAGCAGGCATATCAATCTGCTGTTACTATAGCACGGGTTTAAATCAGAGAACATGTTTTACTTTCTTCTGTTTGAAGGAGATACCTTATCCATGAGGGACTGTTGGGATGTCATACATTTCTACCCAGTTTATCATAGGTTAAGGCCTGACAGCTCTAGCCAACAAGTTGTTTTCCTGTTATAATCTAAGAACACACAAGCATAGTTAAGAGTCAACATAGCGAGCATACCATTAATTCGTTTCTCTCCCTGTATCCTGGCAACAAGCTTAGGGGCCACAATAATGACTCAAAATCAGAATTCTGCTAGTTTATATACAGACACTCACAGAGATGTTAATAGGGTTCCTAAGGCAAGGATCATTATTATTATTGCTCATATTTGAACAAAGCCATCATTATTATGATTCATATTTGAGCAAAAGCTTAACTAATAATGAAAATTCTGTCATGACAACTCTCAGAGTGTTTGTTTGACAATGTTGATATGTTTGGTCTTAGTGGAATAGATCTGCTACGCTGCTGTTGTTAATTGTTGCTGCAAAGCAAGTATGGGACTTGCTACTGCCAATACACACACACGACACGCTGCTGTGAGCTGCTTATTCTCAAAAATAAAACATTTTTAATAACACTACAAGAACATCTAGCATTGTTGTGTTGAGTTCGCATTTATTTCTGCTACAGAGCCCTATAAATTACATGTACAGTAGAAGCCAAAATTGATGTCTGGCCTAGGAAAATTGACATCTTCACCCTTTATTCAAATTATTGCAAATTTATTAAAGCTTTTGAAAGCATATTGGGTAGTTGTGCTTGGAGTCAGTTGTTTAATTGTAATAACGAAATGAAATCTATAATTTTAAGCCAGGCTGTCATACAAAGAAATTATGAACACATGCAAAAACAGAAGAGAACCAACAAAATATTAGTAACTGATTATGTTGTAATCAATGTATGCTTTTTCCTGATAGATTTTTGTTTTTCTATGCATTTTTTTCATAGTTTTTGCCAATAATTTTGTCAGATAAATACCTTAACCAAGTTTAATGTTTTGTTTTTCTCATATTTAAAATATTAAATTTTTTTAAATATTGTAATATTTCGATGGTTTAATCAAACTTGTAAGGTCATTAAAAACAAATACCCAAACCAATTCCCTCCAGGCTTCACTTTTACCCACTACTGTACGAACAGAGATTATTTTTCAATTTCAATTTTATTTATTTATTTTTTAATTTAGATACTTTGATACTTTAGTATATAATACTATAGGAATATACATTAGTATTTATGTAGTAAATAAATTGGAACAAAGTAGCAGTGACCCGTGCTGACAGAAGTGGATGGCCAGTCTCCAGTTACCTTATGAGAGAGCATCTGTGCTGAGATATTTGGACATACCGGTATGCATGGCTTAAATGATCTTGAGTCTGAGATGGAGGGCAAGATGTTTTTGAGGGCTTATTTAGATGAGCAAGAACATAAAATAGTGAGAAAGGGATTTTATGGTATCTTGAAACCCAGTGATAAACGCTCAAAGAAGGTAGCACAGCTTTATATAGCAGCAATCAAATATGCCTCTATAAAATAAGTGGGAACAGCAGTGAAAAAAAATATCACGTTTTCATACGTTATTTTTAACACATGTTCTTTAATGTGATGAACAGAGTGTGAATCATGTGAAATGTGTGATATGACAAGAAAGGAAACTATACGTAAAAGTGTTAGGAAGAAAAAAAGGGAATATAGAATGAGAGATTTAATTACTTATATCCTGAAAACAGGATAATGGTGTACCTGTGTATATGCTGGCATTGGAGGCAGGGATTCCAAACTGCGACTCGATGAACTTGGGGATGAAGGTGATGAAGGCAGTGACAATAGCGCTCTCGGCCGTGTAGGACAGACTCACAAATAGAAACGTCATGTTGCTGAGGATCCTTATGGCAGCCTTGGGGAGCTCTGTTCAATGAAATAACCAAAAAACAAAAACAGCATCAGCAACTCTAAATACACTGGCTCACATACCCTGGCTATAGATTACATTAAAGGATTAGTTCACCCAAAAATGTCACTTACTTACCCCAAACCCTTAAGACAATTGTTCATCTTCGAGACACAAATGAAGATATTTTAATGTAATCTGAGCGATTTCTGTCCCTCCATTGACAGTCTACGCAACTACCATTTTGACGCTTCAAAAATTTCATAAAGAGACCGTAAATTTAATCCATATGAATTTTCTGAATAGACACGATCGCTTTATATGATGAACAGGCTTTAAATTCACATATAAACATTAATCAATGGACACACCAGATATGATAAATAGACGTGCAGGAACCAATGAGGTTCATTCTCATGTTACGCAGCACGCTTGAGCTTCTGCAAGAACCAATGAGGTTTGTTCTCGCACATCAAGGATGGTTGAGCTTCTGTTTATGTTCGCTGATTTTGTAAAAGTGTAAAAAACCTAAATTCAATCTGTTCATCTTTTAAAACCATTGACTGGATTCATATGGATTCATTTTATGATCTCTTTATTAACTTTTTGAAGCGACATTAGGGTGAGTAATTGACAGTTTTTGTGTAAACTAACTCTGCATCGTTATTATAATTCAGGCCAATATCGATAAGATGATAATTATTTTCATGTTATGGTTGATAACCGTTAAATGGCCACTATTACTAATAATATATTTTAAATATATATAAATTTTTTTTATATTTATATTAAAACATTTAAAATAAAACGCTAAAGACTAAAAACAGTTAACAAGTGAATTTAGGCACTAAAACCTAATTTATCATATGAAAGATACTCATAAAAAAACTAATATAGGCTGATTCACAATATATTGGTTATCTATAAAACTGGTTATCAATAAAATAAAAATAGCAGAGAGCAAGGTGATACATATATAAAAAAACCCTTAAGCTTATCGGTTGACCACTAAAAATGTGCTAATTTCTATAGTCTTCATGAACTGCTTTTAGTCACGACGCAACATGCTTTCTTCTACCAGCTCTCAAAGCAGTCGTAATCCATACTAACAGATGATTACTGTCCTAACAGAGTAAAGACAGCTAAACCTAAACATGGTGTCTCCACAGCTCTTCTAAATTCAATCCGTTTAAATCCCATAGGTTTTAGCTAATGCTTCATCATGTCCAACAAAGCCAATTCTTTTAATTAGCAAGTTATCGCTGTAGCATTGTTTCCATGGTAACCGACTATAATCAAACTTTAATTTGCTTCCGAATGTTGAACTCTTAACCCCTCAAAGCATCTATGGGACTGACAGGAGAGACACAGGAGTTGGTACAAAGCAACCATATTAAATGCTTAAACCTACTAATGAACAAAACAGCTTGCCTGTCTGTCTCTACATAAAAGTCCCAGAAACTACTCTATCCTACTATAAGCATTCCAGTTATGTTGAAAGCCTACTTATGCAAACACATGCAGGCCAGGGGGGAATGGAAGTGGGTTACAGTGGGTTTATAGAACAGGGCTTGTCTTGATTGTAGTCACTTTTTCAGAGCAGGATAAAAGTTGCCATTAATCTGGTAATAGTTTAGACACAGTGTGCTGAGAACAGCAATGACATTTAATCACTCAATATACACTACTGTTCAAAAGTTTGGGGTCAGTAAGATTTTTTTTTAATGCTTTTGAAAGAAGTATCTTATGTTCACCAAGGATGCATTTACTTAACATTTTTTTTAAAAGATTTTTCTTACAATTAAAATTGTTTTCTATTTGAATTCATTTTAAATGTAATTTATTCCTGTGATGGCAAAGCTGAATTTTCAGCATCATTACTCCAGTCTTCAATGTCACATGATCCTTCAGAAATCATTCTAATATGCTGATTGGGTGCTCAAGAAACATTTCTTATTGTTAAAAAAGGTCAATATTTTTGTGGAAACTGTGATACCTTTTTTTAAATTAGGATTCTTTGATGAATATACAATAAAAAAAATAACAGCATTTATTTGAAATAAAAATCTTATGCAATATTATAAATGTCTTTACTGTCACTTATGATCATTTGAATAGATCCGTGCAGAATAAAAGTATTAATTAACACTGACTTTTTGCTCTACTTTTCGTACAGTCAATATCCTTGTTTCTGAAGCCTTTGGTCATTTGTAATTCTCTATGATGATATTTTGATGTATTGTGCCACTACAGTTGCTTGAATCAATGAAAATTCATGGTGTACTGTATATACAGTGTATATATACACACCAGTGCATAAAAGTGAAAGTAAAAGCACATTATATTTTACATAATGCTGCTTTCAATCTTACAATTCCGACTTTATTTCTCTTAAATTACTTTATATTCACAACGAGACTTTAATTCGTATTTTATACATTAATCTCATTTAGTTACCCACTTTATTTATCATTGTAAGGCAGAAACAGGTTTTTTATCGTCTATTAGATAAAGTTTCAGCAATATTTTTTCCTCAGCAGCTGCGGTTTGGTAATGAAAAGGACCATATTAGTGATGAGGGTGGCAGAATTGTCATTAATGCTTTTCCCAGATGAATAATGAAAGGCAACTTCTGCAAGCTTGCGCAGTCTTTAGTTATAACTTTTTGAGCTTGATCATCAATCTTCATGCTCATATCAGCAGCCCCATTTGAAAATCTCCTGACACTAGTGGTCAGCAGCGTGGTATAATTAAATGAGAGAGAGGTGGAGCCTAATGGTTAAAGATCTGGGCTTATAACTGAAAGACTGCAGGTTCAAATCCTGTCTTTATAACTGCACCGTAATGCTTTGGACAAAAGCATCAAGCCACTACTTTATATAACACAATTACGCTAAATAAAATAACTAATCTGCAGAGAAGCAGATTTACATTGGCCAAAGGCTTCTCAATATGATGACTGAAGCGCTAATCTCTGCTAATCTGATGTTTCTTAGAATGTGTTGAGAGCTAGAGGGACAAAAATAGCCACATTTTCAAGGTGACACTTTAATATGTAGATGCACGCTTCCTGTAGTGTGCATTATCACATGACCTTTATCAGACACACACCTTTGATGTCCTTCCCAAAGCCCATGGAGGACGCCACGGTCTGGCCTTTGCTGTTGGATTTCTCTTTCAGGACATCGTCATCATTCGAGGTGCTGTCCGACCCGTGCATTTTCTTCTTCTTCTTCTTGTGACGAGGGGGCAGTTTTTTGGGGAAAGTGAACATGGGGAAGATGACCAACAGCATTGCAAAAGCACAGAGCAGGAAACCACTCCACCTAAGAAATTACATTAAACAGTACATAGTAATTATAGACGGCTTATATAAAGTGTGACCAAAAACCTAAATAAATGAACTATAATGGGAAATTCAAGCGTAATTTTTTGGCAAAATGTGCTCAAAAAGTGGTAAAATTTTTATTTGTTATTCTTTCATAGGTTGGAATGAAGCTACACACACCTAAATGCAGAATAGATCTTACCAGTTGCCAACAAAGCGTGGATCACTTTGATCAATGTTGGCAATTGTTTTGGGATCCACGTAGAAGCCAATTAGAACACCTCCCAGGAGGTACCCCGCAGCTGGTCCCAGAGCACCCATCACATACATAATAGCTAAAATACACAAAAACAACCACGTTACAAAACAACATCCACAAAATAACTTTTTTTTTTAAATATCACAGCATGTCTGATTAAGGCAGGTAATGTTCTCTCCACTTTTAGTCCGACTCTTGACTCATTGGGCGAATGAGTCAGCCAACACTGAGATGACGGGCTAATCATTAATAGTGCGTCATGCTTCCACTCAGTTGAAGTTTTCTAACTGATATACAGCTCTGTTTATACACCAGTATATGGAGAAGACCTGCTGAAAGACAAATAAGAGAAATCCAAATTCTTATGAAGCCGGTCTTTTTTGTGAATCAAAAACATGCAGTGCGACCAGTGTAGTCTGCTTCTAGTCAAATGACTCTTCCAAGCGATTCTTTTTAGATAATCAAAAAGAAACTGCATGACCAGTGCAGTCTGATTCCAGAACAAATAACTATTATTAGTTCTTATGACTCTTACGAGTTATTTTTAGAAATTAAAAGACACATGCGTGCCGCATAAAAGTGCCACCAGTGTAACCAATTCCCATTTTTTATTTTTTTTTATTTTTGGTGAATCAACAACAAACAGCATGATCAGTGTAGTTCGATTTTCGAATGAATGACTCTTCGGAGCTGGATCTACTTATTAAATCAAAAACATACAGCGTGACCTCTCAACAAATAACTCTTAGCCTGTACTTTTTAGTGAATCAAACACACATCGCACAACCAATGTAATATGACTGACTCCCAACAAATGACTCATATGAGCCAGTTCTTCGTGAATACAATACATGACTGGAAATAGTCCATGGCTGTGTACATAATTGACTGCCGAGAGCACTGACTTTCTTTAAAAAAGGACTTCGGTAGCGTTTCCTAATCCTCGACAGATGCATATGCAAGGCTCGATTGCTTTGTGTTGTTGCTTTCGAGGCTAGAGGGATGCGTGTACTGTGGGGAGAGCATTATCCCTATAGTCATCTGTTTACGCCTGTTCACAGAAAGCAGCAGTGGACTCTCTCCACTTCCACATGGCCAATGCAGCTGCCAAGCTGGTTCTGATCCAGCCAGAAGTTCTCACAGAACTGAGACAGGTGCACGACTAGGCCTAATCTCTAATCTGACTCAATATGGGAGAAGGTTTGGCCAAAGGCCTGCCAGGTTATATAACACAAGTACAAACATGTTGAGGGAGACAGATAAGTCACGTTCTATTTGATGTAAACAGGACTACACTGGCTTAGACTCTTGTCTCCTGTCCTTACGTGAGACCTCTAAAGCCAGAGCAGAGAGAATGAGCCAAATCTAATATGCACACACACAGTCACACTGGGCAGAGAGGCATGACATGTGGGCACAGATATTTCACACTCTGAACCATATTTAGCAATGGGTTATGATCACACTGCGATATGAGACAGGCTGACTTTTGTCTGTTTGATCACATATTATGCTGCCTGGTTCCTCCTGGTTCAGACACCACCAATACAATTGACTTTCAAGTGATTCTTGACAGAATAAAATGGGTGTGTTGAGAAACTTACATTTACATTTACTCATTTAGCAGACGCTTTTATCCAAAGCGACTTACAAATGAGAGCAATTTAATTGTTTCTTTTCTTTTGGATGAGCTGATAATAAAATTCTGACCAATAATGATGTGAATTATTTTAACTTGATGGTTGGTATCCAATTAACTAAATGCACTAAAAACACCCACAAAATAAATAAATAGAGGTAAAGTAAATTTAAGGCATAACAACATGACGATACAGCAATTAACTCAAGCATTTACTCTTAATGGGACAGCACTTATCAAGAGATGTCATGACCAATATTCAGAATTTTCTAATTGTGATATTTTTAAATGATTGGCCAACAAGTTTTTCTGTTTGGTGACTGATTAGTGTCAGAAGCAAGACTTATTTTGACAGTGCTGAGAACACAGTGCCTTAGTGTAGATGCACAGCAGCTCTCATTTTCATCATTAGGTGTCTTCATTTGTCTCTGTTTAACAGTTCTGTCAAATGATTGGAATATTTAAAGTAAAGAACATTTAATGCCACAAACCTTTCAAACTTAAGCATTAAATCACAAAAATGCATATATACATAAAACAATGTGCACTTCAGAAGAACTAACAGCTGAATTCTGTCAAGATATGGTACACTGGTTAAATGGGGTGCTTCTCAATCGTAAAGTTGCGTCCTAGACTAGTAAGGCCACATATCTCAGCTGACGTCATGAAGCTCAGTCAAAGGACGTCTCGGTTTGAAGGATCCTTTGAAGGCAACCTTCGTTTCGTATACTTCATTCAGTCTATTTTGAAGGATGCATCAAGAGTACTGATTGAGTATTGAAGAGTACCTCGTTCCATTCCCATAGCTCTTGGCCCCACCCTGCTTGCTACAAAATAATTATATGTTCTTTTGTTTTGTTGTAAATTAATCGCATAATGCCAAACTGTGCAATGTAAACCACTGGGAGACCACAGATGGTTGACATTACCTGTACTGCTTTAATAGAAAGTCCGGTTTTTAATAAAAAAAGTATTTTTCAAATTAGTATTTTCGCATCTTAACCGGAGGGGCAGAAACATTTATAACGTAACCACTTACTAAACTGTCTCACTCTAGCTTTTAATTTTGAGGAGGACTCTAGCCTACAAGCCTCCGAAGGGAAGGGCACAGCTTCACTAAGACGCAGCCTTCCATTTAAGAAGCACCCATGATTGATCTCAATCACACACACTTTCATCCTGCCCTTTGCCTTCAACAAATCCACAATAAATCAGTTTAAAAAGAAAGCTGTGTCAGTGTGAAATCACTTATACACTTTAGTGTGCACAGCTGAGAAATAAAATGGCATAGAGTCTGAAGCATATCACCCAAAATTTTCTTGTGGACTTTAAAGTGTGAGCCAAGAAAATAATGCTACAGGCTTTTCCCATAATGCTATTCATCTATTCACATGGGTGGCTTTCTTTGCAAACTCTGGAACACCAGGGTCTCATTTAGTTTTGACTTCTTAAACATTCAATAAGCCTTATCAACAGCCTAATTAAATAACAGGTTAAAATACCCCTGGAGACTATGGGAGGGGAGAGAAATTATTCCTAAAAAACACAAAAGCTGCTGATAAAATGTTCTTGTCAGCCAAAAGCAGAAATGCCCAGCAGACAGACCCAAACAGCCATCCAACATCTAACAAACAGAGAGGAAACATGCACAGCCTTCACCAGACAGTCCGATACAAAAGAATAAACTGCCTTTGTCTGAAGCATTAAAGTCATCAATTAATTCATCATGAATTCATCATGAATTCATCAACAGTCCAAGCCATTTTATTAGTGCTTCTGTGGTAGCAGGCCTCCTACTACACTGCATAAGCAGATGGAAATGTATTCTAATGACAAAATGACACATGAAGAGTGAGTACAAGTCTGTGTAAAGCATCTGAAATCAGAGTGGCATGTCATTACATTAATGCTTCAATACTAATCCACTTTAACAATAACAAGTGCTCACACTGAGCACATAAATGAATACTGGTAAAGACTAGTAAGTCTCTCACTTAATAAAGTTATTATCTTGATTTCAATGTCAGGTAATTGAGAAACTACAAATTATGTGTAATTTTATCTCTTTACTGAACAGAAGAGACAGGAAACAGAGCTAATGTCCCTGGATAAACATACCGATTAAATCAGTCCAATAACATTTTTGTGGGGTGAAATGTGGTCATGAAATGCCAGATATAGCCTTGATATAAAGACGCAAATATGTGGTGCATTTCTATTGCGTAAAAACATACCCAGCATTTTAGTTTATCAGTAGGTGTCGAGTCGAGAGCGTTTGAGGTGAGACAGTTTTGAATTGTTTGGCATAGCAAACATCACAGAAATAGACTTTGCTTGATGTCCTGAATGCTTGAAAGCCAGTTTTAGCCTCAGTGTAAAAAGAAATATATATATATATATATACACACACAGGTAACAGGAAACTGCGAGATGAGGTTCAAATAAGAAATAAAGTTGCATTGTGAGATAAAAAGTCACATTTACATGAAATACTGAGAGATATAAAGTCCCATTGTTAGATATAGTTGCAATCTCATGAAAAAATATACTTTTTTACCCCCCGGAACATAGAAATATAGTCCTAACCCTATCCTTAACAGCACACTCCAAAAATATTTAGGCCTAAATTTAAGATTTATGTATTTGAATTGCATATAAGGTTTCCATTCAGTTGGATTACATAGTTGTTTAGTTTAACATAAACTAATAAACTTAATGTGATGCATATTTGTCAGTCATACATAAACAGGTGAGAAACAGCAAACATTTCTGTTATAGTACTAGTAAACTGAACGTGTTTAAAATAAACAATAACCAGGTTTGTATATTTATCCTAAATACTTCTTTTTTTTTTTTCAATCTCATTCATTTACGGAATATTGCTAAAAAAAATAAATAAAAAAAATAAAAAATAAATTCACATGAGAGGAGGAAGTGCCACACATTACTAAAACTGGATGGTTTAATTACCAAGTAAACAACTGACTCACTCTTTTTTTTTTGTCATCACAATCAAAATGGACGATGTTCGGTCACCACCATCAATAAATTTGCAGTGTTTTAATAAAAAAAAAAAGGTAAAAATATACAAATATATATATTTATATATTTATATATATTTACAAATATATATTATTTATACTTATAAGATATACAAAATATTCTAATAACTTTACTATTGTTTTTTTTAGGTAACAATAGTTATGTAAAAAATTATTTTTTTTAAACCAACATAAAGAAGGCAAAAATGTATATGCTTCATACTTTATACTAATTCATATAAATTTAATATAATATAAAAAAAGTAATTTACAATTTCATTAACTCATAATCATCATGACACACATACTTTTCTGTATGTGGTCTGCAGGTTTCGAGCCCACAGAGCCAATCCATAATCATTAACAAAAGTCCAACAGCAATTGATGACTTAGTAGTCAACATACCGGAATTCAATATATTATTCATCATTACTGGTCTCCACTACATAACTGAAAGAGCTCACCTCAAATGTGACAGTTGAGCTTGAACATATTTCATTCCTAATTGTGTAAAGGCTTTGTTTGGCTCAATTCATCATGTTAATAATGTTATGCGTGAACGGAGGGTGAAGGAGGGTCATTTAATTGGAGATACTTCAAGGTTGCCTGTTGCCTGGCAGAATACCAGCATAGATGTGCTTTTTCTCCTTCTTCCTGGGAAGGAAAGAGGAGGTGTTTGCTGAGGAGAAAAACATGCTGGCTATGCAATACCCTACTGTCATAACCAACGTCAACAACTGACGTCACAAAAGCATGCTCCATGAATTTCAAATCAACCTTCGCAATGAAACGTACACAACAGTCCTTCTCAGCAGAAATGTCGTAGAGGACACTATCCACCGGTTTCACAGACAAGGCTTAAGCCTCGTCCCAGACTAATATGCATGTTTGAGCTTTTTTAACTGAAAGCAACTTGCACTGACATATCTTAAAATATGTCAGTATCATTGTTTTGTCTCAAGATGCACACCAGTAATGTTTTTTTTTTTTATAAATTTTTTATAAAAGCTAAATTATTATTATTATTACATAATTATTTATACATTATATAGACATAATATATAAATAAACAAAATAAAATAAAATGAATAACATTATAATATAATAAATTACATAATTTTAGTGTAATAGTGTGAGATTAAAGGTGTCCCTATGACTTTTAAACATCAAATATAACAACTCCACCACGCACCACTGGTCGCTTTAGTGAAGTGCAGCTGTGTGTGTTCTCTTTTCCCATGTTTGATGGATGTAGGTATGGCTAGTAACATGGTGCAAGGAACTGCTGTTTTTTCACTTTACTTTCGGCATCAGACACGGTACTGCTCACAGAGGTTGACTGAAACACTCCCAACCCCGACTGACTCCTTGAGGATTTGTTATCGCTACAGAAGAAGATGAAGTCTGAAGCGGGCACCTTTCATGCTAAATGAGCTGTGTCCCCAGTGGCAAAAATAATTAGGGAAGATTAATAAATTGATTTCATTACATACCGAAAAATTAAAGCCAGAATGTGCACACTGACGTTGCTGCGAAAGGGAGCAAAAGGTTGCGCAAGGTGAATTCCATAGTGCTAGAAATAATTAATGGCCCTCAACAGCCGTTAAACAACGGAGCATAAAGCATATGATGAAATAAAGCATTGCAACATCCCCCAATGTCACTGATTGTGCCCTAGGGGGATTCATTGCAGGACTTCTGTCCTGTTATGAGCATGAAGCTGATTAAATATGGGCATGAGTTGTATAATCTCACACTGGGCTCTAATGAAGCCTTGTACCCCAAGAGAATTGTGCTTGAGCACAACAACAGCATAATATGCAGCAATTCATCACACAGTGTTCAGTGGGGTGAAGCCCAAAAATATCTCAGAAGAGGAGTTCAGAGAAAGCCTTTCAGACTTTTTGTTGTCACGATAGGAAGTGATGTAACCAATGAAAAGCAGCAGTATGTGTAAAATATAGCGTAATTTAAATGTAAAGGATTGCTCCTGTCTGCCTCGCTGCCTGCTGTGAGTCTGTTTGCTTCGGTGCTGTAAGCTCCGTCTTAGCCTCGTATTTCTTTGTTTTGAACCATCATTTACTACAATTTCTAGTTGTTTATACTACTAAATACAGCTTACCCAACATCTCAGATTAACCTGACATCGCTAGCTTCCGTTACTACTAGCACAACACGCTAGTAATTCGCTAGCCTGTTAACGGCGCCACCCGTGCACTCAGCTATTTATTATTTATTTTTCTCTCGCGTGCCCGCGCCTTTGAGTTCATAAAAAGCTCAGGTAAGTAAGAATCAGTCAACAAACACGGTGAGTAATGTCTTGTCCTGTTATTGTCACCTGCACTTCATGTCACATGTTTAGCATAGCCTTCTCTGTTGGCAATATAGGATTTATATGTGATAAATGCAAGGAGTCAGTTAGGCTGACAGAGAAGATTTCAGAACTAGAGACACGCATCCAAACTTTAATTGAGGATAGTAAGAGTGCTAGAGCTTTAGATACTATTTTGGATGCGCCTAGCATAGTGAACTCTTTACATGAGTCGGTTCCGGCTGAATTAGTGCCTGAGCAGCAGGGCAAATGGGTGACAGTGAGGGATCGCTCTAGTCGCGGATCAAAAAACCACTCTTCCGTTCCGATTACCATAACAAATCGATTTGCCCCGCTCAGTGAAACACCCACTGAGAATTCTGTTGATTTTGCCCTAGTAATTGGTGATTCTATCACACGGAACGTGAAAATAGAGACGCCAGCCACCATAGTCACATGTTTGCCGGGAGCCAGAGCACCTGAAATCAAAGCAAATTCAAAAGTGCTGGCTAATGCTAATCGTAAATTCTCTACGATCATTATTCACGTCGGCACTAATGATGTTAGACTCCGCCAGTCAGAGATCACCAAAATTAATATTAAAGAGGTGTGTGAACTTGCAAGTACGATGTCAGGCAATGTAATTTGCTCTGGCCCCCTTCCTGTTCGCAGGAGTGATGAGATAGTTAGTAGATTGTGTTCACTTAATCGCTGGCTGTCTAAGTGGTGTCCGCTTAATAATATAGAATTCATAGACAATTGGAAAAGTTTTTGGGGCAAACCTGACCTGTTGAAAAGAGATGGTACCCATCCCTCCTGGGATGGCGCTGCTCTTCTCTCTAGTAATTTGGCTCATAGTCTTAGAGCTCAAACATGACAAATTGGGCACCAGGTCAGGAAGCAGACAGACTGGCTAAACCGACCGTCTGCTAGCGGCTTCGCGTCACCAAGGTCAGATAAATCCCTTCACATAGAGCCTCTTTTACCTAGCTATCATCATATAGAGACTGTGTCTGTTCCCCGAATTTGGAAATCCAAAAAAACGTTTAAACCCATCTAAAGTTAAAAATTTAATTGATGTTCAACAAATAAAAAACAGCTATAATACAGATGAGCAAATGATAAAGCTTGGGTTGCTGAATATTCGATCCCTTACTCCAAAAGCACTCATTGTTAATGATATGATTTCAGATAATAAACTAGATGTGCTGTGTTTGACAGAAACCTGGCTAAAACCAAACGATTACATTACTTTAAATAAATGAGTCCACCCCGCAAGATTACTGTTATAAACATAAGCCTCGTCTGAAACGCAAAGGGGGAGGTGTTGCTGTAATTTATAGTAATATTTTCAAAACCACTAAGAAATCAAGTTTTAAATATAATTCTTTTGAAGTGTTGGTGCTTAATGTAAAAATATATAGTGTAAACGATAAATCACGTTTGAGATCTGTGCTGGCTACTGTATACAGGCCACCAGGGCACCATAAAGATTTTATCAAAGAATTTGCGGACTTTCTATCAGAATTAATATTGACTGCAGATAAAGTACTAATTGTTGGTGATTTTAATATACACATCGATAATGAAAAAGATGCATTGGGATTGGCATTTAAAGACATTCTTAACTCTATTGGAGTTAGACAACACGTGTCAGGACCTACTCATTGTCGTAATCATACTTTAGATCTAATATTATCACATGGAATAGATGTTGATGCCGTTGAAATTCTGCAGCAGAGTGATGACATCTCAGATCATTATCTAGTCTCGTGTAAATTACATTTAGCCAAGGCTGCAAAGCCGACTCCGTGTTATAAATATGTTAGACCTATCACTTCTGCCACTAAAGATTGCTTTATCAATAATCTTCCTAATCAGTTTCATCATCTCAGCATCCCGGATAGCTTAGAAGAACTAGATATTGCAACAGAAACTTTTAACTCTCTCTTTTCCAGCACTTTAGACACAGTTGCTCCGTTGCGCTTAAAGAGGATTAAAGAAAATAGTCCAACGCCGTGGTACAACGAGCACACTCGGGCCCTTAAGAGAGCAGCCAGAAAAATGGAGCGCAACTGGAAGAAAACAAAACTGGAGGTATTTCGGATTTCATGGAAGGAGAGTTCGATTGCATACAGAGAGGCCTTAAAAGCTGCTAGATCTGCTTATTTTTCAACCCTATTAGAAGAAAATAAACATAATCCTAGGTATTTATTTGAAACAGTGGCTAAACTAACTAAAAAGAAAGCTTCAAGCCCAGAAGTTTCCAAGCAACACAGCAGTAATGACTTTATGAACTTCTTCACTTATAAGATTGATAATATCAGGGACAAAATTATAACTATGCAGTTGTCTACTACAGTATCACATCAGGCAGTGCATCGTAGTCTCCCTGAGGAAAAATTTGATTCATTTATTGCTATAGGAGAGGAAGAATTTTGCAAACTCGTTAATTCATCTAAATCGACAACATGTATGTTAGACCCTATACCGACTAAGCTACTGAAAGAGATGTTTCCAGAGGTCATAGATCCTCTTCTTAATATCATTAATTCATCTTTGTCTCTAGGATACGTACCAAAAAACTTTAAGCTGGCTATGATTAAACCGCTTGTTAAAAAAAACGCAACTTGATCCTACGGAATTAGTCAATTACAGGCCGATCTCGAATCTACCTTTTCTGTCAAAGATATTAGAAAAAGCAGTATCCTCACAACTATGTTCCTTTTTAGAAAGAAATGATATCTGTGAGGATTTCCAGTTAGGATTTAGACCGTACCATAGTACCGAGACTGCTCTCATTAGAGTTACAAATGATTTACTCTTATCATCCGATCGTGGTTGTATCTCTATATTAGTGTTACTCGATCTTAGTGCTGCATTTGACACCATTGACCACAACATTCTTTTAAATAGACTAGAAAACTATGTTGGCATTAGTGGAATTGCACTAGCATGGTTTAAATCATACTTATCTGACCGTTATCAGTTTGTAGCAGTAAATGAAGAGATGTCTCATCGATCGCAAGTTCAGTATGGCGTACCACAAGGCTCAGTACTAGGACCGCTGCTGTTCACTCTGTACATGCTACCATTAGGAGATATCATTAGGAAACATGGAATTAGTTTTCACTGTTATGCCGACGATACTCAGCTATACATTTCTTCAAAACCTAACGAAACTTACCAATTCACAAAATTAACGGAATGCATAGCTGATATAAAAAAATGGGATGACTCGTAATTTCCTACTTCTAAATTCTGAAAAAACAGAGATTCTAATTATTGGACAAAAAACTTCCTCACGTAATAACCTAGAATACTGTCTAACACTTGACGGCTGCTCTGTTAAGTCTTTGTCGTCGGTTAGGAACCTGGGTGTGCTCTTTGAAACCAATCTTTCATTTGAAAGTCACGTGTCTAGTATCTGTAAAACTGCATTTTTCCATCTTAAAAATATATCTAAATGACATCATATGCTCTCATTGACACATGCGGAACAATTAGTTCATGCGTTTATGACATCAAGGCTAGACTATTGTAATGCTCTACTGGGTGGTTGCCCTGCACGCTTAATAAACAAAACAGCTAGTTCAAAACGCAGCAGCTCGAGGTCTTACCAGAACCAGGAAGTATGACTATATTAGCCCAGTTCTGTCAACACTGAATTGGCTGCCTGTTAAACATTGTATAAATTTTAAAATATTGCTGATTACTTACAAAGCACTAAATGATTTAGCTCCGCAGTACTTGAGCAAGCTCTTAATGCATTATAGTCCTTCACGTCTATTGCGATCTCAAAATTCTGGCCAGTTAATAATACCTAGAATATCAAAATCGACTGCTGGCGGTAGATCCTTTTCCTATTTAGCACCAAAACTTTGGAACAGTCTTCCTAACATTGTCCGGGAAGCAGACACACTCTGTCAGTTCAAAGCCAGATTAAAGACACATCTCTTTGACCTAGCATTCACATAATACATTAATGACTTCTATAATTCAATGTTAGGCTGCATAGATTAGGTCAGTTGGAACCGGGAACACTTCCCATAAATCCTGATGTACTCGTTACATCATAAGAAGAATGGCATCTACGCTAATTTTAGTGTCTTTGTTTATTCCGAGGTTTTCCCGCAACCTACCAGATCCAGGCCGTATCCAGATCTGACGAAGGACCTTCGCCTGGACCCGATGACAACGCAGTGCTGAAGTGCCACCTAGTCTCTCCCTATGGAGGATCCCTTTACCAGTCTACAGATAAAGCGTCGTCGGGAAAATTCGTTTTGCGTACCTACCCCGAAGTGACAAATAAAATAAAATTCTGTATGAAAATTTATAAGGAAAGACCAGTACTTTGTTTAGGCTTGGTCTGTAGGGAATTACGAACCTGCACACAGATATTCAAATGCACATAACTATAGAACCAATTCTTAATGCGTATGTGAACGCCATCAGCGTTTATCACAAGTTCGCGTTTAAAGTCTGTGTAGAGAGAATGGTGTCGTCTTGGCGGCCCCTAATTTAATAACAAATGATCGTTGCGACGGAAGCGAATCAATCAAAACTAACTTTAGCTGGAAAATAACTTTATTAAAGAACCACTATAAAGCCAAAACAATCTCTGTTACCTTAAATTATACGTTTATCTCTGTAAAGCTGCTTTGAAACAATCTATATTGTTAAAAGCGCTACATAAATGAAGATGACTTGACTTGACTTGACTTGGCAGGGAACAATTCCCAGCTACTGTAAGGATATAGCACTGAATCTCTGTGGTTGTTCGACCTTGTAACCTTGCTAGGAGACAGGGGTAAAAGACAATGAAATGGGGAATGACATTGTCATGGCAATTTGCTGATGCAGCAGTGTCTTCTTACAAGTTCTAACCTTATATATATCTCCCAGAGAGCCCCATCTGAATGGCCTGACACAGCTGTCCCCTCACCGGCCTGTGCTGCCAGTTCAATCCAGTCAGAGTGCTGGATGTGGCTTTGAGAGGATAGCAACAACACTCATTACCCAGAGAAAGTGTCTAAATAAGAGTTTTGAAGGACAGCTGAGGTTTTACTGTATTAAAGTTCAGAGAGCATATGGGGCAATATGAACTACACCACTGATTTTCCACTGAAAGTGTTCCGACGCGGGTTCCCAGCCTTGTTTCCGTTCTCGAACTATTCCACGCATTTCCACTGCACAAAAGGGTGTTTCGGGCCAGAAAGATCAGTTTTCAGACTCCAGCCCTAAAAACTTGCTGGTTTCGAATGGAGCCAGGGAGCGGGGGGTGAAGAAATTTTGTCACTGTCTACTGAATGGCAGCCTCGTTGAGCAGTGTAATAACATTGCACTACATTGCTCCATATATCTAAATATATAGAAGAGAGACCCAGTGTGCGAGAGAGCAAGTAAATCAACGGTTTCAGTTCCAATAGATCTCCAAAAAAGACCAGGAGTTAATGTGAAATGCCGATATAAGCTAGAATCATGCCCGGCACTGTGAACAGCAAAACAGAAGTGCCACAGTGCCACCGGGACGCGCACTGTTTGATTTTAAGCCAAGGACACACCAAGCCGCTGGTCGGCCGTTGGGCAACGTCAGGCTGTTTTTGACCATCAGCCGACTTAGTTTTTTCATTCCACACCGTTGGCTCTAGTCGGACCGTGTCCTTTTTTGGGGGCTGATTCAACATGTAGAATCAGTGTCTGGCCATCAGTGAGAGAGAGAACTCTGAATGGCTTTTCAGCTTAGTGAACGAGTCAGTGGACGCGAATACGAGCAAAAGTGATGAAAGCAAGCATGATGTCACTGACAGAAGGCTGCTATAATTTTATATCATTTTACCTGAGCATTCTACTCCACAAATATTTTCATAATAACATAAGTGGAGTGCAATAAAGAACAAGATCAGCATGATTGATATTCAAAATGGTAAGCAAGCGCTTCTTTGATCATGGTTTGTATACCTGCAGTCTTAGTTTTGCTTTCCATTTTGAATGACAAATATCTGCTTAAATAGACAGTTATCTTCTTTCACGCAGACGCAGAATGCGCTTGCTAGTTGACAGTCGCCTGTAGTTCTTTCTGTGTTTTCAAGGACAGATTTTTTACCCCGACAAAGGCGATGCGAGGCAACAACACAGCCGGCTTTCATCAGCGACATAATTCTTAGTCAGGTAAACAACACGTAGCGTCATTACGTCACCATTCATTCCTCAAGTCAGTGGAAACACGCGGCCAGTTCACAACATGCTCCAGTTCACCTGGCCGAGAACAGGCCCTGGCCCCAGAACGCAAACTATTCTGGTAGAAAAGAGCTATGAATAAAGTGTGAACTAGGGCCAGGTGCTTTGATGTTATAAACTGTGAGATGCGCAAATGTGCTATACATTTAAAACCACATAGTGTGTATATCAATGAGGCTCAAGCAAGAGTGAAGAAGAAACCATGAGAGTGAAGTTTCTGACCATAATTTTAGGAGTACCTCAAGGCTTTGTAGTCAGCCAATTCCTATTCTTGCAGCTTCCTATACAAAAGGTGTTGTCTGTCCACTTATTTTGCTCTCTCTCAGCAACAACCTGCACCAGGGCCCAGGATTCCCATTGCTCTGGCCCTGGATGCAAAATACTGTGTTTTAAGCAACAACTATCTTACAAAGTCTTCAAATGTCTTTAAAAGTATCTCATCCAATCAGAAGTTGAATCTATTCATTTAAATAATTACTAATAATACATTTTTGCTTTAATGCCAGAAAATGTCATTATATGTAGTTTGCATCCAGGGCCATAGCTATGGGAATCCTGGGCCCTGGTGCAGGTTGTTGCTGTGGGGTGGGGTGCGAATGTCCTCTTCGGACGAAATGGCATTGGAAATTAATTAACTGAAGCACGAGAGAGCAAAATAAGTGGACAGACAACACCTTTTGTATAGGAAGCTGCAAGAATAGGAATGGTCTGACTACAAAGCCTTGAGGTACTCCTAAAATTATGGTTAGAAACTTCACAAGGCATAGTAACAATAACTCCCTTCGCTAAGCTGTACCTCAAGCACAAATGCAGGAAACCACAGTCCTCTCGGAGGGCATTTGCGTCCCTGGGGCAGGTGTGACTTTGAGGCTAATGAGGTGCAGAGAGGACACAGGGGCCTCAAAGGCCACAGAGCAGCAATGATCCATCAGACAAAAAGAGCAATGTAGCTGACACAGAGGAGACAGAAAGAGAAAAATGAGAGAGAGAAAGAACTCTGTGCTTCATTCAGCAAACAACTAGCAGGACTCCAATGATAAATCTCACAACTTTTCATTGACATTGACCCACTAACGATATCTTAACCATACTGACAGAGCAACTTCCAGGTCTCTAAGACATCATTTTAGGGAGTAGAGATGTTACTAGTGAAACAATGATGCAATGCTCATGTGCTGTAATTGTTTTGGAGTCTGGGCCTTGACTCTTGACATGGACTAACACGCACTTCCCAGAATGGTCAACAGGGAGGTTATGAGTTTCAGATGTGAGAAATGGGTGATTCTATACACACCCACAATATATAAAAACAAACTCATTTGAATCCTCCCAAAATATTTAAGAATATGAATTGTCACTTCTAAATACCTGTCTGTTTCTCATCCAAATCTAAAATATAACCTCATGAGACTCAAAATACAATGCAGTAGTTTTATGGACTAAATTTATAGTACTTTTATAGCGATTCATTTGCTGTTAAAGGTTGAGCTTAACAGCGTCCATCCCCATTCACTTCCACTCCGTGAAATGAATGGAAGTGATTTGAATTCGGCTAAATACTACCTTTTGTGTTCTGCCAATGAAAGAGTCATACAGTAGGTGTCTGGAATGACATGAGGGTGAGCAAACAATAACATAATTTAATTTTTTAAGTGAACAATGTCTTTCAGATAAGCTGATGTGTAATCAAATTGACAGCCCTCAATCTAAACTGTCAGTGTTGTTGTTTTTTAAATCATTATTACCATGTCCTTTGAAAACTTCAGAGGGTGTTTGAGGAAAAACTGTGCCTTTCTATGTAACAAAGAAAGGCATTTTGGAAAATATCAATGTTGTTCAGACCCCAACATTCTTCAGAATATATTCTTTTAAGTTTTGCCAAAGAAAGAAAGTCATACAGATTTGAAATGACATGAGGGTGAGTACAAGATAACAGAATTTTTGGGTGAACTACCCCTTTAATTTTTTTTATTTTTTTTTGCTACAGCCAGATATGTGTTAACTGGGTAATGTGTCAATACCGTACAGGTTTCCTCATAAGACCAGATCTTATTCTAGAAGCTGTCACCTTCAGCAGGCTCTGCCTGAAGATATGTTAAGATATATTCTAACCTTTTCAAAGCAAGCTGGTAAAGCTGTCCACATATGCATATGCTCAGTCCCTCTGGCTACATCTGATGCCAAACTACACTACCGTTCAAAGGTTTGGGGGCAGTTTTTTTAACAATTCAATACTGTTATTGAGCAAGGATGCATTAAATCAGTCAAATGTGACAGTAAAGACCTTTATAATGTTACAAAAAGATTTCTATTTCATATAAATGCTGTTCTTTTAAACTTTGAAAAGCTAAGCACAAAAATAAAGCACCACAACTGTTTTCAATGTGTTAATAATAAGAAATGTTACTTGGGCACGAAATCAGCAGATTTCTGAAAGATCATGTCTGAAGACTGGAGTAGTGGCTGCTGAAAATTCAGCTTTGTCAAAATATATTTAAATATTAAACAAAAGTTATTTTAAATTGTAAGTCAAAGTTATGGTTATCCAAAAATCAAACTTGGCTTATGCTCAAAAAATGTGATTTCAACTAGCATGATACATTTCATAAGCAACTCATGAGTAAATGAGTTGAGATGTTCGAAAAACAGACTTTGTTGTTTCTCCAATGGAACCGCTTACGAATTTTTTTTTTTAAATAGTATAAAATGAGATGACACACATTAGATCAGCTGCTTGATTAATATATTCAATCAGCACCAGAATCAATTTTGAGGGAGTCAAGCTATGAAGAGAGTATTAAACATTTACACCAACAAATGTTCTTAATGCACTTCTGCTGCTCAGCTATAAATTTAATTTGTGTATAGGTTGTAATATTTATAAGTCAAACTAGAGCCACAATATGCAAGCACAGAACACTTTTATATAATAGCTATTAGAAATAATTGATGTTCTTGTCTGTTATGCATTAGATAAACTTGCACAGGGCATTATCAAAATGAGACCTCAGAGATTGTTCTGGGTTCTTTAATTCCTTCATAAAAAAGTCAAAGAAAAATAATCAGGACAGGGCACCCAGCCATGAACATTTCACTCACAACAAGCGACTGAGCACTTTATTTGCTGAACCGGTGGGTCTCTCCAGGGGTTCTGCTGCACATTGCTGACTCCCTTAACGGTTTCTGCTGATTCTGATGCAAGCGCGTGGAACTCCGACCGATGCTGACAGCAACATTCACTACAAATCTGAAACACTACTGCTGATGTTCCAAGCTCTATCCTAAACTGAAGACCATGGCAGGAATTGCCTTGATTAAAAATGCTTTGGTCTGTTACAGGAATTGCGGACCTGTAACTTTACAAACTAACATTTTCACTGCATTAAGTGGACGTGGAAGGAGAAAAAAAAAGCTTTCAATAAAGACAATAAAATAATCGTAGTGACAGATCCAGAAGCTGTCCATATTTGAGAGTATCAGCATGATTTCATGCTTTAAAATGTAAAAGCACCATTAAAAGTGGTCCATACAATCCCAACAATGATGCTATTTTTACTGAAAGACGAAAGAGCAAAGCCTTCAGCTTAAGACAACAAATTCCCAATGTAAAGTGGTGTGTGGGAGCGATGCAGTGATCTACTCCAGATTCCCCATGCGCTCTCCTCCAGCTGGAGATATCACTAGGTAATCTTTCAGGGGACTCCCATCACCCTCCTACATTCTGAGGTGGCACTAAAACTGCTGATATGCTCCTCATGGACCTGACCTCCTGTTCCACAGACTAATTGCCACCTTAATGTTATTTGCTGCTTTGGTTTTATTGGCTGCCAAGAAATGCACTTGGAACCAGTTTCCAGTAAGTTAAGACAGGACATCAAAGCAAGAGAAAAAACTCTTTTGAATGGACACGTTACCTTGCAATTTAACAAAATATAAACTGACTTATCAATTAAAACAACCCGTAGGAAAACTGGCAATGTTGTATTCAGTGAGAACCAATGACATTTTGAAATCAATGACAGTGCCAAGCTTCTTTTCCACTGCAAAAATTTTCATTTTGGGGTGAACTATTCCTTTAACTATAGCTTACGTGCAGTCAAATAATCCATTGATAATTGTATTGGTGGCTTAATTGGACTGAAAAATGTTCATATAAAGCACCTCAATGCGATTGAACGGTCAGTGGATGAGACTAATAAAAGCTCTGCTGACATATATGTCAGCTTTCTTTTTAGATATGTCATCAAGGCAAAAACGGCAATTATAGCATTGCTGCTATAATTGGCTTTCTCCATTTCTGAACGTGGTGACTGGGCACTATACACATGCGCTGAAGTGTTTGGAAGACATGTACTTGTAATGCACATGTTAACTAACATAAATCTCTTTGCAATATTTAGGGTTCATAAACAAAACTTTCAGAATCTGAAATTGGATTGTGTAGTAGGACTATAAATATATATGACAGTGATGTCTGTAAAAGACAATTTTTTTAGACATATTTAGGCAAAAAAACACAGGGGGTGGGGATGCAGAACTATACGAAACTAGTTTTTATGGAGGATATTAGAAAAATTTGTGTTTCACAGGTGTATTTTGTGCTTTTAATCCTGCCTGTATCTGCTATGTGTGCTTTTCCTCACACAACTTTTTAGTTTTTCGGCAAACTCAATGGTCCTCTGAGAAATCTAATCCCGTTCGAAAACAAATGTTTGTGCGATATTGTATTATACAATTGCGATATTGTATTATACTAACTATTATATCTCTCCAAGTGTTTTTTTGACCAAACTGAGCTACCGTTTTAACACCAATCTTTCGCATGCTTTTATTTAATTTCAATATGGATGGTGTCGGATGAAATAATTCAATTATAAAATGAATAAATAGATCCAAATCGTGGAAACTGCGAAGAACGCCCATTTTAGTCAGTGTCAGGTAAGATACTAGATGTCTCCGTCTCTGATATAAGCAGCCACTTCTATAAACTCATGTGAAGTTTATTTAAATAGAGTTTTAATAATAAATAAAAGTTATATTAATAAGTAATTAATTAAAAACATGTCATACGTGATGCACACAAGCACAGCAGATGACCTTCTGTAACGGCCACGATTAGTAAACACAGTATTAACACAGAGATGTTAGTCCTGGCCGAATCGGTATGAAATCACAGATGTCGGGAGATAAGAATTATGACATGTACATCATTTAGAAAACTTGTCCCATCTGAATAGGGCTTTAAATTCTGTGGAAATCTGTGATTCTTTTAGTGGAATTCTGTGAGTGCACACCTAAAAACAGTTACATTTCAGAAGAGACAAATGTATTGCATCAACAGAGCTGATGTTTCATCACATCCTCTGACAGCACCTGAGAAAGGGGATGGCTGATGCTCAAGACCATCCTAGCCCAAAATGGCTCAACACACTCTGGCGATCACCACCTCCATGTGACTTGCTGATCAAAGGCGCGCTGCACTCATTAAAGGGCTTTAGTGCAGGAATGTTATTACGTGGAACTGCCCAAAAGAAATAGTTGGTAATCCCTTTGTACCTTTCCCCTTGCCAACCACTGCGTCAGGTCATTCTCCGTGAGGTCAGATGCTTACTCTGGTTTCCTAAAACTGTAATCCCATCCACTCTGGGAGCTCTATCTTCACTTTCTGCATTTCCTTTCCTTTTTCTTGTGTTCACTCACTCTTTCTCTGTCACCTGACCATAGAATAAAAGAAGACGTGGTACTAAACTACAGAAAACTTTAATTGGGAAAGTTAAGACAGAAAAAAGACCTAGACCTAGTGTATAGCATAAAACTATAACATACAATACAAAATAATTAGATTTAGATAATACAGAATAAAATAAAATGAAAAACAAACAGCCTAAAATAAGATTATAGCATAAAATAAAATGAAAAAAATAATAAACAGCATAAGATAAAGTTTTAGCATAAAACACAAGATAAAAATAAACAGCATAAGATCATATTATAGCATTAAATAAAATGTAAATGTAAAAAAAACAATACTTAAATAAATAAATAAATAAATACAATTTTGAAAGATACATGCAATGATGCTTTACAATTTGGCCAAGAGGCAATATAATCAGGTTACCTAAATGTTGATATGTTTGGTAACTTTTGATGCCACTATTATATATGTGCAATACATTATGTCATATCTATAATAGTCGAATAGGCTGACGGGTTCACAATCACAGAGGAAGTCTATAATGAAGACACGCACAGGCCATCAGAGTGCATGCCTGTTTTCCTCCTCACGCTGGATTACAAACTGGCTTTGAACTGATTGCATGAGCTTTAGAAATACCTTTGCCATGACCCAGTATTCTGGGTAACTGACAGATGATCCCTCGGCACATTCTTTCTAAAAGAGCCATCTGGACCGACTGGCTTGTCCACACTGTATTTATCTGCATAGTGGTCAGAGACAATGAGGGCCCAATGGGGGAAGGGACAGTGAGACGGGTACCCACTCTTTTGTGTGCGTCTGGGCATTGGTGTCAGATAATGAACTCACATACACCTGCAGCATCAGTGACAGGTTGGTGTAGTCAGGATCAGTGGATGTTCAGGGCTTAGACCTGGGACCATCCTTCATCCTTCAATATAGGTACATTTTGAAATACAAGTTGAAATGTTACATCGGTTAGAAACCATTTTTCATAATCATTAAATAAATTCAGTAGTAGTGGAGTTAAAAAAATGTCCAACTAACACAAACTCACCCTAAGACTCACTCAAAAGTGCTGCATTTATATTTCTGGATGTATGATAAACATTTTTGACCTTTCTGGCTTTCCATAGTCAGATGTAGATTTTACATAAAAGTTTGACTGTCAGATCATGGCATTACGGCCTTCAAAAAGAGGTTTGCAAGAACTGTAAATGTCCATCCTTGTGATTTAAAGTTAGTAAATTCTTCAGGCACAACAATATTATGGTTTACTCTTCAGTCTCTGAAATATCAATCATATTAATCATTTAAATATTAATAAGTTTGGGGTTGGTAAGATTGTATATGCTTTTTCAAAGAAGTCTCTTATGTTCACCATGAAAGGCTGCATTTATTTGATCAAAACTATAGTAAAACAGTAATTTTGTGAAATACTATTACAATTTAAAATAACTTCTATTTTAATACATTTTAAAATGTAATTTATCCCTGTGTAGCAAAGCTGAATTTTCAGCATCATTTCTCCAGTCTTCAGTGTCACATGATCCTTCAGAACTCATTCTAATATGATGATTTGCAGCTCAAGAAACAATTATTATCAATGTTGTAAACAGTTGTACTTAATATTTTTGTCAAAACTGTGATGCATTTTTTTTTTCAGGACTCTTTGATGAATAGAAAATTCAAAAGAACAGCATTTATTCCAACTGGAAATCTTATAACATGATGTGTTTACTGTCGCTTTTGATTAATTTAATCAAAGTCATTGCTCAATAAAAGTACCACTTTCTATAATAATAATAATAATAATAATAATCTTACTGATCCCAAACTTTTAAACAGTAGTTTATCCCTAAAACATTCAATGACTACTGATCGAGATGGAGGGAAATCTGAATAACAAGTTCTGCAAATGTTCTTCAGCTTTTAAGACTACAACTGAATTACAGTAACATAATTGCCCTGAAAGTTTTTCATTATTATGTGACATACATCCCCAATTATGAAAGACAAGGCAATTCAGGGGTTTACTGAAAGTTTAATCCCTGGATGGCCATCTGCACTGGCAGCATGTGGGTGCATGTTACAAAACAAATCTCCAAAGTCCCCAAAACCCTAAAACCAGCAATGTGAGGATTCTGAGGAACATAACCCAGTAGAATTCCTCAGAGTCATATAGCCAAAAACATCCATGCAGATCCATCCATGCAAAGAGTAACTAAGCAAGCCATATAATAAATCAATACTCCAGCAGTCTTCAGTAGCAGATGTTACATTAACATTCAGATGCTGCTCTGAACTGGGGCAAGGTTTTCAAAACGAGATTAGCATAAGAATTGAGAATTTGGGCTAATTAAGTCTTACATAGCAATGACTGCACAACTAAAGTCAACCAGCGAGCCAAAAGTGCCGTTACTTTTTTATGACTCTGTACACATGGCATAGACAAATGACATTTCATGCAAAATTCCTGACTTTGTTTTCTAAATAACAAATCAGAATTTCAACCTTTAAATCCCTATACAGGCATACTTCATGGATACATAACTAGCAAAGAAACTCAGAAAATATCTCTTTCTGCAGCCTCTGAGCTGGGACTGAGACGTGGCGAACATTCTGTGTTTCAGAGAGCCTTATATCCTGAGGGAAGGTCATTAGATAAGACAAAGTCACATCCAAAACCCCAGACAGGCCAAAGAGTGATTAAGGGATATAAGCCATGGCAAATGCACCGAGAAGCTGCAAATCATCACCCTACCATGTATTTATAGCAAAACAACAGGGTTCGGTGAAAAGATGGACAGGGTATGAGGGTTTGCATAACCTTTTTTTCCTCTCGTTCAGGTTTAATATGATTCCAACCGCACATCGTGCCATTTCAACAAGCAGCAACAAGATGTATTTTGAGAACGGAGGTCAGCAGAGACAATAGGTGTCTTTCAGACCAATGATGTAATGGAGAGATTTAAATGTCCACAGTACACACAAAGCTAGAGGCGACTGCACTTCTTAAAGGAATAGTTCACCCAAAAAAATTAACCTGTAAGACTTACTTTCTTCAGGTGGAACACCTGGGTGAAAGACTGCGCTGGTCGTTCTTTTCCATGCGGTTGCATTGAATGGGGACTGAAGCTTTCACTTGTGCGCTACTTTCCAACAACAGCTTTATGTGAGAAACGGACAGAAATTCAAGTCACTATAGTGAGAAAAAGGTACAAAAGTGTACCTTTTGACAGCTTTTGTACCTTTTTTTCCTGTGTGTATCCATTCAATTCACGGGGTAAAAAATCTAATATGTAATTTTGATGATCAAAGATGAGTTTTGAGGGATACAATTATTGACTGCAGGGAAATCATTTAAAAAGAAATAAGGATGAAATAAAAAATAGAAATGTTAAACAAAATTAGAAATGTACATTAGAAAATTTTATTGATGAAGTACTAAAATGACAAACATGTCCCACAGAAGAAATAATGTTATAGAGGATTGGAACTGGTGAGTAAATGATAACAGAATTTTTGAGTGAACCTTCCCTTTAAAAATTCAACAGTTAGAAAGCAAATGACGTTGGAAAACATCCTTTTAAAAGAGGTTCTTTATTCTTTGTGAGAGGAGTGAATTCCCCTTAAGTAAGTGTGGAATAATCGACTCAATCCTTCGGTCTTCCATTCAAGTGTTTACTCTGATATACATAGACCTGTATATACTGTCAGAAGCATTCAAACATCAAGAATCACACAAGAGCACTTATTTAAGTGTTAAGCAACTGCTTGGCTCATCTTAAAATAAGATTAAGATAAATACCTGGAATGCAGTAATCTCAAAATGCTTTGAGGTAAACATCAACAGAAGACTACCGGCACACTACAAAGACAAAGATTAAAGGACTCAAGATGAAATTTAACTCCTCACCCTATTCTCTTGTAGCTTTAACAGCAATTTAATTTCAAAGGCAGAAGGCTGTAACTCTCCAAGGGATAAAGCAATGAATAAAGTGATCTGTAATAATTTAGCTCAACCCGCTGTCATTTAGTGAAAAACCCGGATCTGCAATTAGGGTTAATTTGCAGAATAAGATTGTTTAATCTGAGTAGTTCAAATTGACATGCATTGTTCGCAACCCCTGCAGACAGGCACTAATTACGATTAATGTCATAACAAGTGCTCTGATCCCATTTGAAACTCTATGTGACATCTGTCAGAGCCAATCTGGCAGCTCACATGCACATAGGTGTAATGGCCCCATTTATAATGTTCAAGCCATATAAAATGCCAATGTACAATCATTGTGTCATTCAAGTCATTCGAAACTAACACACATTCATACATTATTCACTCAGTCCAGATATAGACTTACTATGTGGATTTTTGAGCGGCACTACTATAAAATGCGTCCCAAAGCAAGCCAACCGTTTCAGATCATACGGAAATCGAATACCACGTTTTCATGTGACCTTTAACGACACCAAACACTGCAATTCGCTCACTCGGACACCCAGAATTAGAATCCATTTCTGCAAAAAATCAATTAGAGTTTGTATTGAAATAGAAGACTTTCTAATAATACAGTTCATGTCCGGTGACGTGAAGCATTTCCAAGGACGATGATGTGTTTAAAGGAGGAGGAGGAGAGTATGGGACGGTAAAGGTGAGTAAAAAGCTTACTGGCTACTTGCTGAGTAACCCCTAATGTGTAACTGTGGATGAGTTGGGAAGTGGCTGTTCCGTGATATGTGTGCCGATGTTCTGTAGGGCCACACAAGAGCACAAGCACAGCCCTGGGAACATGATCGCACATAATGGATGGAGCGTGTGGAGGAAAATATTAAACTCAGGAGCAAGAGAGGACGAATGGATGTGGCTCTGTGTGTGTGTGTGTCTTAAGAACTGTTCAGCACAATAAGAGAGGAAACTGCAATGCATTAGTATGAAAAAGTAGGTTGTTTCTTCAACTTTGGGCGTTTTAACAAAGCAGAAGAATGTTTATTAGAACTAAAGACTTCAACTAGAAGATCACACTACAACAGGCTTAGAAACTTATTTGCATAATTTAAAAAAAAAAAATTTTATGTTTAGATTATATTGTTTTACCCTTGTCCAATAATTTAATCTTTCGAATATGATAATTCATCATAAAATTGAAAAAAATGTCCCGAGTTTTAGCATCCTTTCAACCACAACAAAGACATATAAGACAAATTTATAAAATTATTAAAACCACAATCTTTGAAATATTATATTAAATAGTGATGGTGTGTGGCGGGAATTTGTATTACTTTTCTTAAAAAATTAAAAGAAAAAAGTGAGTATGAAAATTATGTTTTAAGACAATTTTATTTTTTTTAAACCAACAGTACCAAAAGTGCCTGTTGTTGAAGAAACACCCAACAAAGTCAGAGTCTCTCTCTTTCTCACATACGCACACACAACATGCAGCAGCTGTTACCCCCTTCTAAATTTAACAGAAGCGGGCTGACAGAGTAGGTGTTATTACACAGGGCGTCCTGATATTGTGCACACCAATATAACAGAGCCTTCATCAATCTCGCAGTATTCATCAATTACTACCGCAAATAAAACTGCTCACCCACCAGGGAGCCATCAGCGCATTAACTATCTCTGACAAAAAGCACAACAGCCAAAACAGAAATAATGCAGGCCCTTAGTCATTATAGTGTCAGAGCTTAAAGTTGCAGAGCTGCCTACTGAAGTAATATTACTTCATTCTGCATTTGGCAACACACACTCAAACACACAGAACCAATCCAATCAAAACTGATCCCCTCAGCTGACTGCAGTCTACAAGCAACGATAAGCTGTAAATCAGACAAAGAAACACCTGGGCCCCCACTTCATTAATGAATTGCCACCTAAGAGGAAATTGCATGATGCCAATTGAGGGTCAAAGTTCTATCCATTGTTCAAATGAAGAACAAGACCATTAAAAGCATAGTTCAGCCATAAATTGAAATTCTGTCATTATTTACTTACCTTCATGTCATTCCAAATCTGTATACGTCTTTTTCTGAGAGAGAGAGCAAAATTTGATATTTTAGATGAATATTCTGGCCTAGATGACTTTGAATGACTTGGAATAAAATGGATTATTAGAGATTGACAGCCCCAGTCTTAATTCACTTTAATTATATTGAAAAGAGTATTCAGGATATTCTTCAACATTCATCTTTTGTGTGCGAGTAGATAACTATGTATACTATTTATTGTAACTGTAATTTTGTTTAAATATGTAAACTATGAATATTGTTGGCTCTTAGGCTAATTTCTTATGTTCTTCTATTTTATGTTGCTTTGCATAAAAGCATCTGCTAAAGGCATAAATGATGAAAAAAAAAGATTTTTGATGAAAAAAGTCTTTCAGTAAAGAGGTTAGTGTGCAATGTTATTCTCAAGTCATTGTTCATTTAAGTGTCACTGCCAACAGAACAGGGGTCGGTTTTAGTGTGTGAAAGTGTGTCAGAAAAAGGAGGCGGTGGATTTGGTTAACTTCAGCTCATTAAAATGAATTTGCCTGAGGGATTTTGGGGTATGTAAATGTTTTCATTGGGACTCCTTGTCCGTTGAGCGCAACTAACTCAGACACCATAGGTAAAAGGCGGCAGATGAAAAGAGAATAAACATGTTTTGCAATGATAAACCCTGTCTGAACCATGTGAAGAGGGAAGTATAACGGCTCTAAGCGACACTATCCAAATGTGTGCGCAGCTCAAACAAGTGCTGAGGGCGAAGCAAACATTCCAATCCAATTCCTCTCAAAGTACAGGAGATTTCAATTTGTCTTCTTGCCCCAAGTGCTTTTCACAAATTCTGATGGGGTTTGAAATAATTGGAAGAGTGAGATGCCAGAAAGAAAGTAGGCAAAATTTTGACACAATAATGGTACTTCGTTTTATGATTCATATATTATTTTTAGCTGTCAGTTAGTTGCAGTCTCTGAAGTGAGACTCAAACAAAAGTCTAAGAAAGAAAAGCACATGGTAATGCAATCATACAGTAAATCAGCAATGAAAAAAACTCAAATTGCACTATTGCAAACTGCCTTTTTATCATCTTAATCAACCCATTTAATGCTTTATACAAGATCAGAAAGACCAAGACATCAACATAGTGAAAGAAAATTCTCTCAGCTATGAAGCAAAGCTTCACGGGAGAATGAAAACCCCATGCTGTCAGAATTTAGCGTGCATATACAAAGAAAAGCCAGTTGTTTTGTCTCTCTAGCTCACATCACACTCACTGGAATAGCTTCAGGTGATGCAAGCGGTGATCAATACATTGACTTTAAGGCTGCAGCATGTGTACTTTATAATGGGATGCTCTTTATTCCATAGACTGTGTGCATGTTCACTGAAGCATTATCACCCATCACAAAGGCCCCACCCTGTTCCTTGCTTCTTTAAAAGACGCTGGGAAAACACAGTCAGAAACGGGATGTGCCACAGACAGAGGGCCGTCACTGCCCCACTTACTCACCAAACTGTAGATAAAGGGGTCTATCTATAACATTCAAAATCACTGGTCCGTCCCAATCAATCATACAACTAAAGCAGCTTATGTCAAAACCTGTCACTGTGCACACTCTCTGCATATTTCATATTTCAATGGTTATGACTTAAGACGTTGATAATAGCATGATGCTGAATAAAACCAAAACAAAAATATTACTTAACATGGATGTCACATTTGTTTTCAAGCATTTCTTCCACAAAAGTCTCCTTAAACACAAAGGAGCTTAAACGCCAAAGGGGCTTCATACAAATTCATCGGCATGCTCAAATCACAGGGTGGAAGGAATGGGATTTGGAAAAGATTAAGGATAAAGGTATATATAACAGAGGAAAGAACAAGGGTCATGTGATCATGTAAAACACCCCCTTGACTTGCAATTAAATCACTAAAAAAAGTGTGCGTATGTATATTTATATACTGCCCGGCCAAAACAAAAATGTCATTGTTTGGATTTAAATAGACACATGCAAAGAGTCACTGATTGGATCATTATTGCAGTGATTATCATGTTTCTAGCATGTTATATGTTTGGCAAGAGTTCTTCTAACTCTAATTGATGGAGTATGTAATTTTTTTGATTTCTTAAACAACCATACAGGAAGACACATCATGGCCATATTCCAGGATGACAATGTCAAGATTCATCAAGCTCAAATGAAAGAATGGTTGGGAGAGAGCATGAAGAATAATTTTTACACACGAATTGGCACCTCTGAGTCCAGACCTTAATTTCTTTGAAATTATTTGGGATGTGCTTGAGTAAACTTTGTCAATACAAAAAAAAAAAAAGCAGTCAATTCAAGATCTTGACCAAAAATTTACGCACCTCTTAAATTAAATTTCTTTAAACAAAAATAAATACATATTTTAGGAAGACACATCATGGCCATATCCACCTCTTGATGGAAATAAATGTTGTGAACTTGTGATTATTTCCATCAAGAGGTGGATATGGCCATGATGTGTCTTCCTAAAATATGTATTTATTTTTGTTTAAAGAAATTTAATTAAAAAAAGAATAACACATATAAAAAGGATTGATGGCAATGTTAAAAGATATTAGAAATTAAAGGTCACCCTGTGATCAAAAAGTAGTGTACACTGTAAGTAGGTTATGGCACAAAACTACAAAGAAGTTTCTTACCAAGGTAGAGGGATGCGTTCTCCTTTTTCACGTTATCATCCAGGTACGTTGGTCCCAGCGTGTAGATGGGAGTGGATCCCATGCCCACCAGGACCTGGGCACAGACGAAAAGGGCAACATACATGGAGTGATCATTGCCCTCTTGGTCTCGTGGACAGGACGACACGTCCAAACCGTCCCTTCTGCTCCCGTTCCCGTTCAGGCACAGGCCCTCATTCCCCGAGGATGAGTTGACCTCTTGGACTTGATAGGGTGGAGAGATAAAATGTGGAAGGGAGAAGAGAGCTGCTCCCACAGCGATAAACACCCCACCTACCGCCAACCAGCGTGGCCTCTGGCCTCGACCCCCGAAATAACTGATGAAGACCACTACCAGCAGACTTCCAATGTCAAAGCAGCTAACCAGCAGTCCTGATTCAGAGCTTCTAAGGCTGTATCTCTTCTCTATAGTGGTGATGACACTACTAAGGTAGCCAGAGACCATCAACGACTGGATGAACGTCAGGTAACACATACAGAACAGAAAACACCTAGAGTCTGACAGAATCATCCTCACGTACTTCCTCACAGGAAAGCGGATGAATCTTGCCAATGAAAAGCCTATTTTTTTGCCACCAGCTCGGTTGGCCTCAGTTTTCATAGAGCTACTAAGACCCACCATACTGGACATGGAAGGGGAGAAATCAGTCCTGGTGGGTGAATCCAGTTCACTTGAGTCTCCTTTCTGACGCAGCTCGTTGAACACCAAGCACTGGTCGGTGTTTACTAAAGTCTGTGTCGTGCTAACCAGCCTCGGTTTCAACGTCTCATTGACGGTCGGACAGCTGCCATTAAGAACAGGCAAGCTTTTGGATTTGTAAGAACCACCCGGATCTCCGTACTGTCCCTCGAATTCACAGACTTCCAGAGACTCTGATATATCGCTTCTGGTCTCGTCGTTATACGATGAAGTCATTTTGTCTGCTTCGAGTCAATGAAAATAGAACTATAATTTAATTATAAATTAAGTTAGACTACACAGACACACAATAAAGAGGTCAAAGAAGACTACATTTCCAAGCATGATCCCTCTGTATCTGTCCAACTGTTTTTCTACTTATTCCTCATCATCATAAGAAATCGGAAAGTGGTCATATCATATGCTGCCTCACCTATAAGTGTAGCAGCAAAAAGTTCAATTCATGTCATGTCAATATAAATAGGCAGAATTGATTTCTGGTCATAGTGCTGAAATTATTGTTTGTAGTTGAATGATTCAGAAGAGATTGAATCCTGAAAACAAGGGGAAAAAAATAATATTAGTATACTTACTAACTGTTAAAGAAGCAACATAAACAGCGTTACATAGCCTGTCATTTGTTTTGTGAAGTCGAGCTGCTGTCTGGTAGATTAGTGGTCGAGGAAGACAAAGAATATCAGTAAACGTGCGACAGACCACTGATAAAACATTACAAGAACATTTTAAAACCATGTCAACCTGCCAGAATTATTCGTTTATCTAATATAACTAATTACCGACCTAACGTTTATGAAGTTACGACTTCATAAATGAATTTAATTTAGAGAAACATAGTAGTCCAAACACTGATCCTTTCATTGAATTCATTCACAAGTCAACACATCTCTTTCAGCCCGACTCTAAGCTCTAATTAAAATATCGAGACATAACATTAATGAACAGCATGAAGAGTGAATTGAATGAAGAGTAGTGTACTTACACGAGCGATAGAGACAGACAGAGGTAGTGAGTTGTTGTCCTCGACACGGACAGTGAGTGTGAGATTGCGGATTTGATGAAGGGGGTGATCACGGAGCTCGCTAAGTGCATTCTGGGAAATGTATTTCCCAAATACCATTGTTTCTAAAACAAAGTCATCAATCTCTATTTTTCACGAATATTTCTCACATGATGCTCACACATAGCCTATACATATATATCACTGATTCTCGAGATAAGGGACAACACGTCACACAAAATCTTTAATAATTATTAAAAATAAAGAAATTCATCAAAATAAAAATGCTTAAAAAGTTACATCTAATCTGCAACCTCAGGACATTTATGGATTTTTTATTTTTTAAATAATTTCGTTTTATTTTAAATACATGCAATTTAACCTGTCCTCAGCATGAGGTCACAATGTAACTGCCAAACAAAGTGTTTAAAAGTGCAACAAATTCAAAAATATAGTCCTACATTTAAATTGAAAGGCAGAGATCTGTAATATATCAAACAATACAAAAAGTAAATCTTGAATTATTTTCCATTAAAAAATGGCTATCAAAGTTGTGTCCGTCAGGATTTTTTTTTTTTTTATTATTCTGAATAAGTCAGGCAATGTCATGGTCATCATTAACTCCGAGGACCCCTTTCCTATTTGCTGTTTGCTGCTCATTGTGGATCTCACAGCACATAGTCCTGAAAGATTTGTTGTTGGTCATGTTTAATATTAAAAAGGAGGGTAGAGATTTAAGGAATTTAGGAACTGGATTGTTCATAATAACCCTAACCCAGGAAAAATTTAGAGAATGTATTTTTTTTTCACTTAGCTTCTTTACTGAACACCAGTAGGCTATTACATATTTGAAGACTTTACACTGTTGTTGGACGAATCAAATTAAAATAGCTTGCTTTTTTAATGCGTCTGACAGAGCTGACACAAATTAAGTTTTGATAAATGTACGTTTTTAGAAAAAACATTTTCAGAAAAACCTGTTCCCTTATGGTTCATTAGTGGAGACCTTTGTCTGCAAATATATAAGTTTATAATGAATGTATTATTAAATAATAAAAACTAACTTCTAAAACATGTTTTGTCCCTTAGACAAATGTGTAATAATAGAGGCAAACCTAAACTTTACGGTCTTCCTCAGGGGTCTCTCTTACCCAGATGTCCAGCTGACCTTTGACCCATGTCTATAGACAATGGCAATCTTTTTTATTGTTCATCACCACCCTACTCATCGAAAAAGTCGTAGAATGAGCATGTGCCAGTGTTTGTCATTCTTGAGTTTCCAATGAAAGTCTTCGAAAAGCATGTTTATTATCATAAAATATATTGTAGCTACATTGTATATAAAATATATTGTAGCTTCATGCAAAAAATCTTGCATCACTGTTTAATAGTTCTTCCAGGAATGTTTTTTTTTTTGTCCGAGTCATGTCTCGATCTTGTGTCCTCCGATGAGGAAAGCAAACCACCCCTTATAACTTTCCCACTAGTAGCCATATCAACATTATATAGAGAAAATATATATACTAATATAGTGCAAAAATTGCACCAAAATTCTGAAATCTTTGGAAGATATCACTGAACATTTATTTAATTATAGCAAAAGTAAATTTCTTACTTATGTTAATTTTTCATCTCTATTTTTGGTGTTTGCCTTACAATAAGCCCCTATTAGAAATATGCTATTCTATTCTATACTTTTATGAAGTATATTGAGAAAACATGAGGAAAAAGGTGAATAAAGACTGAGAGTCAATGTTCAGAAATGATTAATTATTATTATGTTTTGAACTATGTTGTATAGCTGTGTTTTCTGGTGTGTTCATTGTCAAACTCAAAAATTATTTTATTTTTAATTATTAAAAAATGCCATTATTTTATATGAAAAAGTTAATAATTGCATTTTAGTGTATTTTAATTGTATTTAAATATTTAGCTATATATATTTTTTATTAGATCAGATAGCATTTTAAGCTGTCATATGGTCATGTTACAATGTAGGCTACCCCACCTGTGGGGCATGTTGTCACTCATATTTCACTCCCATTCTTTCGGGGTATATCAAGAAAAAAGTATACACTGTATAAATAAAACAATACCACATAATTGTACTAGACATGTGGGAAAATAATATGGGAAAAAATAAATACTCTGAAACCTAAGTAGCCTATAGATTAGTCAAAAAGCGTTGGGTTGTGCCCCGCTCTCCCATTAATTTGTGGAATAATTACAATGGCACCTCCTGGTGGGCAGATTCGTCTACTACATCGACATTTCTCAGAACGCCGTAAATATGATTAAATATGATAATAATGAATTTTTCAACATCGTGATTTTATTAAAATGGCTTTTTTTTGTAGCTGAGATTTTTTTTATTGCATTGTTTTAAAAATGTATTAAAACCATACCATCCTACACCTTCAGCAAAACGATACTTTGAAAAACTGAGTAATGAAACCCCAAATAAAGATCATTTCCAGGTTTAGACTGGTTTCCAGGTTGCTGCCCTCTAATGGTAGATTACTATTACTTCAACTATAGAAAACGCATCAGCAACAACACTCAGAATTTGTAAAAAATAAACGAACGAGCAACATAGCTCGTTAAAATCAGCGTGTAAAAAAAGCTAATTGCAGGAAGGCCTGATGTCTAATATTTGAAAATACCTCAAATTAGGCCTAGGGTTTAAACTGTGCCAATCAGCAGAACCTCTGTTGCTCCTGGAACAACATTCCAGTCAACCAATCAGACTTAAGGGACAAGTTTACAATTTTTATCAAGTTTAGGCTTAGAACCAGGGTGAGGTGCTTCTACATCATTTCCCTCTGATTGTAGGGATAAACTAGTATGGGTAGGGTTGGGTTTTGGGGTAGGACTAAATTTTCAGAAAGGTATATTGTTTCTGGATCAACAAAATATGTTCGCCCAGGAATGTGTCTAAAATCAGGACGTGCCTGGAATCAAGCAGATTGAATCCTTTCTACTACTATCTTAACACAATTTAAAAGCTATATTAAAAATAATAAATTATTACCACTGCAACTGTTTAAATTGTATATTGCCAGAGTTTACGGTTAAACAATAATAATAATTATAAAAAAATGACTGCTGCCTTTCTGGAGTGTACATATTTTTTAGGGCAAACATGAAGAAAAATGAATGGCATTTGTAAAGTAATGCCAGCAGCCTGTTCAGGACTTCTTGACAGAATATTACTAATGGCTGTCAAGCAAAGCACTCAGCCCAGGACAGGGCCTAAAAAAGAGCATGTCGAGAGAGATAGAAAACTTTTCTAGGCAACTTTTGTCTAGAAAGGATAAATCTAATCATAAGAAGTCCACAGGCATGACACATATGAAAGAACGAAGAAAAAAAGTGCATTTTCATCATATGGACATACCTTTACTTAATTTTCTTATCATTGTAGGATTCTGGAAGGCAGAAAAGCACCTTCTACACCCAAATTGCACCAGATAGAAATATGAACTATAAAATTGTTTATTTTACAGTACATTACAAAAAGCTATAAAACTTTAATTTGCAGTGTCCTAATTTTTATTAATGTAAATTCATTGCATTGTAAATTCTAATTGATATATTTTTAAAAAACTTCAAAGTTAACCCTTAAATGCATACGTCAATCACTACCCTTCTCCTCGTTCATTTTTTTAAAGTTAGACTTTTTAGTATTCCTCAATCAATTCATTACAAATAATATGATAAGAAAAATTATATATATATATATATATATATATATATATATATATATATATATATATATATATATATATATATATATATATATATATATATATATATAAATATATAAAATGATGCCGGTTTTCCAATTAATCTAAAAAAAAATTGTATAGGGTCGCAAATGACCCAAGGTGTGTAATAGTGGAAGTATATTTTTCTGCACAACAATAATTGAATCTTTGATGACTGAATAAGAGCAGTTCACCTTTATTCCACAAGGTGGCAATGTCTGATACAATGATGAAGTGACGTCTCACTCATAGTTACGGCAGGCAGAAAACAAAAGAATAGGAAGTATCATCAGCAAAACATATTTACTCAGCAAAATAAACATCAGAATTTTTTTTTTACAAGTACTGAACACAATCAAATATTAGGGTCACTGTCGCTTGATGGTGGATCTGTTGAAGCAGCTGTTAGCGATTAAAATATTGATTTTGAAGATGTTGAAAATGAAAGTTGTGAGAATATATTTGAAATGGCGACTATGATGCTGAATGTACTGGGAAATGAGCTCTGACGAGGACAGTGATGGTGGTATAAAACATCTGCTCAAACCTTCCAAGCTTCAAAAGGTAATAAAATATGCTTTATTCTTGTTCTTCTGTAATTGTAACTCTAATACCAGGAGAGTTTTATATTATTGTTACAGGCAGAGATCCATGTTAGATACTGTATAGATCCGAGTCGCTAAATACCTTAATATGTAATAATGACTGGTGAAACATTCATGCATTTAAGGGTTAAAAGCACAAGGTAGCTGAAACAAATGTTTGGAAGATTTTTTATTTCAAAACAGCTTCTTGGCTTTCCAGAAGCCAGAATTGTTCCAACACCATTGGTTAAAAAGTAACGTAATATTTGCAAATTTAGAAGGTCACCTCATATTCAAACAATTTCTTCAAAAATGAGTTTAGACATTGTAATTCTAAAAGACAGGACAAAAATGGTCACAACATTCTGAATAAAGGCCCATCTCACATTCTTCACAAATGAAACAAGCTACTTTAAAAGTAATTACTGTGGGTTAGTGAAAACGTTAGAGTCATCCATGATAAAAGCACTTATACAGTGAATGCCCTCCTTACATTATATGGACCGAACTATACAACATTTGTGAGAAAAACATTTCGCCAAGAAGTCAAACCATTAAACCCACAATCCAAGTGTATAAAACATGTTCAAGCTGTGTTTTATAGTGTAAACCCAATAAGCTGAAGTAAACATAGAAGAGGAGAACAACAATACTCATTATCGAACGTGAATCCAACAAATAATGACTTGTGTTAGTGTCAACATGGAGTTGTTTGTCTAAATGAGACTGAAGAATGCGTTGAAGTCGAGAAACATGAAACAAAAGTGCATCTTGGGGGAAACAATCTGCATGTGGTTAATTCAAAACTGAATGCAATGGTTTCACCATTTTAACCTCTTTCTTTTTGATTAAAAATATATTAAAACCTTACTTTGATGGCATTTTCCCACTTCAGATTTAAAACCAAACCCAACATTTAAGATGCATCCAATACTTTACCTCAATTTTTATATTTATATATATATATATATATTTTTTTTTTTTTACAAAATACATAACACTGAATTCTAATAAATGGAAACACCTGTAAAAAATAAAATAATTCATTGGATTATACAGGAGATCAGTCCATGCTCCGTGGGGTTAGTGTCTCTGAGTTGGCTGGCTTCACAGTGCATGGCAGAAGTCCTTTCTCAATGGGATGGGCCCGCGGCACTGCCCTCCTGAACGTCCCTGGGCTTGTGGGTAAAAGGTTTGGAGCTTCCATTCCACCTCTCCTGTAAGGTTTCACTCCATGCTGGAAGAGTTTCCAGAGCAGGCTCTGGAGGTCTGGCTGGCTGTGGCGAGAGGGGAAGGTAACCCTGGGCCTGAAAAATGTCCTCCTCTTCTTCCTGCAGGTGGAGATCTACAATTTTTGAGCTGCTTAACAGAAAGTCATGGCGGGTCTCCAGTTCGGTGACTCCGTTGCCACTAAACGTCATTCCGTCATTGTCCAACTCGTTTTCCAGCTGATGAACCCAGGTGTCTCCTCTTGGAAGAGCGCTCAGTTTGGTCGGGCGACCCTCTGGGAGTTCATTAAGAGACTTTAAGAGACTCTCTTGAAGCATTTTGGGGCTCAGGCCTCTTGGGGGACCTGTGGTGACGGGGCTCTGGGGCCGTTCCTCTTGGATGGGGGAACCAGCGCCGCTGGCCTCCTCCGGGACCCCGGAGCCCAGCTCAGCCAGGGGGTCAAGCTTATCGGTTTGGTTGAGTGTCTTTAAATTTCTCAGCAGTGCAAACATACTATCTACATCCTTCCAAAAGTTCATCCAGTCATCCAGAACGGGACTGTAGTTGTGCCTATGTTCGTACAGACTCTCATTCACGCTGTACAAATCTGCCAGTTCTTGCCAGATGAAGTCCTCTGTGAAATTGGGCAGTTTAACCTTTGTGGACGTCCCAGGCTGGTTGTGTTCTGGGAAACGGGAAAGGGGGGGGGGGGGAAGCGAGAAAAGTCAGTAAGGGCTGGCGATAGCGGCACAGAAAAGCTTTGCTTTGGAATGTGTCTAAAACATGCAGTTATTCCCGGCCTACTCCTGCCGAGGGGTCTTGAATTAGTGCCCCACACACCACTGCAGTGCTTTATTTAAGCTTTAGACCAATAGAAAAGCTCTATTTCGAAGCAGTAAAGCAGTGTGAATGCAGATTAAGACAACAAATGTCCTCCAAAAGGACACCCAAAACCAATACATCATAAATAAAGGGTGCGCAGACAGACTGAAAATCTGTGCAATGAGGTTCAAATCAAAATAAAACATCCAACAAGAGACTGAAAAGATGGAAAATCCTGGAACCAAGAAATCAGCAACCGAAAAAAGAAATAAATATGAGGCTGAAAGGGTGGGTGAGAGGCACAGGAAATGAAAATCTGCAAAAACAAAAGCGTGTTAAAGGAGGGTGAGAGAATGAAATGAGCATTCCCCGAGTGGGTCAGGCAGTAACTGATGGCCTAGGAGACACGGCCCGCGCTGAACCAGAACTGCCACTCAACGTCTATGGAGATATGGTATGCGGTGTGGAGAACTACTTGAAAGTGGAATGAGAACAGAAATGGATTCGTATGGTCTCAAAGACTCACAGGAATGAAAGGCTTGGCCTCCTCAACTTTGACCATTTTCGATGCTGTTGCCTGGTAAGCAGGTAAGCCAAAAAACAGAGATGTCAAGACAGGCATGAACGAGAAAAATGTAATTAAAAAGTCTCAAATATTGATGATCTGTGCACTGAGATGTTTATGAGATGCTAGTTCCCACTAAATGATGTGTATGAAGAGTCAAAAGTCTTGGATTTGAAATTTCAAAACATATTTTATAAATTATGTAAATGATTTTGGTTTAAATGACATCTAGGCATACATAAAAAGCAACAAACTGTTCAAGAGTTAAAATGAACCTGTAATTGGGGTTTAAAATACTAATATTCGTGTGATTTTTAAATGTACTTAAATTGTTAGCTCAACCCAGCATGCAACCACACACTTAGCTCAATGAAACATGGCGTATTAGTGGAAACAAGCTGCCCATGCAGTTATTTCAAAAGCCAATGAGGGATTCAAAAATGTGGATACCTGTGTTGATCATAGCTTCCTCCATCTTTACTTCCTGATCAGGAAAATAAAAGCATTTAACATGTTAAATGTCTATTGTAATTAAAAAAAAGGTAAGTAAATCACATTGCAGATCTTCATGCATAACCCTCAGCTCCTGAGGAGAGGTTGTGTTAAAGACACAATGAAGGAATGATGATTTAAAGGATAAATGAGGAAAATCCTCTGATGGTCCTGAAGAAAAAGATAGTAAGGAAGTGTAGTGTTAAGAATGGAATGACTGTTAACAGCGATGAATGACGTAAGGTCACAAATAACATGAGAATATGCCAACATGCAGACTAATATGTATAAACATGCATCTGTTTTTGTGATTTTTTGTTTCAGTAAGTGGTAAATCCTAGTTTTTTATTTGCTTTATAGTTTTTTTGTTTTTTAATGGAACAGAGTCATACAGATCTGAAACAACATGCGTATGAGTACATGCTGATAATCTATTTTTGGGGCAAACTATTGATTTTAGATTATTTATTACAAATCAATGCCATTGTTTTTGGCCCCCAAAACACGGGAGCTGACCACATTATTAATTTAGTTGTTGAAAAGCGATGACAATTTGTATAAATCAAATATATTCAATATTGCAAATAATCTCAGTAGCATTTATAACTGGTCATTATGAGGTCATTATGATGAGTCAGTCTATCCTCATAGGAAATTATAAACGGTTTTCAGAATAGTGAAAATCTCAGTGGTTCTCAGTGGTCCAATTACCAAAAGTTATGACCTCTTCCTTCCTAGAAATGAATAAAAGACAACATTCCTGCTAGTATTTTTAAACCACACTTCCACTGCTAAAATATATATGTATAAAAAAAAAACACTCAAGAGGGGAATGTTTGTCAGTATGTTTATAGTTTTAGATTTTCAAAATTACAGAGCACATAAATAGGTTCTTACACCTATAAATATAAATAAATATAAAATAAACCATCTCTATTGGTACAAAACTTTCACAGGAGCCATTCATATTCGCCAGGAATGGGAAAAAATGCAAAACTATGAGATGATGTGATTGCTAGACTGCTGAAATCACTGTCCCCTGTTGAGGGAATAAAATGGAAAATATTAAAGGGAAATAAAGAGATGAGCAGGCGGTTTAGAGAGAAACCAAACTCAGTGACCAATCCATCATCCACCATTTAGAGATCCGACACATGGTTCATCCCATTCATGCATCCTCATAAATGTGCCAAAACATGCTAGACCAAGTGTTGCTAAAATTCAGCACTTTCTTCTCAACTTGGACAATGAAATCTTGGCTTAAAAAAATGAGCCACCTGCTAGAATAAAAAACAATAAATTAGCCTAAATTGGTTTACTGGTTGGTTTTAAATGGCGCTTCAGGTAGTCAGGCTGGAAGACCAGCTAAAAAAAAAAAAATCAGCTAAACATCAGCTTAGACATGCTGGGAAACCATCTTAAACCAGACCAGCAAACCACCTTAGGCTGGTTTAATCTGGTTTCTCACCAGAGATGCAACTGGATTTTTCAGATTTGGACATTGAAAGCATCTTAGAATCAAAAATAAAGGTGTGCTGGCATGTTTTTCCCCCCTATTTCACACGGAACATGTGGTACAGAGACTGGACAGGAGTGTTACCTGCATCTGAGCTTTTGGGTCTGGGGTTGCACTGCTTGTGGCCTTGACAGCTCCTCATTTCCATCAGCTGTAAATGCAATTGGCTCAGAATGTCCCTCTCCACTGTGTAAACAGCGTTGGTTAACTGCAAAACATAATATGTATTATTGAGTCAGTTATTGTAAGTGCTGTAATGTAGATGAAGGATAATAGCATGTCTTTACAGGAAGAGTCATTATCCTCAGAGTTCTTTTTTAAATTATGGGCTTTTAAAGCTTTTATTTAACAGTGCACTGCATGCAAAGAAAGCAGTGAGGCAGAAGGATCCGATTCAAACCTGCATCCCCACAGCAGCGCTAAAGCACTACTGATGTGCATAATCTATCTCAGAGTCAATACAACAATTTATTCTACTCAAATGCAACTGAAAACATCCTCACCTGATACGGGTCACTGTTTAGGTCAAAATACTCCAGGAAGCCAGTTGCAAATTCACAGAAGAGCGTGTTGTGAGTGTCATTAATAGTTCTCAGACACCAGTATGTGTTGTTGTTAGAGCTTGTGCAGGCACAGAAGCCACCCACTATGAAAAAAAGAGAAATAGTTTTGTCAATGAACATATTAACTAGAAAAAAATATGTTTAAAAAGAGTTGACTTATAGACTACACTCTCAAATAATGGTACAAAATCTGTCACTGGGGCAGTACCCTTTCAAAAGGTACTTATTATTCAGTGTACTTCTCGGGATTTAGATTCATATTTGTGATTAAATTAATCATTCAGACCTCTTTGTGAACCAGTTTTAAAGATTCAAAGGAACTGAATTAAATCAGAAGATTCATTAGAGAACTGGATATCGCTCTGACCAATCTGCATAGTGCATAGCTTTTATTTTTTGTGCCTTGCATTTGAAAATATAATGAAAGTGTCTGGAAAACATATCAGAGAATAAGTATCAATTTTCTCTTAAAAATGTAGAGGAGTTACAAATATTTAGACATGTAAAAGTAGAAATATCCAAAAACTGTACATCAGTACAGTAACAATGTATTTGTACTTTGTTACTACACACATATGACTAATACATACACTTTAGGCACTAATATTTACCTTTAAGGTACTAATATGTACCCTTTATGAGTAGTATAAATTTGTACCCTGTTTAAGAGTGTAGCAAATGAGCATTTCCTTACAGTTCCAGAAGGGGGCGGTCTGCCAGTGGTCATTATTATGTGTGAAGCAGGTAAGACCAGGAAGACTGCAGTCATCACCCTTCTTCTGCCTCTTCCTCTCCTTCCTCTCTTTCTTCCTGCGGCGGATCTCGTTGTAGAGTTGAGCCTTGCTGTCCACTTCCTGCGTGGCCTCTCTGGTGGCATAAATGAATGAGACATTAGAGCCAAAGCAAAAGGGAACGCCATCCCAGGTGAGTTACACAATGATAGGGGGAGGTAGACCAGCCAGCTCCACACATAGATGGGATCAGAGGTCGTGAGAAAGTGGAAGGATTGTGCACACACCACCCACCCCCAAAACCACAAGGTTCTTGTCCTATTTTCAGATCAGGGTGTTTCATAATCTCACTTTACAATTAAAGTGATTTGTTTACACTTAAATGCTAATGTTTATGGGTAGAGACTGCTGCTGGAATTGTATGGTACAAAACAGTGACCCATGGAATGAAAAGAAGTCAATATACAGGTACACATGCATGCATGCAACATTACACATGCAACAGGACCAACTGAGAACTCTTAGATTCCATGATTTATAGAAGCTCACCAACATTTCCACCAAACCGATTGTAAACATGATACACGTCCATACACTATTTCACATACAAGAATCATTGAATTTAGAAGAGACATTATCAGCGAGAATCGTGTGTTGTGTAAAGTGTGTTAGAGACGCTACACAGATTTAGACATTAATCCAACACACTTTAACAAAGAGACAATATTACAGAGTACAGACAAACTGACGAGGCACAGACACACACGAAAAGAACTCACTTAAAGGGATGGAGGTGGTCATTCCTATTCTTCAATCTTTCAGGTTTGTTTTTCTGCTCTCTCTCTTTGCTATAGTAACTGGTTGTAATAAGGAGAGAACAGCACTAAATTCAGCTGGGATTTCTCAAAAGGCCTTCGACTAACTCAGATTGATTTGCTAAATATTGCTGTTCAGATTCAAAATGATGAATTTGTTACTATTTAATCAGGATTGAAGAATTCAGATATTCAATATCCAAACTAGTTACATTATCATTCAGAAGTTTGGGGTTGGTAAGATTTTGTTTAGTCTCACCAAGGCTGCATTTATTTATTGAGTGACTTTATATTCAAAATTAGAAAATAAACTTAATTCAAAGGGAAAACAAGATTATTTTTCATATTCCATTGGCAGATATTTTTTCTTGTTTCAAGGAAAAACTCATTTTCATTTTGCTTCTCAAGTAAATGTATCTTGATTTAAGAAATGTCGAGATATTTGAACAGGAAAACAAGACAAATATTAGTAAGAAAATAATTTCTTAAAGTAATATCCCAATTTAAAACAACGGTTTTCAGTTTTAAAATGTGGTTTATTCCAGCAATTACTCCAGTCTTCAGTGTCACACAAAATTTGGTGCTCAAGAATAATTTTATCATCATTAATGTTGAAAACACTCAATAGAACATCCAAAAGAACAGGATTTATTTTTAAATGTATATTTTTTGTAATAATGTAAAAGTCTTTACTGTTGATTAATTTAATGTTCCCTCACTTAATAAAAGTATTAATTGCTTAAGAAAAAAAGTCTTACTGACCCCAAACTTTTGAACAGTAGTGTATCTAAAGAAGTAAAATAAAAGAGAGATGATGAGTGGAACGATGACCAATCATGTTTCCATTGTACGCTCAGAGTTGCCTCAAAATCATCCAGTTCACATTGCCAAGACAAATGTCAAAACTGACCTCTTCTTTCCACAGTCACACTCATCTGGTCTCCTCCTCTTCAAATGGCCTCTAACCTCACGCAGTTTCTTCATTTTATCTTGGAGAAGTTCAATCTATGAGACAAGTATATGAAAAACATCATTCATGTGGTTTAAACAGCAGTAATCCTAAAGTTAGTATGGGACAGTGGGTCTCACCTCTTGGTCCACAAAGTTCTTGTGGTCTTTCCACGCTCTGGAAGACTGGTAAATCTCTCTTTCACAGCGCACAGTGTCGTTCATTAATATGAAACACCTGTGATCCCAAGACAAAATTAACAATAAATGAGCAAAACACACTTAGCAGCCTAAACTACAATAATACTGAATGTCCAAAGGCTTTCAGCTCTTACTTGTGTGTGACTTTGAGAGAATTAGGGTATCCCACAGCATTAGTGTCATCTGACTGCATCTCCTCTGATCCGTCATCAGACTCCAACCCAAAGTCAGAATCAATACCTCCCTCAGGCTCATAGTGCCGTTTGCTGATTGGTCGAGGCTCAAGAGGGGTTTTGTCATCAGCCTGCAGGTCCACATCATAGATTTGGCCCTCAAACTCCACTGACAGGGATCTGGCAGGCCGTGTGTGCACAAAGCGAGGTCTGTAGCCTTAGGGAGGACATCAGCATAAGCTACACATACTTAAATACTCACATTTCATAGTTAAATATTTATTAACATTGCTGGAGCTCCTTAAATTTCCACTTCCACAAAAATATGCCACTTCAGTTCCTAACCAATAGATGGCACCAAAAATATGATTCAGAGTTCTCTCACTATGGGAGTGACACTGAAGACTGGAGTAACAGCTGCTGAAAATTCAGCTTTGCCATCACAGACAAATTGCATATTGAAAAATATTAAAATGAAAAAGTTATTATGAACCGTAATAATATTTTACAATATCAAATGCATACAGCCTTGGTGAACATAAGGGACTTTCAAAAACATTTAAAAAAAATGTAAAATTTTAATTTATGTATATTATTACATCTATCTATCCATCCATCCATTCTCTAAACTACTTATCGGTTGCAGGTATACTCTTAGCTATAGAATACTTTTATAGATTATATATATCTTTTTATGTAGATTTAGTGTAGCTAACTAGTTAAATGTTAATACTTTACAGTAAGGTTTTATTAGTTAACATTAGTTAACTACTTTAAGTTAACATGAACTAAGAATGAACAATCCTTCTACAGAATGTATTAATCAATGTTAATTTCAGCATTTGCTAATGCATTATTAAAATCTAAAGTTGTATTTGTTAACATTAGTTAATGCACTGTGAACTAACATGAACAAACAATGAACAGCTGTATTTTTATTAACTAACATTAACAAAGATGAATAAATAGAGTAACAAATGCATTGCTCAAGTTCATGTTTGTTAATACATTAATGTTAACAAATTATACCTTATAGTAAAGTGTTACCAGTTAAACTAAATAAGTAGTTTGTATCTTTGGAAAGATAGTTTCAGTGTTGAAAAAGATTAGTCCATTAGTAGTGAGGACTTTGATTCTTCCCAGTGACTCAAAACTTTTGAATCATTTCACTCTTTACCGATTTGATAAGTGCCTCTTCCTGTAGGCTACATTGTTAAACCAGTAGGTGGCGACTTGTGAGTGACTTTCAACCCAAGTCTAAAAGGTCCAGTGTTTGTCTACAGTCTTGAACAGCTAGCAGACCCATGAACTCTCTTCACCTCATTTGAGCGCACATACTTACGTGGATTACTGCTGTGGGCAAACTGTCGGTGTGCCCGCCGCGCTGCCTTGGCCGCTTTGTAAGGTCGCTCTCCACAGTGGCAGTCTTTCTCCCGGCTCTCATAGCCTCGAGAGCGAAGACTTCTCACTCTTTTCTTGGATCCCTCCTTCAGAGAGCTCTTACACTTCTGTAAACGCCACTTCCCACTGACCTCCTCCACACAGTGCCATTTCTGTAACAAAAAGGGAAGGAATTCAGCTTGAGGACAGACATTTTTGTCTGGCTAACCACTTAATGTGCTAGAGCCGCCTCATTTGCATAACCACAGCTATTTTATGAATTAAACTAATCTTCTGTCTGTGAACAGTGAGCTTAGCGGTCAAACATCTGCATTTGTAGAGTAATCCCATTAATTCACAATCATACGGCACAAGACCCACCTTGCAATTCTTTCCCATAAAGAAGCAATCAGAAGCCAATTTAGACTCAATCTCCTAATTTCGCAGAGCTGTTTGCTTTGCAAACTGACCACAGCTCAGACATGTGCGCACGACTATGGGAAACCATATCCAAACAATGGCCACAACCCTGCTCTGTTTCCCTGTTAAACTCTGTAGTCCCGTCAATGAGTTTATGTATCTGCAGATGATGCTATATCTGTTTGCAGCAAGGATGTTTGTTTGAAGGGCGGCAAACCAAAAAGGAGTTAGCCAAGGCTAGCTTGAGCATTTCACTCATTTAGTTCCTCCAAACGTAGTAGCCAAACACCCCCCCCCCCCCCACCCACACACTAACACACGTTAAAAATTTCTTGTACCTCACATCCACACACAGAGACTGGCTCCAAATAGCCAGAAGTCAAACAGACATAAGCAAACAGTGCCACAGCCAACTATGTAAGGCCTCGCTTCTTGAATGACGGAGACACAACTCAGACTCAGGAAGAAACAGGCATAAACTTTCACACAGGCTCAATCACACACACTGCCCTCATTGACCCCACTTGCAGGCAGTAGACTGCGTTAACACCGTCTTTGCTAGGCTTTTTCAACAACATTCCTAGTCAAAAAGAAAGAGGGAGAGTATATTGGAAAAACAGATACTGATACTCTACTCAAGCTAAGACTTGAGCTGGAAGCAGCAGACCATAACAACTTCAAGCTTTGTCTGTGCTCAACACCTAAACCATATCAATCTTCTTAGAGTGTGCGTTTCACACAAAATCGACAATGTCAATGTCAGTTCAGCGGTGGGGGGGAAGAGAATACATTGTACATATATTTTGCTGTTTAAAGTGAACACAAAAGCACATGCAATACATTTAACTTAAAGCTGCATTTAATACGGGGGACTTGTGTTAAAGCAAATGACGTCTAATCTAATTTCATGTTGACTTTAAATATGTAAATAATGAAATGAGATCTATTCATAAAATATATGTTCAGATCTTTCTCCAACACTTCTTCAGCTTTGTTCTGGCAGGTGACTGGACTAAATTGTGAATACGGAAACCTGTGTGTTATTCCAGGCGCACACAAACGACCTTTCTGCATTCAATCAAATTTCCAGACAAAGTGTTGCAGGCAATCACTTAACTTGACCATAAAATGAATCTGGTTTGCATTAGTGTAGTCCTTGAAATACTGTCTGCATTTACACTACCTGAAAATGTACCAATTTGTAATGTTCAGCTGTCTCTGATTCATTGCCACGCCACAGAGGTTCTGGTGCAGCAGGCACACAGTGTGCCGATGAAAGAAAACTACGACCAATCTCCAATTATCCTGAATTTTTTGTAAATATCGGTTTCAATTACAGTGGCACCACTCACGGGACATCGGCCATGTGCTGCACACTCCAATCTCCGGCTTCATGTTGAAGGTGCAAATTAATGTATTCAATCATTATAAGCTTCGTTATAACTCACAGTTCTTAGCAAATAGCCGATAGTAGAGGAAACAAGGACCAGGTTGAGACTACGTGAATGTTTGAGGTCAAACATTGCGCATAAGTGGGCAAGTTCACATATACAGATATATACAGTGGGTGAGAATAACAATGATGCATGTGTGTATTTGAGTTTATACCTGTCCTGGTTGTTCGCAGGGCGTCTGAAACTCAGCTTGCTGACACACTTCCTTCAGCTTCTTGTACTTGGGTAAGCTGTTGGAGTGTTGTGTATTCAGGTTGCCTCCTGAGTCATCTTTCTTGCGCAGGATTTTACTAGAATGACAAATGTGCTTGGGTGAGTTGCTAGGCCACGTTTTGAAGTTGGCAGCCTCACTGAAGTTTCGGAAGCCTGGAAATCATTACCGTCCCTTCCAGGTCCGCATCTCATAATTGTTGTTATAAGTGCATACAGCTTTCACAGCACATAGAACACTGTAAAAAGTGATCAGTTGACTTAACTTGAAGTTTGAAGTTTACCTAATTTTAAGGCAACGGATTTCCTCACTTTTTAAGTTAAGTCAACTGATCACTTTTTACAGTGAAACAATGGGACCAAAATCTTCCAAGATATATTTGTCCTAGTTATCGTTCAACACGGGATTTTTTTTCCCCTTTTTTGGAATTTGTAAATATTGGAGTAAGTTTTACAAGAAAATATTTCAGTTTTTATGTGTTACTTGCAGTTTTCCTGTAAATATTTGTGAAATTTACTAGCAATTTCTAAGCAAACTTGTTTCTAGAACAATTTCTATGTATTAGATTGTACATAAGACATTTGTTAAGCCCAGCCACCCATAACAATAAAGCATTAAAAAGGTAGAATTAGGATTTGAAGTGGAGCGAACCCAAAAATGTGATGATTCTGATTTAAAATATGAATGAAGTCCCCCCAAAAGCATGAATTAAAAATATTTTATGGAATTCAATAATTATTTTAAGGTGACGTAGTTACATTGTACTTCAAATCAAATAAGTAGAGTAATATTAATTAACTACTTACTATAGAGTTACGGTTAGGGTTTGGTTTAGGGTTAGTTACTTGTAATTATGCATAATTTACTGTTATTACTATAGTAAGTACATGTAGAAACGTGTAACTACGTCACCTTAAAATAAAGTTTTACAAAATATCATTTAGCCTATTTCTACATTTAAAAATGACCTTCCCCATCATCATCAAAACTTTTTAAAAATATAAAGTGCTGGAACACCATTCCGAATCATTCCGGCCTCCGCCTGTAGCGGAAATGAAGTGCTCCGCATGATTTCACCACGGCTGATAAATGAAGTACTCACTAATCTGACTTCTCACAAAATGGGAGCTGTCGTGACCGTGCAAAACAGGTTGAATTAATGGCATTTTGGTATAAACATGCTTCGAATCCGCGGTCTGGCTTTATACACAACAGTTACTGAGTCACGGAAGCAACAGCCGGCACTGATCAACGATGTGCTTTACGATTGCGCCATCTCTGGAAAACCTTCTTTTACTCAGCCTTAAGGAGAAACTAAGCACAGGCTGACTGTGGGAGCGATAATGTGCCATTATGTAGACTGACAGCTCCATGTGAGTGACACGAGGAATGTTAGACTGAAATAGCTGCGTGGTTGAGCCCACGGCCACAGTTACAATATATAAGAGAATGCAAAGGCAATGCGAGTTAAATAGGGTAACCTCAATACCATATACCCACATTCCTAACATCAGTCACAGAAATCAAGGGAAACACTACACACACATATCAAGTTTGAGTCTGATACCACAGGTAATATCATATATTTCCCCTGGGGAAGGATTTTTTTTTTCTGTCACAAGTAGGTTACTGAAACATATCCGATAATGGGGGTCTAAATCTGCCATGTGAATAGCTGAGCTCCTGAGAACACATTTGATCAAAGAATGTAAAAGTCTGATCTTACTTGTGATGCTGTAGTGATTTTGAACGGTAATTTGGAAAAATAAGAATATTTTTTGCTTCATTTTTAGGTGAACTTGAACCAAGACACGTCAAGGAAGAAGGATGTTTGTGCAATGGAATCCGAAAATCATAACAAGTACTTCTGATCTTATCTTTTGGCGATTTTACAACGAAATCCTGGAATGGTTATGCGGTGAGCCTCCTTTACAAAATAAATCAATTCAAATTTATTTTGCACATTCTGCAGTGATTTTATAGTATGATTGAGAAGAGAGGGAATATTGTTTGTCTTACCCCCGCTCCACGAGGAATGTGTCCCTCCAGACTTTGGGTTTCCGGTTGGGTTTGAATCTGCAACATGAAAACGCAAATATTTTATTTCACTCAATCTTTGTGTCATTTGCATACCATAAGCAGATGTTTAACTTGGCCTGAATTATGACACCTTAATTTGCTCAACATCTCCTGCCATCGTGAGTGGCAGTGACCCCAGAACATTTCCAGCGATCTTTACTCGCCAAAAACCCTTTATAAATTAACTCCAAATGTTCAGGAACCATTAAACTCGAGTTAATTAAATTAAAAGCAATAAACAGACACTACCCAACCATATATTATACTGGGAATGTGTTTATGAAGAGGATTTTGCTCACCTATTACCAGTCTTTTCCTGCTCCAAAAGCTTCAGGATAGATTTGCCATCCATATCGGGTGGAGTGTCCAGGCCAGCTATATCCAGGATTGTGGGTGCTAGATCGAGGTTTAGCACAAGATGGTTGTTCCTGTGGAGTAATACATTATTATATTATATTATATTATATTATATTATATTATATTATATTATATTATATTATATTATATTATATTATATTATATTATATTATATTATATTATATTATATTATATTATATTATATTATATTATATTACAAATAACGGCAACACTTTATTTTAGGGTCCAGTTCTCACTATGAACTAGTTGCTTATTAGCATGCATATTATTAGGATATTGGCTGTTTATTAGTATAAGTATAAAGCACATATTAATGCCTTATTCTGCTGCATGACCATATTCTACACCCCTTAATCCTACCCAATACCAAAAGTTAACAACTACCTATAACTATTAATAAGCAGTAATAAAGAGTTTGAGGCAAAAGTCATAGTTAGTTAATAGTGAGAATAGGACCCTTACTCAAGTGTGACCTTAATAACTGTTAATTTAAGAATATATAATTTAATTTATATCTAAATGGTATATATTAATAACACATATACATACATATTAATTTTAATATATAAACAAAGTAATTGTTAAAGTAATATCTATATTATATCGCTAATCATCATCATTATCATCATTTTTACATGGATATACATAAACAGTAGATTACATTTCTATATTTATTTTTAATATATCAGTAGAAAAAATATACTACATGGCTAAAAACTAATAATAATTTCTAAAATAAATATGTAGAATAATTTATACATTGATAAAGTGTGAAAAGAAATTATATTGTGCAAAAGGTGTGTTTGAAATAGAAGTTGATTTTACCTTGCCCCTTGCTCCACATTAGGACCTCTGACAAAAAAAGGCACTCTGATGTCAAAATCATATGGCATAGACTTCCCTTTGACTAGGCCAAACTGGCCAATGTGGTAACCATGGTCAGCTGTGTAAATGATATAGGTATTATCCAGCTCCCCAGTGTCGACCAGAGCATTATATATCTGTAATGCAGAGCAAACACACATTTCCTTTCAATTCATATACAAAGCCAATTGAATATCCAAAATTCAGCGCAAGAAAGCCTAAACCACTGACCTTTTCCACCGAGTCATCTACAGACATCAGCGTCTGGAGCCTCTTCCTGTGCAGGTAGTTGGTGAACTCCATGTGAATTGGCTTCATCGGGCCGGTGTACTGCATGATCCAGTGCTTATCCATGTTTGGTGCGTAGTTATAGCTGGGAGTTCTGTGCGAATAAACACAACATGCTACTGTGAGAAAAACATGCACCTGTCAGCTATTTCACAACCACTTGTGCTTAAAGTTGTCTGTTGTATAACACACTTGACAAGCATCAATAACAGAGCAGTCGCCCTTCCCCCTCCACGGAAACGCACTAATTCTCCTCGCTAGGTGTTTTTCTTGGGTTCGCTCTCCATCTCTCCTCACACCATGCTGAGAGTCTCAGGGTTTCTTGGCAGCATTTAATCGTTTGAGGGTTGGCACATGCAGAAGAAAAATAATAGCTTCCCCAGCCTTCAGGCCCAAAATAAAGTTTGTAATAAGTCCAGCAACGACAGGGCTATAACTCATTTGCATTTGAAGTGGAGAATAAAAAGCTGGGTAAACAGGAGGTTGCGGACTAGTTTTGTGGAGCTAAGGCTACGAGATGGCCACCTGTTGACTGCAGTTGGCCTCCCTCCACAGCTGAAAGACATGGTCTTCCTTTGCTTTTCTGACCATACTCTTGTGCCTGGTGTCATAATGAATGATGGCCACAGGAAAGCTCCATTCTGTCTGAGTGGATGGCTTCTGCCCTTTCCTCCTCAGTCCGTCTTTGTCCGCTCACTGAACTCTTCACCCAGCCAGTGAGGCACACTAATATACCATACAAAAGGAACCTGTCTCTTCGCACAGGTAGAGCAAATTTGGAATTTGGAGGTCAAAGGATAGAATTAGTCTGACTTTGACACCTGTCACAAGGCAGGGTGAAGAACATTTGTCTTTGAGATTAAATCCTCCTTTGTAGATTCTGCTATAACATTGAAAGCATTCATTTTCATGAATTGTTCGCAAAACTCTCACACTGTGAAAATCTGTTTGAAAACTAAAACTGAAAATACTTTGTCAAATCAATTTCATGAGCAGATTTATTTTATAGCAATATAAACAATGCGTTTAAGAGTATTTACGATAAATCCCCACATTAGAAAGCTCAAATGATTATGTAATGCTTTTCTTCCAGACTGGACCAAAAATGATCTGTGGATTTATTAACCCTTTACATGATGACGTTAGCAGGGCCAACTACTGTGATATTCTATTATGAAAATTAATAATACAAGAAAAATAATTAAAATAAAATAATGAAAAGTAAAATATTAATTAATTGAATTATTTAAATTGTACATACATTATTTATATATGCATAAAATATAAATACATGTGTAAATGAATAAGTGTATAAATATTTATATATATATAATATATAAAAATGCATATGAATAAATTAATATTCTTGGAGCCATAACTTTTTTATGCTTGAGCACCTTATTTCTTTTGTTTGTATGTGCATGCTTTTGTTCATTTTCACACAGATGACAAATAAACCCCCAAAAGTGTCTGAAACCATGCTGCATCATTCCAAAATGCAACCTGCGCCTGCCATCTGTTTCCCTGTTCTTTTGGCACAACTTGCCAGGCAACCCTTTCGGCACTAGAGCGACTTGCCTGCCGATGTGAACCTTGGGGTATCCAAGTGTGATCTATTCAGAGCCCATGCACTTAAAAACATATTAATAACACAAAAGGGTCTTCTAAGACAATGCATTCCCCAAACCTATATAGTGAAAGGCATGATTGATATGAGAGAAGCCAGAAAGTTGTGTAGGAAGACAAGCTGAAAGAATTGTGAGAAAGAAATAGATAGGCCTGAGGGACAAAAGTGTGATGTCGCCCTGACCAGGATCCTGACATGCTTGGGATGTTAAGGACTTGGAGATGGATGGCCTGTTGCCACAGCACAGTGTGTGGAATAGGAGCCTAGCCACAAAACTGATAGTGCAGTGAAGCCATAAAGGTCTTGGCACCAAAGAGAGGACCATAAAAATCTCATCCCCCATCATCTTACTTGGCATGTGCCAGAACTTTACTTGGATGATAAATCACTTCAGTTTCATGGTGGTAGTGTCACGTGTGAAGTGCATTTCAGTGCACAGTCATCTCTTAAGAGTCTAATTTTAATGGCGTATCCAAATATATAAAGCCACAAAAATTCCTAAAGCAACAAACTTATATTTATCTGCAAGCCAAATTATAATGGTTTAAAATTTATAGGAAAATGATCTGCTTGGAATGCTACTGTTCTTCTGAAATATGTGTCCCTTGGAATATCCTATTATAAATACATACAGGACAAAAAAAATCTAGACTCAACAATTCAAACTCCAGGGCATATTCCAGCAGGGCTTGGCTCTTGGACAGGATACACTGGGTTCAGTGTAGTTCAGCATTGTTGCTCTAGCAGAGTGTAACTGAATGTTCTGGGAGTCACTCACATGTGCTGGGAAGCGTTTGGGAAGAGCTCGGAGAACTGGGGTGCTGAATCCTCTGGGCCATGAGGCGCTGCATGACTGATCACCATCATCACCGGCCGATGCGGGTACATGCGCTTGGACATTCGAAAGTAGTTGATGCTGTCATTGGTAATCAAATCAGTGAAGTAGTCCTGGAATGGGCAGAATAAATTCAAACATAAACTACTATGCTTGGTTTTGGCTTTGCTTTCAAGGCTTAAACAAAACATTTTTTTTTTTTGTCCAGATCTATTTATTTGTATTTATGAATTTATTAAATGTATTTATCCATTTTATACACTGTAAAAAAGTTGCTGCCTTAAACATCCAAGGTGAGTGTACCTACAAATTTAAGTAATTTAAACTTAAATTAAATTAAACTGACTTGAAAAAAATGAGTTGAATCTTGTATAACTTAAGTTGAAAAATGCTTCACTTAAAGCAATGTAAAAATCTATGTTGTCAACTTATTGATCTTTTTACATTGTATACGTATTTATGCATTTATGAATTTATCTGAATTATTATTGAATTTTTCTATATTTATTTGTAATTTTATTTTAAGTATTTGAAAATAGATTTTAGAATATTATATTCATAAGGGACTGTTCGTTATTTATTTAAGGGGCCACCGGAGGAGTTTTGAGATCTGTTGTCAAAAAAGACATGACCCTCCCTTCGCCAGCAATAATTTTTTCTATGACCCTCCAAAATGATTGTGAAAAAAGGTATGACCCTCCCCGATAATTTATTGATTAGCCTAATTCTGTACTGGTTTGCGCTTGGCAAAGATGTTCAGATAACCATTGTTTGTTTGTTTTTTAAACCATAAACTCTTGCTTTCTCATCTGGCTGTAACGATAGACCAAACCTACGATTCGGTTCGTATCACGATTTTTTATTTTAGATTTAAAAAAAAAAATCATGTTTTCGGTGCTGATGCGGTGTGACTCGTTCAACATGTGGGTGGCGCTGCCAATAAAGCATCTAAAAGCTGTCACAAAGAACCGGCAAAAGTAATGATTATTAATGTCATATATAGCTAGACATTTTAATTGTTTTTAATAAACAAGTGTTTTCTGTGTCGACTGCAAAGATGAAGTTGACGATGCGTCGCGATCTTCTCAGAACGCGCCAGAGAGAAATGCACATTTCATAAGGAGAAAGCAGTCTGTTTTCCTTCGTTTTGAATTGTTCTGCATGTTTAAAAGTAGACATTTCAAGCTTTCTATATATTTCTCAGGTCTGTGAGGCAAGTAGCATAGCCTACCTTACGCTGAGTTTCGGTTCATTTATGAGACAAGAGTCCAGTTCACTCGCCCGCGCCTCCGTGTCATGATTATCTATTTTCTACTATATTTAGACTACTTCTTATTTATTAAATCCAGATGAAACATTGACTAAAATTAAGATATAATTAATAAAAAAAACGAAATTCACTTTAAAGAAAGGCTTTGTGCTTTCTGTTTGAGGTCTCTGTGCAATTTTTAAAGTCGCTTCAGAGCAGTCATGTCCGTGAGTAATGGAGAACTGTCACGCCCGTAACATTTTTTTTTTTTTCACATAAATGCAAACACGAAAAATAAAATAAAAATAATATAAAATTTAATTTTCTGTGGAGGCCGATCTTTATTCATCCGGTGGGTATATATATTTTGGTTTGCACAGTGTAATTTATAGAATTACTAAAAAAATATTTTGCCACCTAAAAGTTAAAGATTTTTTTGTGTCACGTCACATGTGTATTTCCCTCATATTAAATATAAAACGCATGTGTAGACCGATATTTTTCTAATGTCTTGACTCCTTTCAGACGTTTCAAATAAATGCATTTTCTGAGAATTTTTATTTTAAGTTTTGACTGCAAATGTCACTTCCATTCACTGGAATCGCCCAATTTTAACGAATTTATCCTCAACTAGTTTTTGTGGTGTAGGTCTATGTATTTTATGTTAACTTAAATAATAGCCTACTAATAGTGATTTAAAGATGTGGTAGGCTACCGCTGCGAAGATCGCGAGTCGTCAACTTCATCTGTCTAGCCGACACTGACATAAAAAATAACTGTTTTATTAGTAAACAATTAAAATGTCTCCTGCTATATTGAACATATTTGCATGTTCCTTACAAAACACTGACAGTGGGGTTTTTGACTGTTTTTTTTTTTTTTTTTTGAGCAGCTGCGGACAAATTATTTCGACACACACACACACACACACACACACACACACACACTACTGATAAACAGGATTTTTTTCGTTGCTTTTTAATACAATAAAAATGTCATTTAATTTATTGTTTAATAAAATTATAAGCCTATTATTTTTAGTTTATTAACAGCAACAACAGCTGTAAAGATGAAGTTGACGATCGCCATCTCCGTAGTAGTGAACACGCCTATAGAGAGAAATGCACATCATTACATAACCAGAGAGTAGCCTATTTCTTTTCGTTTTAAATTGTTAAAAATACATTTCAAGCTTTCTTAAGATATATTTCATGTATGTGAGGCATATGCTGGGGTTTCGTTAAGTTAGGATGAGATGCGCTCCTGTTTACGAGCAGTGCAAGTGACCACGCGGGCGCCTCTATGATTGTGTTGTCTGCTATATTTGGTATTTGGCAATTGGTTGATAAAAAAAAAAAAATATTAAAATTAAGATACAATTTATACAAAACGAAATTCACTTAAAAAAAAACGTTTTCTGCAAAACAAAACTTAATTAAGTGGTCAAAATCATGTCTGACCCGCTCCATGTCTCTCGATATTGCGTATACTCGTGTGTGCGGTTCACTTTTCATAATCAACATAGATGAAAAAATAACATTATATTTTAACAAAAATGAAACTAAATGAGCTTATTTAATGGTAACAACACAGTAGACCTACAGACTCTGTATTTGTACAAATTGCTGCACATTAATTTTATTCTGAATTTTGCACACACAAGTTGAAAGGCATTTGTTTGTGCATGCATGTAAAACATATCTGCAACATTTATCAAGTTCACTGATAATTATGCGTGCATTTATTAATTATTATCTTAATGAATAATGTAACAAGGACGAAGCATGTAAACTGTTTGTTTAGAATTTGGATCGATCATCGCAAATAGATCCGAATGAGGAAACGTACAAAACCATAGTAGAAAATGGGTGGGCCCGGACCTAAATGCCCAATGGTAGCGCCGCGGCTGGTGGTAGCCCTACATTTTACACATCGTGGAAACAAAATAAGAATGGAAACTAAAATATGCAGTATCGCCCTACAGCGCACATTCTATCAGCAGTTCTGGCGCCTCAGTCCCAATACTGTTAAACTCGACGTACGTTCACATCACATGTTAATGCAGCGGTAGAGTTACACTCACAGGACACTGTGCACTTAACAACACTTCATTATTTGCTCGTGCTTTAAAGCTTTGCCGGGTAAACATTTCTTTGGCGTTCTGTTCTGACATGATGCACTTTTTCTAAGCGCGAACTGAATGCGCGCGCACTGTCAAACAGCGCCAAACTGGATTTTTGTTGGGTCAGACCCATCTGATATCGAAGGGGGGCTGATAACGCGAGATCAACATGGAGCTAAATGGAAAAAAATAGCACCAAACAAGCCACTTTGAAATGTTGCTGTTTTCATGAATATAAAAGTTGGGTGACCCTCCCCCTAGACTAAAAAAAGTTGGATGACCCTCCCCTCAACAAAGAATAAAAAGACATGACCCTCCCCTATTTTCCTCCGGTGGCCCCTTCCATAAATACCGAACGGTCCCTAACCAAAAAGGTAACACTTTGTTTTGATGCTTACATCAAACATGCTAACATTATTCTACAACTGTCAATTTATACTAACCCTAACCTAACAGTCTACTTATATTCTAACGAGAGTTAATTGACATGTAGCTGCAAAGTTACTTATAGTTATAATATCTAAACTGGACCATCAAAATAAACTGTAACCAAGTAGTTTGACACTATTATTATTTCTTAAAAGGAAAAGGACCTTTAGTCAGCCAAATCATTCATGTGGTGCAATGCAACCAACATGCAGGAGAGAAAAAAAATTAATTTGTGATTAGGATGTCAAGAATATTTAAAGTACATCATTACTTTTTACTTGGTTACACTTCATGACATTTTAGAATCATTACATTTCAAGTTTTCTTAAAAATAGTAAAGACATTTTTCAAAATCACATGAAACCATTATTTATGATTATTCTTTATCATGGACACCATTGTTTGTTGTTGACCCACATCAACAGAACTAATGCCCTGATGCTAACAACTCAGTATTGAGCACGACAAGGGTGTTGACTGCGTCACTCAATGGTAATAGAGGTTTGTAGCCCTCCATGGGTCTGGTGTTTTGACAACACTATGGTCTCAATCTTACTGCTATGAGGCAGCAGCAGGAATGCGCACAAGGGCTTGGGGGTAAAAATCACGTGATACTGAAGCCGTAAGCCCTTTGATGGCAGTGCTCCTGGTCTGGGCTGGTTGTGGGAAAGTCTCCATCCCCCCCTTTTACCCTCCCCATTGCTAAAACATGCAGCTACCGGCATCTGTGGGAGTGAAAATCTTGTGGAAGTTATTGTTTAGAGACGTGCTCAGTGGACCTTGTTCCTCAGCATTATAACAAAACACATCTATGTCACTTCAGTCTCTGTTGTACCACTAATTGAACCAGCATGTTTGTTGATTTTGGAAAACTATTCAGCATCATATTGAATGTTTGAGTGAAATAGTATCCGGATGTACCTAACCTGTCCAATTCATCAAAAGATCTTTTGCCTGGACTGAATTAAGGCACAAACTGGGCCTTTGCAGCAAATTCTTAATGATTCACTTGACTAAAAGGCTACAGGTGATTTGAAACGTGCGGCATTCTTTAACAATAAGAATCCTAGAGCATTCATTTATGATGCAAAATTTGGGAAAACATTTCTGCCCAAGACGTTCTTCTATACGTTTATAGCTCTGCCTATCTATTTAATCCCTTCAAACATGAATCTTAACCTTTAAACAGGAACCTTAACCTTTAAGTGTTCCTAAAGGGTTTCCAGGAACCACTTGAACACCTAGCCACAAAATTCCTCCAGACCTAATGGAGAAACCTTCAGCCTCTTGTGCTTCTCCACTTATGGGCAACTTAACACCTTCATCCAAGCAGGTTATTGACATCCAAGTAACAGTCGAAACATTTATTTACTCAACCCTTAGACTGCCTCCAACTCAATTTATGCCCAAACCATGAAACCTCAGCACAAATTCCACTTTCCACAAAAATATGCTACCTGAAAAACAGCCATGAGAAGATCCAAAACCTTGTTTTGACAGCAGCTTCAAAACACTCTAGAGATGGAAGGTGGCCATATCAAATTAAACCTTTTAAACTCTGATTTTATCACTTCGCTCATATTGTAGGTCTTGCAGAAGGATGGTAAAAGTCTTGGATGACCTGCAAACTATGGCTATTTGAAATGGAATACTAGTTTAAAATTGCATGTATACTGCTTGCTAAAGAAATGTAAAAGCAGTATGTGAAACAAAATGCTGTACTAGAGAAGTATGCCATTCTTAACATAGTCTAAATATCCACTCCTTTCAAATCAGCAGCACAACAACAGTGGTTGTTTCCAAAAGAAACTTTGCCCCAAGGACATCATCTCTTTGCCTACCAAGTCTTATTCAACATACCCACCTGATGATACACAAGACACTAGTGTAACTCACCATGCCCCCTTTAATCGAACCACATTCCATGTGGAGTCAACCAACCCAAATTTTATATGTAATTAGAGGCCTGAAATTAGTTGAGAACAGAACGTACAATTGAGCATAAACTGAAAATTGAGTTTAAAAGAAGCCTTTGGCACGCTGACAGGAGTGTGAACTTATGTGACCATTCGCACATACCTTGGCATAATCTGCGCCGTGCTTCTCCTTGTTCCCGTTTCGACAGACGGTGTAATTATAGAAACGGGAATTTTTGATCAGCCCCACCCATTCACGCCACCCAGGTGGGATGTAGGTGCCGTTATACTCATTGAGGTACTTCCCAAAGAAAGCTGTGGGAAAAAAATAAAGACAACATATAAACTCGAGTATGTTCAGTGAGGTCGACGCAAAGACTAAAATTATCATTTTATGACAACTGTCTCAACACACTGCCTTTGAACAGTACCTGTAAATATCTGTCTCTACATTGTATTCATGTCTTCTCTACTCTTTCCCCTCAAAGCTAAGCCAAAACATCTTCCAAAAGAGCCGGGCACGCAGCCAGTCTGCCCTGGAGAGTTAATTGTAGACTAACACATCAGCTGGAAACCACAAGCAGTGGTAAGGCCTGAACCCCTGTATTCAGGGTCAGAACTTACTGCCACTCAAGACACACGGCACTGGGTTACCAGAATGTTTAGCTTCCACGAACCAGACAAATTAAAAATTCCTGTAAAACTTTTATTTGACTTTGAGAAACAAATGTGAAGCAAAAATCCCATGAAATTGCAGAACACAAAAATTCCCAGTACATATTCAGAAGTGCGCTAATGATAAATGATAGATGAGATATATGATAATGTAAACTAATCATATAATTATTAATAATAATAAACTTTCATGAAGACCTTCAGGTCAAAACATTAAACCTAATTTGAGCATTATCAGTCAACAGATATTTATTCTTTTTATTTTATGTGACATTTTCCTGGCAGAATTCTGTTAATGTGAAACTGGAATGTCTGTTATTTTTATTAGATTTAAAAAGATTAACAAGTATTACACACAATAATGTACACTGCCATTCAAAAGTTTGCAGTCAGTTAGATTTGTTTATTATTATTATTTTTTATAAATTAATACTTTTATTTAGCAAGGATGTATTAATTTGATCAAAAGTGATAGACTTATTATTATATATTTTTTAAATAATATTAAAAAAGTTATTTTAAATTGTAATAACATTTTACAATATAAAGTTTACTGTTTTTTTATCAAACATGGTCTTTTTTTGACTTTTCAAAAATATAATATATATTTATATTAGTGCTGTAAATCAATTAAAAAAAAAATCACACATGATTAATTGCGGTAACAAAGATGGTACAGTTATGAATTCTCTTTTGCGTCTAATCACACTTAAATGCTTTAAAAGCACTTGAATGATAGTGTGATCATATACTGTAATGCTAGCCAAAGGATGCAAGGAAAAATGTTTTGTATTGATTGCGTAAATTAAATAGAAAAAAAAAATTAGCGCATTCATTTTGACAGCTATATTAAATTTATAGGGAAGTCAACAACATTTATAAAACAGGACATGATGCAAACTGGATTCAACCCTGTTTTGAATCAAGCAGGTTAGAATGAGTCATCGGTCTCTCATTTGGTTTCTCACCTGTTCGGTATCCAGTGTTGTTGAGATAAACAGCAAAGGAGCGTGGCTCATGCTGAGCTTGCCATGAAGGCGAGGAACAGTTCTCGTTGTTGGTGTACGTGTTGTGGTTGTGGACATACTTCCCAGTCAGCATGGAAGAGCGTGATGGACAGCACATGGGCGTAGTTACAAACGCATTTGTGAATGAGGTTCCACCGTCCTCCATGATCTTGCGGGTTTTGTTCATCACCTGCAATGAGCCTGACACACAAATGCAAGTTCAGTTATGCATGTTTGAGAAGTTCAAACCTTTTACACGTCTTAATATTCACTATGCTGTCAAAAGTAGTGTTAGATGTGGAAAAGGATCCCTGCAGTTCTGTGGCAATGCAACGACTGGTTGTGGTTCCAGGACTAAGGCCCTTATCCTCTCAGATGTCTGAGGGAAGCCATTAAATATTGAAATAGGAAATAAGTCAAACCTGTGATGACAGTCTGTGATTGAGACTCATTGGATGTTATGCTCAAGAGGAAGGAACTTGATCCAGTTACAACATGCATACAATATGGGACAAATACCAAGAGAGGGACTTGGGTGGCAGATCAAGTAGACTAACAACAAGCAAGCAAATGTTTCCAGGACTGAAGTCCGAGAAGGCTAAAGTCTTTTTCTTTCCTAGGCTGAGTTAATAATGAACAACTTAAACTAAACAGAGCTCCTACAAGAGAGGACTGACAATCCTCCTGAATAAGGCCAGCATAAACGGTCACCAGCACGTTTTGAATGCTGGTGTGCTGGTGTTCTCACAAGGCTTTTTAACTAGTTTAACCAGCATGACTGCCTTGGTTTAGCTAAAACCGTAAATTAACACTCCTGAAGCTATTCAAGGTCTTTAAGATTACAAGGCAGATGTGTTGGAGCCAAATTCTGAAGGAACATGACCCTCCAGGATCAAGACCTTCATCAGCCGTTATCACTAGAAATATCATGTTGGTCAACCTGGATTAACAGCTATGACTGGCTGTACTGGTCCACCAACACTAACTTAAACCAGCATTGGACCAGTATGGAAACTCACGCTGGTTTAAGACAAAACAAAAACACTAAACATTCTTAATTTAATATTTACTTGAGAAGCAAAATTGCTCTGGATATCAAGTCTTGTTTTCTGAAAAAAAAAAAAAAAAAAAAAAAAATCTAAATCAAGTAAGTTTATGCATAAACCAAGAACAACATCTGACAATGTTGCAAGAAAAATAAACTTTTATTAAAAATTAATTAATTCAAATGTCTCCAAATATTGAAGTGGAGTGTGCAAATTCAAACATTTAAATCAGTGAGGTCAATAAAAATTTGTTTCATCTGAAGTTCCATTCCCATGTTTCTCCAAGTATCATTATGGTATTTGAAGATCTCTACAGTAACTTTCCAGACGACTTGCTTATTCATAACTGATGCGTGCCGAGTGCTGACAAAGCCTCAAGAGAGTCGTATGAGGTCTCCACCTCATTCGTCTGCAGAACAGATGGGCCATTAATGATGAATTGCATCTGGTATACTCACCCAACTCCACATCCTGGTCATCTGTCATGATGAGTATGATGTTGGGTCTGATGTTTCGGCGGTCACCTTGAACCCGCCCACGCAGGCCCTGACCGCGGGTGGTGAAACCAAAGCAGACCAGTGGGGCGGCCAGGACCATCATCCAGGCCAGGTTCACCAGCTGCATCATGGGACTGCGCACCGGGCTTTGCAAACACGATTTAGAAGGCTGGAATCCTCACAAGGTAATCTGTTTTGGGGAAAAAAGCAAAGAGATGATTTCCACAGAGGTCAAATCAAATGTTACTTTGGTTAACAGAAATTGGAGAGACTAAAAAGTACCACTTTTCCTTCCTTCACAAGACAAACGAGAATTCCAGATCATTGTCTGCTAAATCATTCGCATCCGTTTTAAGCTTGATGCCATCTATTTTCACATCTATCCACAAGCACAGGAACAGACCATAGAAAATCTCAACCGTTGCACTTGAAAATAAACACAGCACACCCTCTTAAAGGAGTCAACACATTTTAAACTCCAACATGCTTCCAGGATGTGCATGCACCAAAATCAACATGAAAGAAAATTTAAAAAACACTAGCTGAATCTTTTACAGAAATCTTTGCTACTTAACGAACAGTAAAACACAAAAACTCTAAACCCTACCTGTACAGTTCTTAGCTTAGCAGCATCACATGTGGCAACAGTACACCCAATATCTTTACTTCAGTTCTGCACTCATATTTACAGACACTTTCTTCAAGTCAGAAAGGCCTGAGTGTCTCTCTCCGTGTGTGCAGACAAGCCAGTTCTTTCTTTCTAATCAGTCACACTACTTCAGTACTATTGAGGCTATTCTATTGGCTATTAGGGGCTGCTCTGGCCCAAACCCAGCCAATCACATTTTATGGCAGAGCTGTCAGTCAGACGGCCCAGAGCTTGTGACCCCTAGCGGACACCCGGTGGGAATTACGAAGCCAGTACAGGGGGTAGAGGGTTCCGCTACATTAACCCTTGTGCTGTGGTCGCCAGTCACAGATTTACACATTGGACCCCTTTACACAGCACTGCATTCGCTCTACGCCAGCAAAGATTACTCAGTGAAATCTTTCATATTCCACAGACATGCTCAATTTCCTAAAAAGCCATGTCTTGAGATTTTGTACTTATGCATGAGCTGATTTTTCACATTTTAATTTACCTGACGACTAGCATGCGCAAAAGTAGGTTTGATTGATATACCGTCCAATTTATCTATGAGTTTATTGTATAAACCTTATGGAGGACCATATTGCCTGTGGCCTCAAGCTGATCTTTGTCTCCAATCAGTGAGCTGTTAAACAATATGGGCATTTATGCACCTGAGGTTCGTCGCATGGCATTCATTTGGCTTGATAGTTTTGCTTGCAATGAAAATGGCTGAAGTCATTTATGCAACAATAAGACCAGTGAGAGTAGAAATAAATTAGTAAATTAGAGTCAGCACTAGTGTTACAGTATCAACTCAAGGCCAATGTGTCCACATATTCAAACTAACAATACTCCATTTTGAAAGACGTGGGAAATCCCTTCAGAATTAGTGATGCACCGGTAAATAATTTTTTTTTTTTTTATTCAAAGAAATTCAAATGAAAATAATTTAATGGAATAAATAAAAATAGAAAGACAAAGATGGTAAAAAGTATAATTTACTGCAAACTATTTGCATTTACAGTTTTATTTTAAAATATGCACACGTTCACTCTTAATCACAAGCCTGACAAGACTAAAACAGCCCTGTTTAATGTTTCTTGTCTCATCACATTCAATTATAAATTAAATTACATGAATCACATATTAAAAATTTGACAAATCAAAAGTCAAATTCTTTGCATCACTGAATATTATTGTTGGTCGTGTAACATGTCTATAATAAAAAGTTGTCAAACATTGTTTAGCTTCTTATTTTATATCTTACCTAACACTCTTTTACCATTAAAACCGAAACTTCATGTTTGGCTTCTGTCCAGTCGACTGGTCATATCACAAAAATTGACATTGACAAGCGCTGTTAAACCTACTGAGAACACCTTAGAAATGTTACTCTTTAAGCTTTTTATCGTCTCAACACAGAGAGCGGTGTGTGCAGCAGAGCAGCATCAAGAATATTGATATCTGGTCAATGGGAGTCACTTTATTTACTCACTCATGACACTCCCAAAAACATCCATGCTGTTATCATATACAGTATATCAAACTAAATATAGGAAGCATAAAAGTAGTCAATATGGAGCTAGGTTCAATCTTTTGAGGTCATGTAATATTTTATAACTATTTTACATTGCCTTTATTGCTTATTGCTTTTTTTTTTGGATTGATATCAAGGTTTAAAAAAAAACAACATACGTCACATGGATTTAGAATGGCAGTAAATGTAATTTTTTTTTCTTTTTTTGAGTAAATGTCCATTTTAATTTTTAGGTTTAGACCATCCCTTTAAGTTTCACTCTTTGGGTACATCTAATGTGACATCCGATAAGAAGGAGCCATTGAATGGAAAACCATGTGCTTGTCCTTCTCCATCATTGTGCAGATGATGTTCTGCCTCTCAGATGGGTCTCTAAGTGCTTTTTTGGACAGAGTGGATTTTAGACAGGCAGCATGAGGGATAGTCAGTCCAGTCACCCTGACAGCACTGTACAAACACTGGCGCTGTTTAGACAAACAGCAGGGAATGGCAGGGTCCAGTCAGACCAGAGTGCGCACACACACACACAGTATGACTTCCAGATCTCATGAAAACCTCCTAAGGCCCAGAAAATATATGGAGAACAACTCCTTCAAACATTCATTTAGACGTATGCTTCCTTTCCATCATTTGTTTTATGTCTACACTGTGTGAATTAGATTTACTTTTCTCATCAGTATTCAATTTAAAGTGCTAAATCCTTTCATTGACCTTCTTATGACACTACAGGATGAACTATTGTGTGATGTGCCTCCAGCAATTTGAAACTAACTTCAGCCAAAAGAAAATATATATAAAAAAACTCCAGATTTGAGCCAATACTGTGCCGTTTAGCTAAATCATGTGTTCCTCAAGCAACCATGAATTAAACTGTCTCTGCCCTCAATGATGACACATTCACCCTCATTCCAGCACTGTAATTTTAGAATACAGTCGACCCAAAATAGCTCTTCTATTTTCTTCCCTGGAGGGAAAAGGGTCGTGAATTATAATTTTGTTTTAATTACCCTTATTACTGTGAAAATGTGTTCCAGTTGGTGGCACTGGCAAGAACATAAACCACTACTTTGCTTTTCTTTGACACTCTGACCCTTTGCCTGCGAAAAACAGACCTGCTATCCTCCATTTCCGTGAATAATGGGAAACAAAGCTTCCACACTCCCATGGCTCCCTGACACTGAATCAGCACTGGGCTGGTTTGCAAAAAATATGTGATGTTTGTGTCTGAAGCCTTCGGTGGAAAACCTGGTGACTTCCTCTGGCTTTAGTCGAATGGTTATTCAGATTAATGTTCTTGTAAAGTGCAGAACAAAAAGTACTTCCAACTCACTCATTTTAAATATATGTCTTAAGCAACTATTTGTTATAAATTTGTTAGTTATATTGCAGTACGGTCACCGTGATTTTGCAAAGACAGACATGTTCCTGGATCAACATATTTTGTTGATCCTGGAACAACATTCCTGTCAGAAAATGTAGTCCTAATTATATCTATACCCCTAAACCAAACCATTCCCATAACTTATCCCTAAAATCAGAGGAAAATGATTGGTGAAGAAGCAGAAGCACCTCACCCTGGTTGTAGGCCTAAACTTGACAAACTGTAAACTTGTCCCTCAAATCTGATTAGTTGATTGGAATGTTGTTCCAGGATCAACAAAGATGATCCAGGAACATGTTGTACTTGGTAAAAATCACATTCACCATTGAAGTACAGAGGATATCTGGAGATGGAGTGTCCAGATCTCTGCAATAAACTCTGGAGAGGTCATAAAGAAGTGTCAAATTCCTAAAAAAAAAAAAAAAATCTGAAAAATTAGGAATGCACAGATATTAAAATTCTGGCAAATATTGATGAGCTATTCCGAGTTCAAAACAATAAAAGTTAAAAAGCAAAATATAAAAATCCACAGTTTTAAGTATGGAAGACAAATGTTACTTCTGAGATCTTTAGATTACATTTGTGTGTTTAATGATTAGAGAAAAAAACCTAGTGAGCACTAGATGATGGCAAATTACTCCAAAAGGAAACTTATTTATATATACACATTTATAACAATTTCATAACTTAAACTCATTTTAAATTATAGTTCATGGTCTTCATTCACCCAAATCGGCTGCGCACATTGGCCAAGCGCTATGCCTTTGTAGACCTGCATTGCTGAGGAACACAAGAAAGCTTTCTTCTGGGTCACAGATGAGCACCAGAGCAAGCATCATCTCAGCTCCTTATTGTTTTTAGGGATTAGAGGAAATGACCCAGTAAATTAGCCTCTACTGTACTAATCATGGCTAAGCTGGTCGAATAATATTTGGGATTTATTAAGGGAAAAAAAGGTCTCGAAGGTTCAAAGGAGCAAAACAAAAAGGCTACTATTGGACTTTTCAAGCCTGAGACACAGCTGCCAAAAAATAACCCCTTATGAAAGAGGTGCAATTTTCAGATTAATGGATGACAGGACCAGGGTCCTTCAATGTGATCCAAATTCTGTACTTTTATGATTTCACTATGCTTTCTTCCCCACTCCATGTATACTAAAGCATCCAGCATCCCTCCCACCTTCCTACCCACATAGCGGTGTTTTCTACCATGTAGTGCTATCAGAGACTCAGAGGTTCTTGGCAAGCAAAAAACCGCCACTGCTGCTTGTGGTAAAGGCCCAGACCACGTACTTTCATGCACCCTGAACCTCCTTTGACCCACGTGGTAATGTGGGGTGGTTAACCCAAACCTCAAACACCTGGACTCTCAGAAGACTCCAAAACGAGGTCTGCCGAATTCACAGGTAAGGAAAGATGAGTTCCTGAGGAAGAGGCCACACGATTAAGATCAGAATGTCATGACCCGGCACATTCTTTCCAACCGCGCTGGGTTTAATAACATCTAGACTGCATCACGAATAGTCTGGTTTCTGTCAATCCCTCGTCCAGGAAGACGAAAATGGCAAGGCCGCATTCGTAACATGTGCGATCAGCTTCTAAAAATCACTTAAATGAAAACCCTGATCCCTGTCAGCTTGAAATAATTCCTTTTAAAGCAAAGCACCATGCAAGAACTCGTCCTTCACCATGGCAAAGTTGTTTGTGCATCTTCATTGCAAATGAGAGTCCCTAGTGAGCCAAGAACGAGTATAAATCAAACCAGATGGCACGGCTAAATAGTGAGTCAGCCATTCATAAATGCAAGGTTTCCATAGACAAACACAGTCTCGAGGGCTAATCCCCCTTTCCATTCCCTCACTATAGAGACTTCGCTCGCTCCCTGTAAAGAAGCCAAGTCACTGGAGAACAATCAGCAGTAAGAACACTTCACAGTTTATTGGTTGTGACAGTTGCATTTTAATTATCAAAGAGTCCAAGACAAGATTTGTTTTAACTTTAATGGCGCTGTTAAAGCGATTTTTGCGGGTCGACGCTCAAAATATCCCATTACAGATATCACTGAATGAAATGAGAAATTAAATTAAAATTTTCATTTTTAGGTGAACTGTTTCTTTAGGATCATCTGGTGAGATTTACATAAAAGACAGGCTGGTTAAAGACATAGATCGTATAGGGACATGCACATAAATGACTATTTCTGCAGAGGCTGTTTGCATATTTCTGTATGCTGATTATTCCCATCGGGGGAGAAATGATTACTTAGCCACAGAATTTTGAGGTTTGGATTTTACAACGTTTCTTTTTTTAGGAATCAGCCAGGACTTCGCTGCTCCATCCACAGCGTCAAACCCTACGGTGTCGTGGAGGTCCGTGGCCAGGGCACACCGCACGAGCCTCCATCAACAAGAGCCATCCACCCACATGGGAGCGAGGAAGGCCAACAAAACTATCGTGATGTGACCAGTTTTAGAGTGTGTAGCTTCTCTTTGCGCAATCACTTTCAGGGCACATTTTGTTCTCACTGATGGAACAGACGACTGATTATGCGGTTAGAACAAGAATGTGGAATCCGACTGAAGTGGCTTCAGTTTGTTCTCACGCCACTGGACCATTCTGCTTAATCACTGTAGAGTGAATGGATACACTGCAGTCGCATGAACGACAGCCATGCCAACCGACTCGCACGCAAACACCTTTTCTAAATGGGAAAAGCACATGCAGCTTTGCTTCTCTGCCTGAAAGCTCAGAAGAAACTCTTTTTCAGATTAGTCACTGAAACTTGCTTCAGCTGATGATGTTCTAGTACATTGCAGTCCCATCTGTACTAATTGTTATAAAGATTTTGAATTAGTCCCATATCACAGTACGTTCAACATTAAATTGTTAAATATATATAACATTTATTTCTATAAATTTAATTATTATTAATTATAATTTTTAAATAACATTATTTGATATAAAATATAAACTTTTTTAAACAGAACATGAGAAATTAATTTAAAAAATGTCTTCAATATATAATACTAATATAACGTGTGTCCCTTAAATGAGATTATGATGGTTCTCTGAAGCTCCCATTACTTAAAAACAAAGTAATGAGAGTAAATAATGACTTTAGCAAAATGCTAATGTGTACAGCAAGATGATTATAGCATTTCTACATTAAAAAAAAAAAAAAAACGTGAAAAAACCCCCACTTAAATCAAACAGAGAAAGCTCAATTTCTACATTTGAATGACTACAGAAGTTCCATGACAAAAGCCACCTTTGCAAGCCAGAGCTTTACCCTGGTAGTCACACAACCCCAATGGGGTTGACTTTCAAAAAAAGTTCTTTCAAATGCAAGCCGTATGCTTGAAACATCCAATTGATGTTCCTATGTAGCTTTTCTCTTTGGCACTTGCCATGTTTGTGAACGCATCTATGATTTGAGCTGAGGGAACAGAAGCTTTTCTATCTTTTAGAACAGCTGAGCAAACCTAAAAAAAATCTAATCAAATCAGGAGCGCCAGCAGTTGTCAACAGTGTGATGCCAGCCAGCATAAAAATGCCAATGTCCAAATAGGAGAACATGGCATAAGGATGCCTGTAGTCTAAAGATATCCATCCTGACCACAGTATCTGGTGGTTTTTGAAGAAATGGACCAAAACAACCAAATTCTAGTGGTTGTGTATTTAAAAAAAAAAAAAAGCCAAAATGCAATAAGCTTAGGCTTTTACAAGATACACATGAACTACTATGAACCATTACTTCATGATTTCTGTTTATTTTTTAGAAGCTTTTATAAAAACTCATTTCAACAGGCACTGGACTATATTTAGCAGAGAACTGTTAGTGTTTAACCACCACATTAAATAGCATAAATGCTTTGACATTGTGGTTTCAAAGCAAATGGCAGTGACTATCATTGAAAACCGGTCTTATGCTAGTCTCCAACCCCAAAGAGGGGGGCTTTGGGGTCCTGTTACCTGAGGGCTCCATCTCATTAATTATAAATGTATGTAAATATCATTAAAATAATCTCCCTCCCACAGACTTCAAAGTCTTAAAGTTTTGTCTTGAAGAGGCTCTTTGTGGGGAGCAGGAATCTCGGTCATTGAGAATTGGGGCTACCCAGCATGACGCAACAAATAAAAACCTGGCAACATATGGGGAGGGGGGCGTTCTAATTCAAGCACTTGCTCATTGTAGCATGTACAAGGTACTGCTTAGAAAGTATATTTAGATATCTACATGTATAGTTACTATTTGGGTGTCATTGTACATGTTTGTTGTCTTTAAGAAAATGAAAATAAAGGGATAAAAAAAAAAAAAAAAAAAAAAAAAAAACCTGGCAACGGACAAAATTATCCCGTGGCAGCTGGTTAGGACAAAGACCCAGATTTAAGGCACTGATATACTCATGGCAAAGTTCTTTTTTCGTTCTTCACTCAGGGTAAAAAGATGTGTGAAATACCTTTGCAGTGGTATACTGTTAGCAAACATCCCAACATCCCTGGGAGTGGAAATTAATAAGTGCTTTCTCTCAGTCAGAAAGTAAACAACAAAAATGACAGTGGTGACAAAACCACAGTTAAAAAAGCAAGATGTGGATATGTTTCTGTATTTCGGCATTCCAAACAAATCACGTCACGTTTATTTATAAAGCACTTTATATAATAGATTGCTTAAAGAAAGCTTTAGAGTATTAAAGATAAAAAACAGTGTCAGTGTCACTTTCAATTAAAATTACAACTTCAATTTCTACCATAAAGCATCTCCAGCGTATACATTTTTTTGCTCGCATTTTTACAGACTGAACAGATGAAATGAACCGGAGAAGATTTCCACATCAAAGTAGGGAGTTCCAGAGCACACATACTTATTATGTAATCGCCACGGACCAATGATAGTTTGAAAGTGGCAAGTAAAAACTACAGAAGCGAAATTTAAACGAACTTCATTTTGATCTGATTTTGTTCAAGACGACGTCACAACAGTTAGTTCTTTGATTTGCTTGAAGTCATGGCCTTAAGATGGCAGAAAGAAAACATTAGGACAGTGGTAGAACAGATTAAGTAATTTATTCCTCTGTGAACTTGTGCAGACAGTTTGAGATCTAATACTTTTAAACATTGATGCCATGGCCACTTTAGTTCCCCCAGGCTGCCACGCTGCTTTGCTATGCCAGCTCACATTAACATGTTCTCCAGTGACACCAGCTTTGCACACACCCTCACCCAGCTGCAGCTGATGGCAGTCGACCGTGCCATCGCACAAGAACCCCAGCCACTGGGCCTCACTCACACCTTAAAGCCCACCCAAAACCCCTCTCTAATCTCCAAACTAAGCACACATCACTACCCTTTATTTCTAAATACCAAGGCAGGGGGGCTGGAGCCACCTTCGAGAGTTTTATGATTTTTCCATAATCCAATATACTAGCACCAGAGAGGCCCCTGAAGTCACGCTGTCTGAGAGCGACGGTGGAGCTATAGGTGACCTGTACTGTGGCATACATGACTCAGGAGCGCCGGTGGGTGCCGTACAGCATCTCAATGACTGTGAGAGAGAAAGAGAGAGCAGCTCACAGGCTTAAACATACAGGGCACAGAATTCAGAGCTAAGCAAATTCCATTCAGCTCCTCCTCGGCTTGGCTTTGGGAGAGATTAGCTTTCTCTTATGAAGGCCCAACTCATTAGCCACCTGCAAAGTCGGCACAGCATAAACCAGTCAAAGCTTCAGACCTCCTCGACATTCTCCGGCTACTTACCCTGCTGTTTAAACGCAAGTACATATCGACTGAGATTGCCAGGTAGGACTGAAATCAGCTCTGACCAAATTTGGCAGAGTTCTAGCAAAGCCTAACAGAGATTCTTCCTGGCGTTTTTGCTCGAGTTGGAGCTGCCGAAGCAAGCCATCCTCGCCCCTCTCGGTCAGCTGGGAGGTCTCGCTGGAGAGGTTTTCAGGCCATTCCTTTAAGTATGTGGTTAATGAAAGCAGCAAAAAAGCAGATCTCCATAGACAGTATAATGGAGGGGGGGGGGGGGGGGGAATGTCAAACATTTGGCCTTTGATCAACTCAGTATATGACAAATAACAGAGAAACAGACACAGTAAAAGCATTTTATGGGTCTTTGGTGGGAGGGGGAGAAAAATTAATTACAGCTGCAACCAGCCATACCATAATAAATGTGCTTCTTTGTCTTGAGAAATGCTCTTCTTTCAGAGCCTTTGACGTATAGTTCATATTCTCCACAAAACGTACATCACAAGTAGAAAAAAAAGACTTTTAAAACTCCAGATTGCAATATAAAACCAGTTAAAGAGAACCTCCCAAAGAATATGTTTCATCTTAATTTCATTTTTAAAGAAATATTCCTCTCTACCACAGTGGCAAATACACCAAACACATTAAAATGCCACATAAAGAAAATATTCAAATTGCTTCAGTGAGTTTCCACTGACGTAACTGTCTTGAATAAATAAATCAATGTCTTTTCCATGAAATCAGTGGCCAGCTCCCACATGAAGAACGTAGGGAGCCAAGCAAATCTGTTTGAGCTGGAGTATCCTTGCCGCTTAAGTGATCCTAATATTATGTGCAGTTCGCTGACTGAAGACGCGTGGCACCATTACAAGCCTGAAGACATAAATCCCTCACTATAATAGAAGAGGTGCCACCAGGCCACATCTATACCATGGGGGTTCTGTGTCTTGGAGAGCAGGTTAATCATTGAGACCTGGCCACAGATGTATACAGATTAAATGACCCATGAAGATCTGATGAGGATTGATGAATATCCCTACTGGAACACTTGTCAAAACAAATTAGTACTTTTTAACACGATTCTTCAACAAGGAAGAAGGTCAATTCATAATCAGTCACAGAAGAGCACAGGTAAAAGGAGGAGGGAAAAAAAGCCAGGTAAAAACAGGATTAGACTGATTCCCTTGAATTATTACCCTTATTGCTACATTAATGAGCCAAACTGAAATGTGTTCAAACCCCAAATATAAATACTTGGTCTACCAGCAAGCGCACACGGCAGGCCTCACCACTGGACCATATGGCCTGTCTGAAAGTGGAGAGATTGAGACAGTGTTACTCCATTTAATGCCAGGATCAGCTTTCAACTCGCACTTAGTAACTCCAAAGTAAGGGACTTAGGCCCTGTTTACACCTGGTGTCATGATGTGTTTTGGTCGATCGAATCATAAATAGACGAGGGAGACACATACTTGTTTCCACCTGGTATTTTAATGTCTCTTTTGTCCACTTTCAACCATTTCTGTCCTGACTTATTTGATGGGTGGCTGTATGGCGGGGGTATATATATGGGCTTTTTCCGATCTTTCAATCTATTGGATAAAATAAGCTCACGCAATTTACATATAAAATGCACCCAGAGAAGACAGAACAACATACGGAGAGCAGCAGCTTTCGTTTCTGCTCTGACAGCCGCAAGGTCCTGCTGAACGCTGTGAGTGCGTTAGAAATCAGGAATGGTGAGAGAACATTGTGCTTGGAACGTTTTTCGTCATTTTTAAACAAAGTTTAAATCTGGCTAGCACGGTTCCGGCAATGTTTAAACGTTAGGTCAGTAGGCAGAGAGTAGACAGTCTTTTGTGGCTGTTCGAACACTTCGGACCACATGAGCATTTACACTACGAAAGCAATCCTGACAAATGTGTTTTCAACTACCTCTGAAAGTGGTCGAAAGCTCAAAAAGTTTTAGACCCCGTTTTCACCTGTATTTTGCGTCGCCCACTTGTGATCTGATCGCCCCCAAAATGCATTTTAATATCAGTTGTAAACAGGGCCAGTTGCTGCACCTCAAATGACAAAGCGTGATCACATGGCTTTACATGTTGTCAAATGGGCTGGAAATCACAAACTTGAGGCTAGCAAAGCCACCAGCACTGTCTAGTGCATGTTAATTTGAGACTACCTATTCTAGTCAAGTCATCTTCATTTATATAGCGCTTTTAACAATGTAGATTGTTTCAAAGCAGCTTTACAGAGATAAACGTATAATTTAAGGTAACAGAGATTGTTTTGGCTTTATAGCGGTTCTTTAATAAAGTTATTTTCCAGCTAAAGTTAGTTTTGATTGATTCGCTTCCGTTGCAACGATCATTTGTTATTAAATTAGGGGCCGCTAAGACGACACCATTCTCTCTACACAGACTTTAAACGCGAACCTGTGATAAATGCTGATGGCGTTCACATACGCATTAAGAATTGGTTCTATAGTTATGTGCGTTTGAATATATGTGTGCAGGTTTGTAATTCCCTACAAACCAAGCCTAAACAAAGTACTGGTCTTTCCTTATAAATTTTGATACAGAATTTTATTTTATTTTGTCACTTCGGAGTAGGTACGCGAGACGAATTTTCCCGACAACGCTTTATCTGTAGAGTGGGAAAGGGATCCTCCATAGGGATTCTAGCGAAGACTGTGGCTACCTGAATGCTGAAAATGTACTGGGGCGCTTAGGAATCGAATTCCAGACTGTTTTTGGGCGGGGTAAGTGGTGAAATGGTCAAAGTGTGAAATGGTACACTTCCAGAATGTGGGGCATGTACAGACAGAATCTATGCAGAAAAAAACGACAATGAGAATACCCATCCCTGACCCTATCTGTCACTCTGCTATAGATACGAGTGGGATGTTACTCCTGAAAGAAAGAAAAAAAACTATTTGTCATCCATCCCTTCAGCCACACAGACACATGCAGAAATGCAACCTGTAATTTGTACTCTGATGCTCACTTTGCCAGCGCTTGAGGCGTGAATGCGTGTGGCTTTTTTTTTTTTTTTTTGAAGCGTGCGATCACATCATTTGTAACGTAATTAACTTTGAGTGTACTGCCATTTTTCTGACACCTGTACTTACAGGTCACGCCCCATCCACCGTCTGTATGATCTTTTCAAAATCACAGGATTCATTTTCAAAAGCCGTGCAGCCAAATATTCACATGCATTTATGAATCCACAGTCAGCAGGCCAAACCTAAAACGCTGAGTGCCAGAGACAAACATGCCATATGTAAATTAGCCTGAGCAGAATTCTGCTATGCCCTCTGGGAACCTCAGCTGGCCAGTCTTTTTCTAATGAAAGCCTGTTTCAACCTAAGAGTAAAAAAATCTAGAAGTATATATATATATAAATGTATATACAATCAAATTTAAAATAAGAAAAGTTACATTGAGAGATAATCAAAGTCACATAAAAAAATAAGTTAATTGTGAGACTGTTGAAAGTCGCAAAAGAAAAAGTCAGAACTATGATCATTGCAATTATGGAAAAAGTCTCAATTTTTAAGTTGCAATTGTGAGATGTAAAGATGCAATTGTGAGAAAGTTGCAATCACAAGAGAAAGTATGAGAAATAGTTGCAATTATGACAAAGTAATATTTTGAGATAGTCGCGAGTCATTTGCAATTACAAAAAAAGTCAAATCTGAAAATCGCAATTAAGCGATTAAGTCAATATTTTCCTTTATTTTTTCCTTTGAGATAGAAACAGGTATTCATACTGGTCCTGGAACAGATAATAAATAAAATGGAAGCTGCCGTTTTTTTTGTATCATAAAAAAGTGTCACTCAACTAAAAACAACATTTTGGCTAAATTAATTAAGAGGAAAAAAACAAATGCAATTTCCCTACCCTTGATCTACGTCTAATTTCTTCTCTGCCACATCGATCACACCATGGCAACCAAACAGGAAAACCACAGAACCACTTCATTTGGATGGTACGACTCTCCAGTGGCTTGCCTGTTGGGCTCTGGCGAGACAAACCCAAAGCAATGAAAGGTTTATAGGCATTCCACTCAAGAGCAAGCCACAGCAGAGGTCAGACTCATATCCCCATGGTAAAGACGAGAAAGAGACATGAAAGCAAATCAAAGTCGTTCAGCAACAGAGTACGTTTGAGTCTGGATACGTTGCATGCTTAGCTGTCATGTCCAAATGAGGCCTTTAAGGACCCACTCAATTCATTCTTGCAGAAGTTGAATAAAAATATTAAGCAAGAAGGGTGGGAGGTTACATTTTTGAAAGCATTGCATGCTGTCTTTTATTAGGTGAGCTGTCGGCAAAGCTGCCTGCCTTTTCTTGCCAAAGGTCAATAATGACTGGCTGAGTTACCTTAATTATCATGACACCAAGGGATTCAAGTAGTCAGCGCCGAACTCTAGAATGCCTCTCTGCATTAAGGAGGGCATTATTGTAAAAACAAAATAAGTGTAGAGACAATTGCCAGAACCATTGAGAACCTCTAGATACTGTCTGAAGTTGCCTCAAAATCATTTCAAGTGCCTTAAAACCTTTCATTTAAGGTGGATCTAGAGGAACCACTAGTCACTACATGTTTTTGAAAGCACAGCTATATTTGCCTAGAGATTCTCCTAATGGTTCTTACAATGTGGCAACCTGACGAACTCAAGTGTTCTCCAGTATCTTTGCATTTTACAGTTGATTCGCCTACCGTGACCCTGATGCAATAGAGTGATGTTCTTCAAACACTTGGGGGCGCTATTGAGAGCGCCATCTGTGGCAGTGTTTCCCATGAGTCTGTTGTTCCTAGATCAGAAAGCATCATCCAAACATCACGACCCCCCCCCCTCCCCCTTCTATGAAGAGAGATCAATAACATGCACAGTGAAATTATAAACCGTGTACCCAAAGCATAGGACTAAGAGCCACAGATAAGAGAGACAACATCATGCCGAAGCATTGTCAACTCTCAATTACAGCCTTGATATCACCCACCCTTCCCTTTTAAATTACCACCTCACTTCCTGCAGGAACACTATTATTAAGCAGAGATAAACAGATACTACACAGTGTGGCTCAATTTCCTCTCACTACCCATCTAAACAAGACTTTTAATGTCCATGTGGTGGGAATGGCTGGTGCTCCTCAGAGTATCCTGGGAACAGCTGGCACTGGTGGCCACCTCCACATGCTGCCATTTTTCCAGCACTTGACAGAAAGGATCGTACATATGGGCTGTTAAATGTCCAGCACCCTGGCAACTGTGATTTGTTTGACAGAACAGCAGTGAATATATGCATCTAGTTAAAGGCAAAGAGGCATTTTATAAATGGCACAAGAGGCATGCGGTACAGCGGCACATGGGCTCCCGCTGCTTTTGATTTGAGTTGGTAAGTGAACACGAATGGCAGGGGGTCAAATACTTAACACATGTCCCAAGCTTCAGGAAAACTGAGAATACATACAGGATATTAGATCATAGAGTTTGAATGGTTATTGACAGTTAGACAAAGATTCTCTCTCTCATTCTCATACAAACATGCACGCACACACACACACACACAAACACACACACACACAGCTTAGAGTTCATGCTCTCTCGTGGTCCCACTCTCACGGTACAGCTGATCCCCGGTCTAACTCTCCAAAAGACCGAACAGCTACTGAAACAATATTAGTGTTGGCAGACCCAAATCTAGAACTGCAAATTATTCACAACAGCTGCAGCAACTGTTTAGACTGACACAAAACCACAACAATCTCTCAAAGATGCTGGGATCAAGATCATATATCCGTTTAGCCAAATCTGAAAATTATGTCATTATTTACTCACCCTTGTGTCATTCCAAACATGTTTGCATCTTCTTATATGGAAAACAAATATAAAATATTTCTCCTTTTGTGTTCCAATGAAGAAAGTGAATAGGGATCCGGGCTGTCAAGCTCAAAAATGTTCTGTTCATTACGCAAAGCTATCATACAGAGTCTATAATTCAGAAGACCGTATAGAAGGGCAACATTTTATGGTGTTGTATTATGATTTTGAAGCTCGACACCCCAGATCTTTCACTTTCATTAAGATAAAGAGGGGCCAGGACATTCAACATTTCCTTTCACATTCCACAAAAGATATTCATACACGTTTGAAATAACATTTGAGTAACTGACATTTTCCTTTTTGACAGTACCATTCACTTTTAAAAACAGTGCACAAAAATGAGATGCAGGCCTGTATCTTTAAAACTAATTGCACTTAGAGAAAGTGATTGATGAAGAACTGTAACTGACAAGTTTACGACATGGCTCTGTTCGCAGAGAACGAACAGGTCAATGGTATTGTCTGCTTTCAAACTTAACCAAGTGTTTGAGACCATAAACAGTCTTTAGTTCAGATCTCCTCAAAGACCTCAGAGCTAAAACACCTAATTACATATGGCTCATGTTAAAGAAATGTAATGAAAAGCAGTTTTTGGCGACTAATGCAACCCATCAAGATTAATTTAGCAAGGTCATTTTCAACCTCACATTAAATCAAATCCACTTGTGCATTAAATTGGTTCAGTGAAAGGTAATGTCTGCGTAAGCGTCATCTCTCAAATGATTTTTCAAACACTAATGAAGTCACAGCCAAAAAAAAAAAAGAGCTAATAAGGCATAACTGTACATCTACAGAAACGAAAACACACTGAACGAAAAGAAACAAGTTTCTCAAATCACGTCCCTTCATAATCCTGCAGTCGTCACTGGTAATGACTGCCCTCATTGTAAAATCTCAACACTAGTGCTGATGTATTTGTGGTTTTCTCAAATGAATTTCAGTGTGTGAGTGAGTGATGTTGACATGGCTGATTAATGTGTGTAAATAAACATCATTCACACAACTCTGTCTTTGTGGCATTCCTGGCATCATTCTTCTGCCCCCCTTTGCCCTTACAGCTGTACAGTCCCCTCAGCAAACACCTCACGCTGTATACATGCCCGGCAGCAACATATTAATGCTAGACATCTAGTTCTTCATTGGCAGTTCTGCCTTTTTTTTGGTTTACTGGAGTTGAGTGAAACTTGTGGCATGATTTCTTTAGAGGCACCCCGCCATTTGCATATGTTGCAACCTGGTCCAGGGGATGTTCTTAACACCACATTTCTTCATTATGAAAACAGTGTCAGCTTAATGCAGGACACAGCTTATTTAAACAACTGATGCAAAATTGAATGGATTAAACTTGTTTGCCGGCAACATGTGCAGGGATCAGTCTGAAAAATTGTTTGTGCAGCAAAGGTTTAGCTTTTACTTCAAATCAAATTTATGTGAATGCATAACTGGCACAGTCTAAAGGTCATGATTTTTAGTGAGATGTTCCCTTCAACTTTTTAGCATGACAGAAACGGCAATTAAATCAAGGTTTGCAAAAGGGTATGTCATTTTCATGTAGTGAAAATCCAATTACATGGTTCATTAAAACTTGCATAACATGCAAAAAGACGTCTCGTCAGTCAGAAACAATCTCTCATTCAGAAATACCCCTCTTTAAATCCCAAACCTGACAGCACTTCAGCTTCACACAAGAGAACCACCTGAGACAGCTAAAAACATTTAATACAGATGAACTAAAAATTCCAGACCCTCCAAGGAAAAACAAACTAGTTGGAGAGAGTGAGAATAAGAAGTGTTAGTACCTGGATATCAGTCTTGCTCATGGAGTTGATCTTTCTCTCGCTGTGGGTTGTTCGCTCTTGAGATCCTCAGAGTGTTTGTGGGGACCACACTGCTCCTGGAAGACAACCTTCCTCCTCTAATCTGTTCTCCAATGTGATGACACACACTAACCCCAACCATCTGTTGAAACACGTCCTCCAGCACTCAGCACAGTGGTGCGTCAAGACAAACTACCCAGTCCAATCAGAGAGGGTACTGGGTGGCTCTTCCCAGGCTGGAGGCAGGGACAAGGACATAAGGGAAACACTAGTCAGAGATGTCTAAAAACTCCAGCCACGGTAACCTGAGATTTAGAGAGAGAGAGGGAGGAGAGGAGAAGAGGAGGGAGGGGATTGAGAATGCGAGTGAGGGAGGGAGGGCAGCACGTCTATGAACATTTATGTTGCCACTTGTAGCTCACAGGAATCCCATAGAAGCAGCCTGGGGTTCCTCAAATCTCACTCACACATATAGTTGAAATGCAGTGCCTCTAAAGCATGGATGGGGTAAAAAAATAACTCCACAAAAGAGTATGGTCAGTTAAAGAAAGAACAACTTGTACAGACCACAATGCACTGCTGTTTGTACTACACTGTTACATCTGCCCAACTCACACCTCCCTGTTATAAATCTTCAGCTGTCTCGGCAGCATTCCTGTCCTTCGCAATCTACTGCCTTAAGTTAAGCGAGAAAGAGATTTTCCAGAGATAAGAGACTGAGCCAGGATCATTAGCGCCATTTAGTTTCATTTATTTTAGCTACTGTCATTTGTAATGCTGTGTGGGATTTAAATCGCTTCACTGTAATTTATTTGAAGACAGGCTAAATATTCAATGTTAATAGCATACTTTCCATTGAATTTAACTTCAGTGAAGCATTTGCTTTACGGTCAATGGCAGAGGAATGTCCAAGAAAATAAAATAATAAATACAAATGTGCCATTCCTAAAAATGTAATTTTTTGAAAAACTTTCAACCAAAGTCTTTACAAAAGTTGAAATTTAACAGACTCTAAAAATGTTGTGTTGGTGTAACCAAGAAAAAGGTGCAACACTTTGGATACACATCTTAACCAATATATAAAAAAGAAAGTTTCAGTTAAGTTTTAATTCATAATAATTGTATGAATTACATTGACATTGTAATATTTGACCTAACCTTGTCCTGAAAAAAAAAAATAAAAAAAAATATTTTTTTCATTATATCAGGACAGTAAGACAACCCTGACATTTTTTTTTTTACTTTTTAAAAATGTATTTTTTATAAAGTAAATTAATTCCAAAATCACCTTGTAGGTATGCATTGCAATTTTAATACCTTGTGAATATTTATTGGATAAAAAAAAAGAAAGGAAAATTCATGCCACTGACCCTTTAGCCACCAATACTCAAGAAAAACAGTTTGAATGTTGGTGCACTGACAACTGAAAGCCAATCATTTCTCATTCTCATGTTAGAAGGTCAATAGAAAGTGGCTTTTCTTTCATGAAACCTCAGCTCAATAAACATGCTAACCCCGGTTCTGTGCTATCTTAGCAACTGAGTTCATCAGTTGAGGAAATGAAAACAAAGGCTGCTAAGTGACCTATTAGCATTCTTTAAAGCTGCTTTCACACCTGGTAAAAGTTTCAGTTATCCCAGACCAAACTCAAACACTGATCAATCTTCACTTGTGACAAACCCCTCAAAAGCCCCAAATCAAACAAACACTGTGACCACGTCATCACGTACCCTATTCAGGCAGCCAAAAAGAAGACTAGCACGTCTTATACTTTAATTCTACATTTGTGTCATCTTCCATGTGCTAATGGGTGTCAATCTGGTAGAGATACTTGACTGGTGACAGTTTCAGGAGAGGCTGTAAGGGAAGATAAGAACCAGCGGACGACAAAACAGCATAGCACAGCATATCTAAATGGAAAGAACAGAGTGACTCAGGTTTGATACCACCACACAGGTTTTTTCCTTCTACTAGTTTTTAAAGGGTTTCCAATGTAACAGGACACAAATTTCCAGCAAATGCATTCAACACATCTTAATTCCATTTGCATGCTGTTGTGTGACTCGCTCTGATCCATTTTCCGGCCAGCGTGTTCAGCGGAACTACTGGGTGAAAACAGATACTTCCAACATTTTAGCAGGATTCTCATTTTCACTGCTGTTTAAATGCGCAGGATATTAGATTAAGAGCAACAAAGGCTATTTTCATCAGGGGCATGAAAACCCCCGGTCTTGGTTCACATGAGGTTTGGAAAAAGGGGAAAGGGGAATGAGATGAGGGCTTCAGGGGAAGAGCTCAAATTAGATTGACTGAATTCACAAAGTGTGACCCCACCCCCTTACAACTACACACTTAGTACATGCCGCACCTCAAACCCCAAAGCCAGCCCCCCAACCCCCACAATTTCTAAAAGCCTTTGAGGGAGAGAAGTGGCAAACAATCCTATTTAGTGGACTCACTGATCACTGACAAGAAATGTCTCTTATCGTACCAGTAGGTATGGTCTTTTGTTAATCCAAAACAAGGTTTCCCACATTTTTAAATGTGGGACTAAAATAATCCCATCTTAGATCTCAAGGGAACTGCAAGTATCTTTCAACATATAAATGACAACATCTTTTAGAAAATTTTAATTTAATGAATTTGTCAGAGTCATAGCCTTGTGAGCAAGCGCTCTGAAATACAGTGAAGCAGTGCTTCGAAAGTCATGAGTTTGACTCCTCTCTGCTCCCCTCAAAATTTATTTTTACCCTTGCACTGTCATAGAAATAAAGACAAAGACATTTCATTTATGTCTAAAAAACCCTCTAGGTTTGAAATGGGATCTGCGCCAGGTTTTGCAGGGGTTTTGTGAGATAGAATGAAAAAAAAAAACCTACAACACTGTCATAAATTATAAGATCAATAAGTTATGCAACATACATTTCTACATTACTCTAACTCATCAAAATAATTTAAGCAATTTTCAACTTTTAGCATAAGTTGTACAAGACTTTGCTATTTTTTTTAAGTCAGTTTAATGCAATTTAAGTTGAAATGACTTAAACATCCAAGTTGATTGTACTTAAATTAAGGCAGCAACTTTTTTTTTACAGTACAAAAAAAATTATTCAAATAAGTAATTTAACAAAACTCGTCTAAGAAAAAAGAAATGGTTGGTACGTGAATCCACAGACTAAAAAAAAATCCTTAAGAATCTTTGAGCCTACATGTTTGAGGCCTCTAGAATAGGACACTATGAACTGTTCTTGTGTCAGTTAAGCCTAAAGACCCTGCAGGAGGTCACTTAGGCTGTGCAGAGCAAAACCAAAAAAAGTCCCCCTTCCAACACACAAAAGAGGGACACAGAATTAACCCCTGCAAGGGCCCTCTCCCATCTACAAGCCTAAATGAGCCTCACAGGTGCAGCGAGAACCTTGTGCATGTGTATATCAGCTAGAGGGGGCCTACTTGGTTCATTTATCTCATTCATTATGCTTGGATGAGATTTGGTGTCTTTGGGCCAAGGGGAGAGAGAGAGAGAGAGAGAGAGAGAGTGAACAGACTCTAAACATAAATGACATTTGTGGTGTTGTCTTCCACGGTCTCGAGTGCCAAAAGCACGCGTGCAATGCAGTCGCACTCTGGATCAAAGACTTTATAGAGTCAGCTGCCTAATGCTTTGACCTCAAGCATGCTCTGATCTCAGCAAATAAGCCCATCACTATCCTGAAATATCCACATCTTTATCACCAACGTATATGAAACGGCTAAGCTTAGGTGTCAAACACAGAACACATCCCAAAGGGAAGACCATTTTCACTTTGGATGCACCAAAACTCAAAAGCTATTCAGAAACATCATTGAATGCCATTCATCAGACTAGGACATCACTCAGATCAAACGGTAAACCAGTAGGCTAATTGCAAACTAATTGCACCGCTTTGATTTCCCAGACAACTGTCACCATTGTCAGCACCGTTCTTTGAGATTCAACATCAAAGCCGGTTGCTAGTTAACGTAATTATCAGTATACAGACAAATGTCATGTGTCACTGGCTCTAATCAACCAATAACTATGGGGTGGAACCTCAATTATTGAAACTTAAACCAAAGTAATTTCACCCTATTACTACAAAGTGTGTTTACACACTGTCAAAATGACATTAAACCACTATTTGCATATCTGTCTCAATTTTTTTTTTTTTTTTACAGAGAGCGGAGGGGGATTCATGCCTCACTGGAACCAAATAATTACCAATAACAGACCTGCTAATGTAAGGAAACTTCTCCAGAGAGCTATCACATGTAATAGCAGTTAAACTGCTTAGCTAAGACTTACTTTTATTTCTTGACAAAACATTTCTGTGCTTCAGATCAGGGGAAGCTAACTTCAAGCTAATTGCCCACACATGTCCTAGATTGACCGCTCCGCGGATGGTTCCTTTTGCCAGAAAAATTAAGAGCGTTGTCAAGTACTTTCTTGGACGAAAGTTACTATAAATGCCTCCAGATCCCAAGCAATAACCATTTTCAGCTTTAAGCTGAAACAACTGTCGGAAGAGAGTGTTACTTTAGCTGTTAGGCTACATGGCTGCCATGTGCAATCAGGGAACGAGCGCACAGGCTGCTTATTGACTAACACTTCAAACGGTGTATTGGTTTCATAGGCCCTCATTGCCCGTCGAGCTTGAAACCGAATATAGAAGTCATTTCCTCTGTAGTCTTTATCAGAACCATCATCTTGATCCGCAATATGGGCCCCTCAGTCAAGTTGGGCCAGAAAACATCTGCATGGTTAAGTACATTAGCATTTCTGAAACATTATTGCAGCCAAGACATGTACAGAAGTTTATAACATGATTTTACTCAATTCACATTCATTAAACTAAATGATTCATTAAACTAAATGACCTATCGAAGTTATTTTCTATAAAAGTACGGCTATAAATGGCTATATGCTATAAATTCCAAACCATAACATACTTTATTATGAAGTAAAGGCAATTAACCTTTATCTCTGCAACATTCTCCCTACCACTTTGCTGTCGGGTTCTGGTTAGGTTGATTCACTTTCAAACCCAGGTTGTCTTGACCATCGTTTTGACGAACGACGACATTGATTTATTGGGTGAAAGGGACAGGCTATTGTCCAGACTGTCCTGGGGTTTGTATGCCCCTAGCATGCTTAGTGGCACTCAAGAATCCCAAGATCCCTTGAATCCCTCAGGCTCTGTCACTGCTCAGCACTCAAGAAACAGTAAAGCACAGTGTGGCATGACAGCATGTGTAAATTATTAGCCCATGGGAGCCCCACATGTAAGAATAAAGCGATACTAATCTTGCATACATAGCAGATGGGAAGCAGCTGCAAGAGAGACAAAGATTCTGCAACATTCTTCCACTGCAGTAAAGGCACCTCAAGCAAGGGTCATTAGTGTGAACCACTATCTCCACTGGAACAGGCTTTGAATTGGTGCATTGTCAGAGTAAAGGGCGGAAGACAGAAATGTATTCCTCCAGGACAAGAAAACTCCCATCCTCTAAGACTCTAGGAATGAGACAACATGAAAACTAGGTCAAATTCATAAACATTTTTATATGTCACCATAAACAACAATGAACAGTCGCAAAATCAATGTCATGAAGAATGTGCTGAATTTAAAGGCCAACGAGATACCAAGGAATCTATTTAAAAAAAAAGGCAATTCTTGCAAGATAAAGCACATTACATGGTATAATTTAATTTCAGCCTGAAAGTGGGACTGAGTCATTCTAATTAAGCTCACTTGAATGTAAAATGTCTGAAACCAGCACAAACTGAGCACTTATGACACAAAAAAGAATTGAGAGACAAGGGGAAATATAAACCCTTATGTATAACATTGCTGCAGCTTTACTCTTTTTATTAAATCATACATTAGCAGGTTATCAGGCCTGACACCAGGCTAATGGAATTTCCTTTATTATTATTTTTTCTTTCTGAATTTTCCTATCCTGCCAACCTTCCTCCACCAGAAAAGACTTTTGGCACCTCATGAGAAGTAGGAGTTACAGACCTTCATGCCCATTTTTTGTCTCTCAATTTATAGAAATAATATAAATGTATTCATCTAATACTGTGATGCAGCATAATACATGTAATTAATTTGTTTACAATGCAAATTTATACTAAGAGTACAAATTTTGCTTTAGATAAAAGCCAAAAGGCATACATGTAAAAATGAGTAACCTGACAGTTTAAAAAACATCCCATTCCTAGACTACATCTGATCCTTAAACAGGTAGAGGAAAAGGTCAGCACAGAGGTCACTGATGTAAATGGACATTATGGATTGAGCAATTACAGATTCACTATAAAAGGCTTTGAGTCTCTGTTGCTAACTCTACTAAGTGTAAGCACACTCTCTCCATTTAAAATTGTGGATTCATATGAAAAATGGTTTAGAAAAAGTTCACAAGCATTTGCACGTGTTCTGGATATTTTGCATGAGAGCCTTTTGCATTCACTTATGCAATTATTAGTGAATGAGACGCAATGAATTCCACATTCACCCCAAACATAAGTGCCTTCTGGGTTATTTGGTGAACTTAATTTGAACTTTTACTCACCCTACACAGAAACTACACTAAACTTTGAAAGTTTCCAAAACTGTATAAAATCTGATATTTCTATCTTCAGGGATCACTAGATCCCGGCTACTTCCTCTCTCTTTCTCATCCCAGGCAAATAATGCCCTACGTCCGGAAGCATGGTTTAATCCTCTCAGACCCAGAAGTGAAAAGAAGGAACAAGACAGAAAAGGCAAATCCTCATGTGAGGAGGCCCTGTCCGCACTTCGACATCCTCAAATGGCTGGTTGAGTATAATCCCTAAAAGCATGCCGCAAGCAGGTCATTGACAGAGAATTAATGTTTGGTGTGTGTGTGTGAGGTGGATAGTTATCTAGATAACGGTCACCCCCCGCACAACCTTAGAGGTTGCTTAGGGCAGTGATAAGAAGATTGTAAACGGATGGCTAAATGCTTCAGGACAGATGAAGTGCAAAAGGACAGTTCAGGACTAAAGATGAGATAAAAGGTGAAACGTTTGATGACAAACCAAAACTAATGTTTTAATTTTCCAATTAATGGCCATATTTATTTAAATAGTTGCTGTAAAAAGTGCAAAGAAATTAACTTTAAATTCTCTATTTTTTATTTAAACTCGCTATTAAACTTAAAAATATTTTTTGTATTTATTGACTTTAGCTGAATAAATATTTAATGTATTTAATTGAAGTAAAATATTCAAATAAACGAGTAACCAAGTAAATGAAAAGCCAGTCATAAATAAATAAATAAATAAATTTAGAATTACAATAAAAGTAATTTATAAGTTAAATAAATAGTGAAATAAACAAACTTAAGAAATAAAATGCTAGTCTATATATATATATATATATATATATATATATATATATATATATATATATATATATATATATATATATATATATATATATATATATATATATATATATAAAGTGTAATTTTTTTTATATATATAAAACATATATATAAAAAAAATGCATTTCTTCAATAGACTGTCTAGACAAACTGTCTGCATCAAATATCAACCAGAAGCACCTTTGTTTGGACATGTGACGACAAATGAATGTTCAGCTACACTGGATATTCCGAATAAGGTCTTTACATGACCCAAAATTTAAATAATTACATTGTGATATTGGCCACTTTTTTAATGCATAATTACAGCAGTTTATCAGTATATGGGCTAAGCATAAATGATTCACAAAGCTATAAGTCTTGACATGTAATATATTATGCAGATTTGGACCTCACACACATACAATGCACAAACAAATCATTGTCATACAAGTGCATTGCTCTTTGTGCAGAACCATGAGTGGTGGGAGAAGACGGAAGTGGCTGTGGCTTTTTAATTCTAATTTCAGCCTTCGAGTAGAGGAAGCGACAAGGGTCCGGCGAATTGTGATTGGCATGAGAGTAGGAAGCTCTTTAAATTTAGCCTCTTTTTTTAGAGGAGGAAATAATTACCATGGCGCATTGCCGCTAAACAACAACAGCTCAAGCGCTGGGCTTTATCACATCACTATAGTTATTTATAATGTTTAGGAGTCCTCTCTTCTTATGAACATGAGGGAGCATTCGTATGAAAATAGATGCGGTAAGTGCCAGCAAAGCCCTCCAGCGTTCTGCCTTCCACCCCTCTCACAGCGCTCACACCTGGCTGTTTATGAAGGGGCAGTTGAAAGGGGACATTATGGCCCTGTGCTACAATAGAGGACGTCTGTGCCCAGGCCTCTCAGAGAATGGATGCAGCTGCCATGCTGAGAATGACCACGTTTAAAGGTCCTCGTCACAGTGTGTGTGCGTGCCTGTGTGTGAGATAGCATTAAATGATGGTGAGGGGGTTGGTCAACTCAGACTCATGGAAAAATGTGTTTAGTTAAGAAAATGAAAGTACTGGGAACTGCTGATGTCATTCTTCTGAAAATGGTCTAGAAGCATCATGCCTCATTCAAAATAAGGGGGCACGTTGATTTGAAACACAATTTCTTAACAAATAAATCAAAAATATATTACAATATATAAAGATATATTACAAATTATTTAAACAAAAAACAAAAGAAATAAATATCTATCAATCTTTGATATTTAACTTGCATGTTGTAAATGTCAATAGTGTAAATAAAAATTAAACAAATAAATATATCGAAAACAAAATTAAGATAAACAAAGAAACAAACAAACTTTGGTATATTACTTGCATGTTTTTAACAAAAACAAATATTTTATTTATTTATTTATTTATTTATTTATTTATTTATTTATTTATTTATTTATTTATATGTAACATGCAAGTTAAAAAGCAAACATACCAAAGTTTATTTGTTTATCTTATTTATCTATCTATTAATTTATTTGTTAAATATATTTATTACATTGCATTTCTTTAAAACATGTTAAATATTGTATTTAATTATCTTGCATGTTTTAAAGAAATACAATTTCAATAAATGTAAATTGATTAAACAAATAATTAATTAATAGAACATAGAAAAATAAATAAAAGGAATAAATAGATAAGATAAACAAACAAAAACGTTGGTATTTAATATTTAACTTGCATGTTTTAAATAAATAAACATCTTTATTAATTTGTTTGTTTATTTATTTAAAACAAAGTATTGCAGTAGAAAATAAATCAATATATAAATAGAAAAAAATTGCTATCACTGATATTTTTAAATAATAAAAAAAAAAAAAAAAAAAGCGCTTTAAAAAGGTTAAACTGAATTTGCGATCTAAAAAAAAAAAAAAAAAAAAAAAAAAAAATTATATATATATATATATATATATATATATATATATATATATATATATATATATATATATATATATATATATATATATATATATATATATATATATATATATATATATATATATAAATAAAGCCACAAAGATCTCCACGGAACATCTAAATGGTCCATTTTCTTTTCTACTCGTCACTTTTACTACCAAACGTGAACTGCAATGCTATGGCCAGCAGCGGTCATCTTTTAGGACATTGCAACAGATCACATGGGCTTGCCCTACAACAGGTGCAAATTCCAGTAATACCTCTGTGTTTGGGAGTATTGTGCTTTTATCGGAGCCATTCCAGTTGCACATGGCGGATAACCGGCCTTGATTCAGAACTGGTATAACTCTCTCTTCAGTTTCAAAAACACACAAGATTTGTCTGTTTCCCCCATAATAATTCACAGACTAATGTTAGGACTGCGAGGCCAGGGCTATATTTAGCCTTTGTGCATGTGTCCATCTACGAGCAGGAAGTCCACTACATCTTAAAAGGCGCTGGTGGGGCTCTGCTGTCATCTCGGTGCTAATTGGGTGCCCATTTAAACAAAAGGCAATAAACAAGGACCAGAGAGGAACCTCTTGACAGCCATAAAAAAGCCAGTTTGTGAGAGGAATCCTATTCTAATCCCCAAATAACAGCCACTTTCCCCCACAAGCAGCTAAGAAAAGTCCACCATTTAAGGAACGAGAGCTTGACATGGATCAGGTTCATCTCAGCAGGACGACTACTGTTCATAGAGCTTCCTCTGAAATCAACCATGAATTCGTGCAGATTTGGGGGTTGCATTAACATATGACGTAAAATCTGTTATGCAGCCTGAACCACAAATGCATAATGTACCCATAATCGCATAAAATCTATTCGCTCCACACTAAATCTTTTATAGTTGTCATAACCATCCGGTATTCTTGTCTGGAGTTTATTTACTCAATGGTTCCCTTCCAGATTTCTCAAAATAATGCACTGTTATTTTAGTTCCTTTAACATACTATTAAAGTTTGTTAATATTTTGAATTAAGTTTTATATTTTGCGTTTTCATTTTAATTTTAGTTACGTTTGTGTCACTTATCAGTTTTAATAAATAAATAAATAAATAAATAAATAAATATAGAGTTTAGTTAATTTAGATCTTATTTCAAATGTAAATTTTGATGGTTTTAGTTTTAGTTAATGATAATAACATTGATTAGCACAGCATGCAAAAACAGTGAATGGCAGTGTGACTCTTCCAGCCAGATGGGCAGTCCAAGAAAAACCTCCCGCTAGTGGGTGATCTGGCTTTCGCACCACTGGTGTGAGAGCATTCTTTGGAACAAAAAAACTAATAATCTCATTAGGCCACATAATTTCCTCTGGTACACATTCTTTGACCAAATGGCAGAATACAGCTTGCAGAGTCAAAAGAGAAAGAAAAGGGAAGGGCAGTGGAAGTGTAAGCTAAAAAAAAAGAAGAGGTTATACTTTTCAGCTGTGCAAGTGAATGAAATGTAAACAGTGCTTTAGGGAACAGCTTTAGATCTTAGCAAACATTGCTGAGGCTCTCTGTTCCACTTTGTAACCCTACTGGCTGGCAGGGAGCTCAGCCTCTTGTCAAGCACCAATCTTTTGTAGTGCTCCCCTGACACTCAGCCAAGCTTCTTTCTCAGGATGTGCTTGCATATGCATGAAGGAAGGACCGGCCGGCCGGCCTCACCCCCGCCACTAGAAGCCAAAACTCTGCACTCTATCCAGGACGGAAGTACATTTCACTGCCTTATTAGCAGTTCCTGAGCTCCTAACATGATAATTTGAAGAATAGTTCTCAACATCAAACCCAGAACCATCCCAATCCACTGTCTTGGAACGCCTACCCACATTTCAGACCAGAAAACAAGAGAAGTAAATAAAAGAATACTTGTTATACAAGCCCACTTCCTCTTAAAAGAGATCTTGATGTTCTCTGCAAAGCGGTGAAAACAGATCAATCTAGTTTATTCACCCCTCCTTTCCTCTCCTGCCGACTATCATCCTTGTTTACCTTCATTCTTAGTTATAGATAGCAGCCAGCCAGAACGCTTGATTTCCAGGTGATTTCCTCCAGCCGATGTGGAGTGCTGATTCAGATCCTGCATGTTTAGACAGTGCTGAGGACTGAATGGAGGTTGGGGATAGAGTCCAGACTTAAATTGGCAATGGTTTTAACCATGACAAAAAACTAAAATTCCCCTTCTCTCTATACTGGACATTGATACACCACAGAATTAGTTATAAAAATTATCATGTCATCATTTACTCACCCTCATTTTGATCCAAACCTGTATGACTTTCTTTTTTCCTGTGAAACCCAAAAGAAAAACATCTTTGTCCAAACAGTTTTTTGACCCCTTTGATTTTCATTGTATGGACAAAAACAGCTGAAATATTATTCAGAACATCTTTTGTGTTCCACAGAAGAAAGGTTCAGAAAAACAGTAAATTACCATTTTCATTTTGGGCAAACTATTCCTTTAGTCTAAAAGCAGGATGGCCATCATCTGCAATTCTTTGTCAATCCCAACATGGGATTTCAGAGCACTGAGGTCACAAATCCAAAGAGACTTTACACATTAAACAATTACAATGAGCTACAAGTCTCTCTCACTCATGTAGTTAGAGAAGATTTGTTGTGCTGTCTTATCCTTTTCTAATAATTCAAGAGTCATTTGGTGAACTTTAATTGAACTTTAACTTACTGAAGAGTGTCTCTGTTGGGTAAGTTTCCAGTGACACAATGCCAATTTAGGCCTGTACTGTCTCCATGCCTTCATTCAGGCCTAGGTAATGGTTTCTTCCATGACAAAATAATAAAATTCCCCTTCTCTCCACATTGGACATTGATACACCACAGAATTAAGAGAAAAACATTTTGAAATCCATCAACTGCGGCTTGTTGTCCATCCTAGTCATGGAACCTGAGATTTGTGTTTATGCTGTGCTCTGCTAAGGATGGAAAAAGGGCATCAGTATTCATCTTCATGGCAACTAAACCCTAAAAAGTTTGATCCATTTGAGAAGTTTGTCTCTTAAAAAGAAAAAAGAAGAACTGCTTCCCTCTAATCTGTTTATCACCTGTAAGAACACTCAAAAAAAAAAAAAAAAAAAAAAAATCACAAACTGAATTAAAAAAAAATCAAGAAAAGCTTGGTCTTTCATTCTTACACAAGCCTTTTGACCTGCATTAGATGAGTGCAAAAGCATCTGGAAATGTCCTGCATGACCTTCAGGTCATAGCACCGCTAGCACTGTTAGGCATCATCAAGCAGGTTTACATCTTCAGAGCTGCTTTTTCACAGAACACACACTAAGGCTCCCACAAGGGTTAATAAGTTGTTGAAGCCAAGAATAAGATTTTCTTTGCCACCCACGTGGATCAGAATTCTAAGCTAAGACAACAATATGACTCTTAGCCCTTTCATATCTCAGTATAATGCAGCTCATACTTTTTGTACCTTACATCCTGTTTGCTGAAGACTACAGAAAGACTCACCCAACCCTGTGAATTCATCAGTTTAAGTTCTCATCTTTTCTGTTATTGCAACATATCAGTTACTGTAATTATTTGCACATTGGTTACACTGAACACTGTGTACTTGACAATATTTCGCCAGTAGCATAAAGTATTAGCTGTTCCTCTTGATTCTACATGCACATGCAATACAAAATAATATAATGGAAACAGAGATAAATTCAACATTTAAATGTACTCCGTTTTAAGATTAAAATGCATATAGGAAAAGATCCTGAAATTAAACATTCTGGGGGGAAAAAAAGCTATTAAAATCACATTTTACTCAGGAGTTGTAATACAGCAGGTAAACCTAACTGAACTAGATATTTCAGGGCATTATAAAAACTTAGATTGAGTTCAATAGTCTCACTAATGGTCTCTACTTGGTTTTGCCCATTTGAATTTGTTCACTAAAATGTTTCATGCTTTTAATCTGGAATCATTGTCAGATTAGTGAATGAATTGTTCTTTTGCATCTTTTAATTGAATCAGATGAACCGGTTCACCTAACCATTGTGAATTATTTATTCATGAATTGGACTCAAAGTAATTGTATACAGTCAAATAATCCTCAATTAACCCACAAACTTCAAGAACAGTGACAATGCATGCATGCTGGCAAATCTTGAGCAAATAATCTTTGTTCAATATGAAATCAGTCAGACAGCTTTTATGCTAATTGGCACATTTGAGGGAATAATAATGGTCTAATATGTTATGTAGTTTGAAAGCAATTCAAATTTAAATGTCTATTTGTGCTTCAAAAAGCCCTGAAAGCTGGATAAATATAACTGCTTTATTTCAGCAGCTGCATGAGACATTTGACCAAATATACTGCTTATATTAAACTCAGTACATGTAAATGCCATTCTGTTTATTAATTCAAGCTGTGAGCGCACCGTGGGATTCGGGTTTTTATGAAAGGTTTAGATTCACAGGTTGTGTACACAGTCGATAACACTCTGATTTACCAAGTGTTTTCCTAAGCAGCCATGTAATCCTCTCTACATCAGCCGTGTGGCTCAGCAAAGCCTCTGCAGTCGAGTAACTCTAAAAGCCAGTGGATCCCTCTTGCTTATGGAATCAGATGTGAAGTAGCCATGGCACTAGACAACCCCTCCCAAACATTTTTTTAAAATGACATTTCAAAGAGGAATATACATCTAAATGGCACATTAGTGACCACCCAGATTTTAGACTGGATTACTTGTGTGAACGTATCCTTGTAGGACCCAAACAATTCCCTTCACTCTCAGTTAAAACCAGAGCCAGCTGGCTTCACATCACCACACTGCCAAGACCGTATGGCGCTGACAGCAGGCCAAGTTCCACACTAGCGTTTCTCCTTCAACCCTTTTAAACAACACAACCTTATGGAGAAAATCATCTCCAAACACCTTGCCAACATTGTCCCCAGCCAACGCGATCCAGACCAAATACTGGATCCAACTTCCTGCTCCTACGTCATCCATTTGCAAGCGTGAGGCCTTTCCTGTGATTTGGATCTCCCATGAAGAGTCCTATGCAGTTTTATGCCAAAGCATGAACCAGTCGAACTGAGACATGCGTTGAACTGCTGTTGACTGAAAAGGCCAATATACTCAACCCTTCACAGGTTTTAGCGTTCGTCTGGAAAAAAAAAGCAAAAAAAAAAAAAGCACAAGAACGTGGTGGGGCTGCATCCAAGCCAAGCTGGTGAACTCAATTGTCATGTGCATGCAACATTAAACAAGGGGGACATCTGGAAAGGAGTATAATGATCATTAATAGAGCTATAAGTAGAACTGCATGTGCCCTCGAATGGTGCAGAGCCCAAACAAGGTGTTTTGCATAGCGCGGTGGCGTCTCAGTGCCATTTTTTTGTTCTCCAATAAAAGTCAGTGGGTTTTTATTATAGAATGAGATCACCGGAGATGTGAAAAGAGCAGTTGCCCTTTGACCTTGCATGTGTGTAGCAACATATGCTCTTAGATAAGTCAAGTTGGTGTGAACTCACACATCCATCTAGGCTCTTATCTGTCAAGGCTTAGCTTTACATTGCAGCTGAGTCTGAACAAAGACAAATATGCTCAGTTATGGCTCAACGAAAAGGTCTGCTTAAAAATTGCCTAAAAACAATAAAAAAAACTTGTCATTTACTTTTATTCATTACGTTCACATTGTTCCAAACCTGTATGATTGATAAAATGCCTCCTTGTCCATACATTGCATGTCAAAGGGACCCAATTTAGTTTTGAACCCTACTGACTTCCATTGAATGTACAAAGATATTCTTTAAAAGATCTTTTATTTTCCACAGAATTACCTTTTTTTTTTTTTTTTCACCATTCCTTAAGTGTAGAGAACATGGGAAATATGGGTGGATTAAAATGGAAGTAATGAAAAAGCTTAACTTATCCTTCATGTTAGATGTGATCCCACTTGGAGACTAGGCTATCTTACCAATCAATACCACCTCAGGACACCAGCTTCATCTTCAGGACTTGACCATACAAGCTAATGATAGTTATTTTCTTCTCTGCAGTCGAAAGAGTTTAACCAATACTTTAAACGGATAGTTCGGTTTTATCATCACTTACTCACCCTCAAGTTGTTCTAACCCTGTATGAGATTCTGTCTTCTGTTGAACACAAAAGAAGATATTTTGAAGAATGTTGGTAATCAGACATTTGACGGTAGCCATTGACTTCCATAGTAGGAAAAAAAAATCTATGGAAGTCAATGACTACTGTCAACTCTCTGGTTATCTTTAAAATATATTTTGTGCTCAACAGAATAAACTCATACAGGTTTGGAACAACGTGAGGGTAAGTAAATTATGACAGAACTTACATTTTTGGGTGAACTATCCCTTTAAACTGCCTCCCTTGTTTTGTGTTTGCTCCTTGCTTGAAGCCATAAGACGTATTAAAATGCATGAGGTTCTCTTTGCCATTTAAAACAGAGCTGATTCTGCTCGCAAAGACCACGATTGCACACACATAGCAACGAGTGGACCCCCAGAGACTGAATGTCATTGTTTATGACTGGGAAAGCAAAATATCCTCTGGCGGTATTTGGCTAGGGACCTGCAGTGCTGACCTAAATGGGGGCATTAACGAGAATTAGCACTTAGGTGACTTACAGAAACAACCCCAGACTTGGTTCAGTGAGGGTCACTGCAGGTGACGGAGATGGAGACTTGAGCTGTACGGCGACTCGTGAACCGCTGCTTTTTTTTTTTTTTTTTTTTTAAAAGAAAAGAAAAAGGTTTGTTCTGTTCAACAGACCATACAGAATGAACATTTAGGCAAAGCCGAGGGTAAACAGAAGAATCTCCTCATCGGGAATGCCAGAACAAATGAAGGACAAAGAGCCTTCTGAAAAAGGAAGACACACATTGCCTTCTCATCATGTTCTTGCCCCTTTGTTGGTCCAAGTACTAAAGCTGTTGGGTCAAAACTAAATGTATTTAACCTCTGGAGAGGTCAGATGAGTTTTTCCTCAACATTCCCAACAAGGTTTTGACAGCAAGACACCACAAAAATCATTACCGCCCGTTAGTTTCCGTTATTTCAGTTATTTACTTTGTGAAAAATAAATTCAAGGTATTCATTTCAGTATCAATGTCAAGAAGTTTTTGGTAATGAAGCAACAGGATGCCTGCAAATTCTCCTGGTGTGGCTCCAGAAATATTCTTGGACCTAATCAAGAAATCAACACATACCAGTCATAATTTACAAGTTTGTTCTGGCCACTGGTTGTCAGTAGGAAAGCAAAGAGATCTAGAGATGACTGAATCTCAGTTTAAAGAGAAAATAACCTCAGGGACAAGAGTTTAAAAGGGAAGGGTCTTGTTCATGAGAAGGAAATGGGAATACGTGTAAAGAACGGTTACTTGCGTGCTTCATATTGCTACATTTTAGTAACAGTGACCTTTAACAGCAAACCACCGACACTGGTTCTCACGCACACATACGCAAACTTAATTCTCTCACACCACGACACGACTTCATCCATCAGTTGGTGCACAGATGTGCGATTTCCCACCATGTGTATTTTAGTAAACAGTACAATAAATAGCAGCCTCGAATTGGCACAAAGTCTGGTTCAAATCACTGAGAGGTGGCCGAGCTTGTCTTCTCTAGAGATTTAGATGGTATCAAGCTAAACGAACTAGCATGGAAAACCCTCTGTGGGCCACATCAATCCTCTTTCGGCCCTCTTGCAGTCTGGGACAGCAGCGGTCTGGAGGTGTTGTGGGCTCAAGCTATGAAGTGTGAAAGGAAAAAGGATGTCAAACAGACAAGGTCTTCATTAATCAACCCTTCCTCAACGCCTGTCTAGAAGGCTTGTTGATAGTATGCTGCGTAAAAAAAGACCACTATTTTTAACAGAACGTCACACGGAGCTCATATTTTCCAACATACCATTAGTCTGTCAAAGCCGCAACTTAGCCATTGTTATTTCTAAAGGAGGCTGTCAGGAGAAGTTCTACATTGTTATGATCTCATGCATGTTTGCTTTGAGCCCATTTTCAGCTCCTGCCATGTACATGGAAGAAAAAATAAATAAATAAATTTTAGAAAATCATAATTTTTGTTCGTATAAATAAATTTATTATAAATAAATTAAATACACAAAATATAATTTAAAAAGTCAATTTTATTTGTAATAATACATTTAAAAAAAAAAGAAAGCAATGAAAGTCAGGGGATCTTGAAAAACCTTTTCAGGGTTCATGTCTTGCATTTTCCCTGGAATGTTTGCTCTAGGCTTCTACAGGGAGATCCTCAATGGATCCAACACTCACAAGACTCTCACAAGATAAGATAAGCCAGAATTTAACACTGCCCATCAGAGGCCCTACAGGATACATGGGTATACATATCAGTGTTAAGAAAATAGACTGTCTGAGCGATTTGTAATTGGACTGATAAATCTGACATTTTAAAACTAGGGAGGCAGACATTTCCCTTCACTAGGCACTTCTCTAGCAGTGTCCCGGCCCCTTTACTGACCAGAGGGTCAGTTGGCTTGTCAAGTGATGATGTATAGCGTTTAAGTATTGGACACCTTTCCCTTCAGCCTGAGGAGATTTCCACCCTCAGACAACCATGTTGTGTTTGTTGTTAATAGATAGAGAGCTCTCCTGGAGCGTCACAATGCAAACAATGGGGCTCGTCAGTGGCTTCCTTTTACAAGAGACAAATAGCATTGATTTATAAAAGGCATGCAGTCACTAGACTTGCCGCTTAATTGACAGAAGTATGGAAGTCATTTCTACTTTATTAAAAAAAGGTTTTCATTTTTCAAAAAAAAACAAAAACACATTGCTATTTTTAAACATTTATTATTAACAAATATTAGAAAATATTTGCAAGTACTAAAAATGTTCAAGCATCAAAAAATGTCTAAAGATCAAACACTAGAATTTATTAGTATATTAATTAGTTATAAACAGGGCTTGACATTATTTTTTTTGCTCACCAGCCACTGTGGCTAGTGGTTTTCCAAAGTTACTAGCCACTCATCATTTTAACTGGCCACAAGGGAAAAACTGCCATATAGCCTAGATATTTTTAATATCTCATAATTTGGCAGCCAGTTTATTAGGCTACTGTTACTTTAAGACCTTACACACGGACCCATTGTTTTATATAGCCAATAGCAATAGGCCTATACTTGTCTTTATGTGCATGCACATGTGATTACAAAATCTGCAGGAATGAGTAAAATTATCCTGAATACGTGCAATCCCACGGCAAAATTCAAGCCCTGTAACACCAACAATATTCATCCGGAGCAAATTAAATGAGTGAGTAAAGGGCAAAGATTTTGTTCAATTCATTGTAATTCAATTAGCAATTGCAATTCAATTATTCAATTGTGTGTCAACTCATGGTCGGAGAGATTAAGCAAGAATGCGCAAGCTGGTATTGTGTATCCTGCGGAAGTTTCAGATATTTCAGTATCGATATGCATCGAACAATCTATATTTTTCTATATTTTTATTATTAATTACACGCTGAAATGTCAAGCCCTGGTTTGACAGTTAATTTCATCTCAGTAGGCAATTACAAAAAGGGAATTCTGCATTCAAACGATCCAAAGTTTAGACTAAAATAACAGTGCTACATCATATGCATAGACTTGATGATGGGTTCCCACCCAGTCAACATACATGGTAGGCCCAGCATTCACAAGGAGTAGAGACCAAATGTGCAATCGATTGATTGTTTGCATCCCAGAACCTCTTAGGGAGAAATTGCCCCTACACAAGCCCCTTCTCATAATGAAGAGATGACTTTGAGAAGCTTTATTTGTAAAGAAACAGGCACTGGAATCTTGCAAACCAGTGTAAAGGCTTCTGCACCCCCAGGCTCTGGAAAATAAAATTATGGAAAGTTTTCAATACCTTCCATGTTAGACAGAGCATGATGGGCTAATTCTGGGAGTGGCAGCACAATGGGAGATGTTTCTTAAAGGAACGGCGAGGTAAAAGGGGGACTGCTCACTTAGCTAAATTGAGCGTGCCTCATCCTTCAAGAGTCTGTGTTTACGGAAGAACAAATGAAAGCACCTCACAGTTGGTGCTAAGGAATCCCATAAGCTCCTCCAGACGTGCCATTCCTACTGTAGAGCTGGAAAATATTATTTAATTGTATAAGTGTTTGCTAATTCAAACAATTTGCCAGATCTGATGTAGAATGCAAGCTGGAACACAAAATTTGTGAAATGAAATAAAATGCATGAGCACCGCATGGTTATTTCTGATCAGCTATTATTTATCTTGGCCAATATCTCAAATCAAACATCATCGGTTGACGCTTCTGCTTTTCAGTGCTTGATAAAGTTTCAAAGGCCCCAACGTTGTAATGTTGTCATGCTCAAATTATTAAATGTACCAAGTTTCAGGTATTTTTTTTTTTTAAATTGCTGTAGTGATGAAAATTGCAGTGCACCCAAAGCATCAAAGCACTTGCGCTTCTGAGTTGCTCTGATCTGTCAACCAGAAAAATATGTAGAGGCAACTTCAAAAGGACACATTTTCTGTGAGGGGGCCAGTCATATAAATGTCATTACATTTATTCCTGGACCTATGGTAAAAGATCCTTTCATACCTGCATGAAAATTGGTCTTTATGAAAAAATAATTGAAATCATTTCACAGAAAATACGACAAGCACCAACATCCTCCTCTTTATACATGCAAGCAATAAAAATATCTTGTATAAGCAAGTGTTTAAACATCAGCCCTGAAGGTTAGTAAAGTCATAATACATTCAGATTTTACAATTTTGGGTGTTCACCTTTATTGAAGTTAGAGCATTAGTCAACATTACATTTTTACTACAAGGATGTGATTTCACAAGCCTGACAAATCATAAATTTCAAAGCATAACTGGCTCTTCATTGTGACTGGTTCTTTAGTGCATGCAAAAAAAAGCCACTTTCCTTTTCAGTTGATTTTGAAAGGTACATGGATTTACTTTAAACTGTATTCAAGCTTGGCTTGCAGATGGATAACCGGATCCATTCAATCATCCAACTAAATAAAAGTAAGTAAACCCAATAAGGCAAAAAGATTGAGAAATGTAGTAGAAAGAGTAGGCCACTGTTCAACGTTTCAGCTGTAGAAAACAGAAGATCAAAGGTGCAGAGACAGATTCAGAACCCTTCATTTCAGGTCAGGCTAATTTCAAAAGCCTTAACATTGGAATGTTAAATTGTGGGTCGGCAACCAATTCACACCCTTTTGGTTGGACTGCAAAAGGCTTCCAGCTGAAACCAGTTACAATAACACATCCCTCCAGAACCAGACCAACTCAACCCTCCTGGAAATTGCAGGAATCCACACATTTACAGACTCTGCTTGCCAAGATAATACAATTTTATCATGTCTACTTAATGAGGGAAACTAGAGCAACTCTGTTCAGCGGCTGAAACCTGCTGAGAAAGGCAGTGAGAGAGTGTATGAAAGGCGGCAGGCAGAAAGTGATTGCCTTAAAGGGCTTGAAATGTGAAATTTATAATACATTTTAATATATAATATCAGCAGGCTTCTACTGAATGGTGTAGTTCAGTCCGGCCAAAGAAAACCCAATAATTTGAACCATTTGAATCAAGAAAGAGTATCACACAACTGTTGTATTAAAGGGGACCTATATGCCCGTTTTTACAAGATGTAATATAAGGCTCAGGTGTCCGCAGAATGTATCAGTGAAGTTCCAGCTTTTAAAAAGTATTTAATTTGCTTATTTAGCAAATAAAAAAAAAACTAAAAAAACAGCAGCTTCAAAATTCACTTTCAAATTATGACTATATAAACATTCAAGCCTTCAAATTAGCCTTCAAAGCTGCCCTACAAATTGAAGTCATAACCAAAAAGCTTGACTCGGAGGTACGCCATAAAAATTGGCGTAAAAGGAGCTCAAAAACATTGCCAGCACATTGTGTATGTCTCAAACACTGATGGGTGCAGCAAAAATTAAATTGCAATTACCTGAACACGCTTCGGCAAATCCAACAACAGCCTTCTTGGCAAACCCATTTTATGATGAACAGACACAATAATGTGAGATTATATAAAAGATTTAAAATGCAAGAATGGGCAAAATACCTGGCAGCGATAACAAAAAAGTGATCTGTTAGTTTCTGTGGCCTTTGATCATCATGATTGATTTTCATCCTTTTCAACCTTTTAATGTTTTGGACCTGTCATTGTATTGCTAAATATCCAGGTTTTTAGCTTTATAAGCATTTTAATTCAATGGATTACAATTGGGATGTTCTTTTTTATAGCTGAAGCAGGTCACCTTTTATTATTTTTGCGGTGAATTTTAATTTTCAGAAAAGATCTTTGATCTTGCATGACCATATAAAATGGGTTCATATCTGGGATACAAGAGACATTGTTTTCCAGAGTTCTACCAACTAAGACCACATACACTGCCCACATAGACCACTCCAAGTACATTAGATTTCAAATGTAGCATCTTAAGTGAAAGCCCAGTATTTCAGTAATAATACTGAACTAACTGACTGAATAAATTGCAAGTTCTCTAAAACACACAGTGGATTAAAGGATAAAAGTCTCCCAGCACTCACTAAAAAGTTTTTGTTGCTATGTGATTAAAGCACAGACATAATCAAAATAGAGTATGTAATGTTTTTAACTTATATGAGACTTGCCAGTTTTCAGGGCAATAACCACACCAAAAGCATCAACCACGTCATGTACTGCCATATTTTTCCATAAGTGATAACAGAAAGTCTGCCAGAACAATGAAGGCGGGATTTCGAGGGGCAGAGTTCTGTTGGCTTCAGATGTTTCCCCTTGGGACCATTACTGCCAATTCACTCGACTTCATATTGTTATGGATCCAAGTGGGGGGTCACTGTCAAGAGACGTTCACCCACCCATTAGGTCTCCATAGAGCTCTCACAGTGCAACAGCCTGCAATTTAAACTCTGTATGTCTTGAGGCAGTCGGGACATAATAAATACAAAGCCAGTCAGGGACAGCAATGACAGTTGGAGATGTGATCCCTCAGAGTTTCTTTCAGCTCTGTGGTGGAGGGTGAGATCAGCATTCCAGATGCCATTTATAGACCCTCGGGATCATTAATCAAACACGTTCACTACAAGAGATAGTGTAAGATATCATCGAAACCACTTCAAAACCCTAATAAAAAAACCACACTGTTATACATATGACATCACAATATGATTCCAATTACCCTTAAATGTGTGATGTACAGTGAACAAATTTGTTGAATAAAGAGCGTGCGCATAATTTGAAGATAAAGTGGTTACATATGTCAAAGATAAAAACAAACAAGGTAAGTGTTTACAGACAACAAAAAAGAGCAAGTAAGCTGCATAAAAATGGCCATAATGATTTTTAACAGCTTCATTGATTTTAATTAATTTTAAGAAACAGCAGATTTATTAACAACCCCATGGCAAGAGTACACATTCACGTAATAAAACAACACTAAATAAATGCTGTCCAATTACCACAACACCTTTCTGCATGGTTTTGGAGGGCTCAATAAATATAAATGTTCTGCATAACAAATCTTCTATGCTCTGAAATAGCATTTCTGAAGATTAAACAATTGCTAAGCATACATTGTGAAACTTTGCAAATATGCAAAAGAGTCATTCCCATCCAAACTTAAAACAAAAAACATAAAACATCTTCAATTGTTAAAAAAAAAATCCTGTGGCATAAATAATCAGTGTACATTTGGTCATACCAATCAAGTCGCATGCACCTCCAGAGATAATTGATCCTAAAATAAAAAGGATCTACTCAAGCTCTACATCCTTTGTGCCACTCCAGACTCGTATGAATATTTTATTGGGGAAAAAAAAAAACTGGTCAAAGCTGCTCTTTCATTCATTCATTCAACAAAACTGCATGGTGGTGAACATTGGCTGTCATGGAAAGAGGAGGGAAAATGATGTAAATGTCTTTGCATAAACAGCTACAACGATTTCTGAAATTCATCTTGAACCTAAATACAAAATTTCAGGCTACTTTTGGAAACAATCCACGCTCCAAGAGAAAGTACTTTGCATCTCTTTCAGAACAATTCATGTTTATGCTTCCGTAAAGTGGCCTTTTGTGTAAGCCTAAAAACACAGAAGTTTTAATGATGTGTGATCAAAAGATTTTAGGGTCATAAATGCAAAGAAAAGATTAAACCATCAATGCACTTCCATTTGTGCTACTATAATTAAGCATCTATGGACTGACACTAATGGATAGACTTTACTAATGAATAGGGAGATTTTTGAGAACTAATGGACCAACACAATCTCATGGCAATTCATAACTATTTTACATTTTGGCAAATTGGTGGCTAATTCGTACAACCTCATTCAGTTTTTGTACGATCTTTACAACCCAGTGACAGGTGTTTAGGGGTGGTCCTTCATGATTTGCCTACTTTTTTCTAAAAATCTATCATTTAGGTACATTTCACATCACCACATTGTAAAATAAATTAAATTTTTCCGTGAGATCGGGTAGAACGTACATACTCCACATAGCAAACCCTCACCCTAAATCAAATGATCCGTGGAATGCACGATAAGAAAACTTAATTTAAAAAAATGGAAATGAAACTTCAGTTTTTAAAGAAACTTTACCTCCAATAATCATGCAAATTAAATGGCCAAAATCACTTTTTAAATTAATTTTCTAAAGTTGAACTTGCTAAAAAGTATAGGCACATAGGCTACTTAGAGCTTGTGCTGTGGAGAGAGAATAAAAATGGCAAAAACAGGTCTCTTCAAACCACAGAGAAAAGCCATTAGTATTGGGCCATGGCAGGGGTGAATGCCAGCATTGCACTGAAACAGAAGTTTGTCCTTTCATAGTCATTTTAATAAATTATACTATATGCATGGAATCAGAGCAAAAAAAACAAACAAACAAAAAAAACAAAGATAATCCACTGATATTGGCTTATCAAGCTTTGGAGGGGAAAATAGTTTTCAATAAACTGCTGCCCATGTCTAAGATGCAAACCCCACAGTTTGTGTGCTTGGGATCTGTATTGCTTTATATTGGACTACACACTGTCGTTCTGTTCTCTTGAATTTTATGCAGCTTTACAAATGTTTCCAGACACTTTTACTGCTGCTTTCTGGCTGAGACTCTAAAGCTGGGAGGATGTGCTATTAATTCCATCGAGGGGACAGACGAAGCACACACATATACACAGGCTCAGACATTGAACAGAAGGCCTAGGAGTTCAAAAAAGGCCTTCTGATGATCTAAAAAAGAAATGATGCACCATAAACACCCAATCACCAGGCTTTTCGTTTTTAAAATCTGGATAAATGAGAAACAGAACACTCTACCACTAAAAACAGCCCAGTACAAGCAGACAGATCCAGTGGTACAGCCCACCTGTTACTGTGGTTATGAGACAAGACTGCTTGAGAAGAACAAAAAGGCCTGGAGAATGCTTTAAGAGTCTGGTTTAATGTCAAAGACACTACAAGGCATCTGAAAAGATCATTCAGTCGCACTTCACACACTGGATTTACATTCCACATGACATCCACTGTTTAATATGCATCACTCCGAACATCTGGATTCTATGGTGTGAGGGGAAAAGAAAATGCATTTTAGCTTAGTCACAATGAAGATCAGTCATCTGTCATGGAGTGGGTTTAATTATTTCTAACATTGTATCATTTGTTGGGTCATGGTTATGTTTTAGTGCCAGAGGTTGGTTTTATTAATTAATTTTCTTTCTTTTTTTCAGGAAAGTGTTTTAAGGCCCGTTCACACCAAGGACGATAACGACAATGATAAAAATAAAGAAGTAGTTCTAAAAAAAAAAATCACTCTAACACCACAACTAAAATGATAATAGCAGAAAGGGACAAGATTTCTGTACTTGCACTCAAAACTAAATTCCAGCTTTTTTTCCAGGCTGGTGAATGATAAAAACATTGACAGCCAATCAGAATGAATCATTTAAAGCAACAGATAGCATTAACTGAAGCTCAAGCTTAGAATAAACAGAACAATATCATCCGCTGGTATGGATGCTAATATAGTCATTGTTACAGTTATCTTTATAGTTATAGTTCATGGTGTGCAATGGGCCTTTATGTGCTACTGTCTGCATTCTAGTGGCCATTTATTTTACAATATTTATAAATTAATTGCATGGACAGAAATATCATGGAAGCTTAATTTAACTTGAGCAAAAACTGTCAAAATTTAAAAGGCCAGAAAGAAGCAGCTTAAAGGGTTAGTTCACCCAAAAATGAAAATTCTGTCAGTAATTACTCACCCTCATGTTGTTCCAACCGCGTAAGACCTTCGTTCATCTTCGGAACACAAATTAAGATATTTTTGATTAAATCTGAGAGCTGGATCACTTCTCCATAGGCTGCTAGGTGACCGAAACTTGCTGGCCCAGAAAAGTTATTAAAGAGATCGTTAATATACTGCCGTGCAAAGGCAAAAGACCGTAACTTCGTTTTTGGTCGAAAATGAGTTATTTATATTTTTGGCACATTCAAGACCTTCTTTATCATGTGGATAAGTATCTTGAATCAATTCAGTTTATTTTTCGAGAAAATAATGATTTGTCTTAACAGTAACTTCCAAAAGCCCATGAGAAACCAAGGCAGAACACCGTAACATCAGTTACCGCTCTTTGGCTTTGTTTTGGAACGCTCAAATTACGAGTTACGGTGCTCTGCCTTTGTTTAGCCGCGCGTCAATATGAAGTTACGGTGCCGGTGTTTAATCAAATAATGCTACCTACCAGGTTGTAAGGTTATCTGCCTTTGTTTTAATGTCCATTAAAATTAAAATTACGGTGTATCCTGTGTACTTTGTACAGCTGCCATCAGTCGCTCTAACTTCTGATGTCCTCAGAGCGGTCAGAACATTTAGTATGGTCTGCTCCATCGACAAACGTGCGATTACGATCGCGAAGGATTATGCAGAGTTGACAGAAAAACGTTACACATTGCCGTATCAGATGAATACATCCATGAATTAAAGCTCGCAAACTAGCTGGCAGAGTGCCAAAACTTCGCCTTCAGCCCCGCCCTAAACGCGGTCGAGTCAACGCTGGACTAATAGGAGGCATTTTGTCATGTCAAATGTATTAATAATGCCATCAGAATGCAACCAAAGCACAGGATAGCAATAAGTAGTTGGCTATAAATAATTGTAAATCATACAAAATAAATGCCATGATCACTAGATTTTATACAGGTGTGTACTATAATGATTTTGTTAATGGTGATCAGCAACTAAATATTGATAATGTGGAAGTTACTGCCTTTTGCCTTGGTATGACCTCTCACTTTTTGCTGACAATACAAAGGCAGAGTACAGTAACTTTAAAATAGTGGTCAAAAGTCAAGTTTGAGCTCAAGATTTTTTTATGTATATAATTTCCATTACTAAAACATCTATTTGCCAAATTTCCAGTGTCCTACCTATAATTAATTAAGCGGGACAACTAAAAATCTTTAAAGTCATTTTTCTCAGTTCCACACTCTAGCGACTTAAGGTCTTTTGCCTTTGTAGGGCAGTATAGTCCAAGTGACTACAGTGGCTTAATCTTAAGTATATCAAGCGACGAGAATACTTTTTGTGCGAAAATTTTTTTTTGGCTTTTTGTGCCTACGTGGTGACGCGTTAACACAGACGCGCTACGCAAAAACACTACGTGAACCAACTAGAGGCCCAGAGAGAAGGAAATGAAAAGTGGAATAAAGTCGTTATTTTTGTTTGTTTTTGCGCACAAAAAGTATTCTCGTCGCTTGATATACTTAAGATTAAGCCACTGGAGTCACTTGGACTATATTAACGATCTCTTTAATAACTTTTCTGGGCCAGCAAGTTTCGGTCACCTAGCAGCCTATGGAGGAGTGATCCAGCTCTCAGATTTCATCAAAAATATCTTAATTTGTGTTCCGAAGATGAACGAAGGTCTTACGCGGTTGGAACAACATGAGGGTGAGTAATTACTGACAGAATTTTCATTTTTGGGTGAACTAACCCTTTAATTGGATTATATATAGGGGACTTATGCTTTGTGTGAGAAACAGACAAAATTTAACAATGAAAATCTGAACATCCACCCTAGCTTTCCTCAGAGTGATTAATAAGAGACAAAATCTGATTACATATATGAATTGTTCTTTTCAGTCAGAACTTACTGATGAATCAGACTTTCTTAATGATTAGTTTATGAATCAGACTGATCTGTTTCTTGAGTTCCAACTCACTTCAATTCAATTTTGATATGTTTGTCACACAAAGTATGACTTCAGAATGTTTAGAGCACAGACCAGTCATATTAGCGCTTTTGGTCCCCATTCATCAATTGCATGGAAAATTGTGGCCAGCACATTACATATTACTCAAAATATTGCATTTTGTGTTTCATCAGTCGTCATATGGGTTTTGGAACAATATGAGCGGGAGTAAATGACAAAATTTGCATATCGTATTTCATCCAAACGTTGGCAGTAAGATGTTAAAAAAAGGAATCATTCACCTAAAAAGATTACCAGGCAAACATGCTAATGTATTTTAAATGTCAACCAAGGTAGATCCTAAAGAACATTGATACAGTGAACTGATAAAATGGAAAGGAAATGTATTATAATGTTTCTTCATTACTCTTTACTAGGCTGCCAAAATAAGACTGAAAAAAAAAAAAAAAGTCATAAGGCTTGACTTCCCTCAAACAGATCTTAATTTAATTTGGCTTCCTACAACCTTAAAAGCGACCTAGCAAAAACATTTAGCAGACATCCTATATTTACCAACGACTTTAAGTAACATTAGCATAGCCGTGTGAAAAATATGAACCATTTAATGCTCTTCCGTCTCACCCATAATACTCTAAAAATTCAAACATCTCATGCATGAGCAGTGTGTAAGCAGTAACAGACACCGATTTAGACACACTGAAGTGTTTGTTTTCATAGCCTTGGGATAGAGACATCCGAGCAGCTCTGTGGGGAGACAGGAGTGGATGGGAGTAAGACACTCCAACTTTTACCACCACATCAATGTAACTCCTCTTCCCTCAAACATATGACCTCTACTGTTAGTTCAGTTCTGTTTAAACTGGCTGCCCTAATTCACCAGACCAAATACAGGAGAATAATTAGAGGTCTTACTACTGGAGAAAGTACATGATAGAGCGTGAAAACAGGAAAGAAATACAGAGCCGAGAAAAAAAATACTGTGAAATTCAAGTCACAAGACACATTTAGTCAGAAATGTGATCGGTTGCCTTTTAAATGGAAACTTTTAAGGTACCAATCTGAACAGCAATAGATCATTTGTTGAACATTTCAGCACCAGGTGTTAAAGTAATAGCTCGTAACTTTCAAGCTAACCACCAGAAGATTTCACAACCTAATAGGTGAGAGACAGCCATCAGCCTTACAGCAGAAGTACTGTTGGAATCTCATAAACACAAACAAGTGTGTTAGTCAGTGCTGGACTCTCATGTCAAACATTTTCATTTGCAAAGGCAAAAAAAATATGCCCATTTATAAATCACATTTTACAAACCGAAGCGGTCAGTCAAATTGGTTAGAAAAATAAAAAGAGAAAAAAAAAATATTAACAAGCTGCCAACAGAAATTTTCACCTGTGTATACAGCATTTGACTTTGGTAGAACTTGTTAAATTTGAGAGCAGCTGCAGATTTTCCACAGATCATAAATTTATCTAGGCGTGTGCCATTTCGATGCCTCGAGGCTGCTTTACCAAAAACCACATTGGATGAAATTTAAGCAAAGGATTTTGCTGACAAACACACTCTTTCACTTTGTCTTCTCCATCCGTACATGCTTTGTTCCCCACCCATTTCTCGCTCCCTTTCTCATGGACGCTATTCTGTCTGTGAAAATAAGCAAAGTTCCTGTCTCTCACCCCCATGACCTCACCGACTGCTGCTCAAGTACGTGCTGAGCAAGATCGCGCTGCTGGGTTCAGGTGTCTGTGCTCTACGTCACCATCCAGATGTGAGCTTCTGTCACAAGGGCTCTATTAATCTACGCCCGGTCTGTCAGCCCTGTTTCTGCCTCCATCAGCTCCAAAGCATTGTAAAGCTCCCCACTCCCTTAAGTCTACTGATATGAACACTTACGCCTGAAACTCTATATTTTGCTTAGGAAATGAGTCATAAATTAGGGGAGCTCCCAGCCAAGGTCTGGGGAGGCGAGTGGACAGAAAGGGGTCTGTGACTGTTGCCGACGGGGGAAAGACATCCCGATCGTTCCTGAGGGAATCGGACCACCGCAACACCCATGAAAGCACTGCCATGCTTCTGAGGAATTTTCATGATTGAGGAAACGCTGACATATTGTGCCTCTGCCAAAATGAATTACATTTTATGTTCTGTGTAATGCACGTGCAAAGATGGAGACTTTGCTGGCCAGTGTAAATGTATGCGATATTGTGTAACATATGACAGAAACTTGAAGTCTAGTCTAAGGTAAATTAGCTGGCCCTAAACTGTGGAACAGCCTACCACTCTCTATTAGATTAATCACTTTAGAATCACTTTTTAAAGCAAAATTAAAAACCTCTCTCTTTGAGAAGACTTATGCCGTAATCGCTGAGTTTCAAATTGTTTATTTTTTTTAAACATTAATTGTGTCATTGTTTTATGTTGTTTTCGTTTCGCAAAGAAAGAGAGAAAGAAAGAAAGAAAGAAAGAAAGAAAGAAAGAGAGAAAAAGAGAAAGAAAGAAAGAAAGAGAAAGAGAAAAAGAGAGAAAGAGAGAGAAATAGAGAAAGAAAGAGAGAGAGAAATAAAGAAAGAGAAAGAGAGAAAGAAAGAAAGAAAGAAAGAAAGAGAGAAAGGAAAGAGAAAGAAGGAAAGAAAGAGAAAGAAAGAGAAAAAGAGAGAAAGAAAGAGAAAGAGAGAGAAAAAGAAAGAGAGAAAGAGAGAGAAAGAAATAGAGAAAGAAAGAGAGAGAGAAATAAAGAAAGAAAGAAAGAAAGAAAGAAAGAAAGAAAGAAAGAAAGAGAGAAAGAGAGAGAAAGAAAGAGAGAGAGAAAGAAAGAAAGAAAGAAAGAAAGAAAGAAAGAAAGAAAGAAAGAAAGAAAGAAAGAAAAAGAAAGAAAGAAAGGAGAAAAGGAGGAAAGGAGGAAGGAAAGGAGTAAAGAAAGGAGGAAAGAAGGAAGGAAAGAAGGGAGGAAAGGAGGAAAGAAAGGAAGGAAAGAAAGAAAGAGAGAGAGAAAGAAAGAAAGAAAGAAAGAAAGAAAGAAAGAAAGAAAGAAAGAAAGAAAGAAAGAAAGAAAGAAAGAAAGAAAGAAAGAAAGAAAGAAAGAAAGAAAAAGAAAGAAAGAAAGGAGAAAAGGAGGAAAGGAGGAAGGAAAGGAGTAAAGAAAGGAGGAAAGAAGGAAGGAAAGAAGGGAGGAAAGGAGGAAAGAAAGGAAGGAAAGAAGGAAAGAAGGAAAGAAAGAAAGAAAGAAAGAAAGAAAGAAAGAAAGAAAGAAAGAAAGGAGAAAAGGAGGAAAGGAGGAAGGAAAGGAAAGGAGTAAAGAAAGGAGGAAAGAAGGAAGGAAAGAAGGGAGGAAAGGAGGAAAGAAAGGAAGGAAAGAAGGAAAGAAGGAAAGAAAGAAAGAAAGAAAGAAAGAAAGAGTTTTATTCAAGCATTTTATTAATGCAATATCCCAAAATGTGCATAAAATGATGTGGATGAAAACCCAGCTAATAATAATAATGTGTCTCCAGATATGGCTCAAGACAAAGCCCAGGATGAGTTACGTTAAAGTTTTATGCTTAGTATAAAATATTAAATCCCTAATGGCAAATATAAACAATAGTAATAGTTATATAGCGATATAGCAAATACAATAAAAATCTATCAATCACAACTAAATCTTAATATAAACTATTTAAAGCCACTTTGCTGAACCGCAGTGTCAGTTGTATTGGAAACACAAGTAACATGAAACTGTGCATTTGTAAAAGCCCTGCTCAAATGTGTTGGTATAAAAGAAGGAAAGACATTTTCTTTATCTTAGAATTTACCCTTCCAGTAAATGGCCCCTGAGGGAGGTTTATAAACAAAACTGTAAGAGGACGGAGAGTATAGAGATTGGATACATTTCCTACATTCCTCAGTCCCTTCGGTCTATAAACATGAGGGTTTATTTTGTGAAGGTGCACGGGTGCGTGCTCAAAAGCATCCTCTGTGCGACGTCTGCGTCAGCTCGTGATCTGATTGCAGAGGCGTGTTATATCTAGCGGTCTGAACCTGGAGGCGTTGTTGTGAAACTGGAAGGTAACACTCCGTGTAACCGACTCTGGTTTTGTGTTCTAGAGGTTCTGGATTATAAAACAGGACTATTGCATGGTGAACGATTACCCAAGCAAATACAAAAGTAGGCTCTTCCCATTCTTTCGGGCGCATGACACTATGCTCAAATGGGTGTTGATATAAACCGAATCCGCAGGAGTTGTCTCCAGGCTGTAATGTCTGCCCGCTGCCTCCAGGTCTTTCCGAGAAGGCCAGACATTTGACGGCTCCCAGCAGCCCTCCAACCTGGCTAGCACACAGCGTTAGCAACCCTCTATTTGTTTGGAGTTTATTTTGCTGCCATTTAACACACATTGTGTTGGTCGAATACAACACCCCGATTTGTTCGGCCTTCCAAACGCTGCAGAGGATTAGGCCATCAAACCACGAGAGTCTGGGAGACATAAACATAGAGTGGCTGTTAACTGTAAGATTTGCGGTGTGTAATCTACTCAGCGACTTCAACACTAGAGCTGTTGAACTCTTAACATAACAGCCATTTCCCAGCAATCCTCCCATTGAGAAGCTTTTAGTTATTGGCCACTCTTAAACTGGGTTTTAAAGAGATTTTTCAAACTGTAAACTACTCAACACACCTGTCAGAGAAGCTCCATTAGGGCACAAGTAATTGGGGCAGGGAGTGCTAACAGGCTAGTAAACGCTACGTTAGTGCATGTTTAAAAGGAGACGGTGTAAGGGAGGAAATGACAGTGTGCGAGAAGAGCCTTCAAAAACGTCTGGCATCTAACGGTCTAATCAGCAGGTCGCTATCATGGGTAATGAGCGAATCCAGCGCTCTTGGCACTAGGATGAAAGTTCTTGGAAGTCTGGATCATCAAGCTGGCTCATAGCGGTTCTCCGACATGGTTTGCATGCCGGATCCGGGACGGTCACAATTCTTGAACTGTTCTGTGCATTTTCACTGCTTTATCAGTTCAACTCTGGCCCTAAATACTTGTTGGTCATAAACTGAGCTGTGGAGAAGGGGCGGAGAAATGCTAACGCTGTCTATGGCGGTCTCATTGAGAAACGTAATACATTGCTCTTTATGTCTAAATGTGCACGAGAGAGAGTCCCAGTGTACGGGATTGGGAGAGAATCAACAGTTTCAGTTTCCATATTGCTTTGACAAGGACAGAAGAGAGTACCAGCAGTTTTAAATAACAGCTGCTGGCATGTTAAATTCACTCCCGGGACTCTAAAAATAAAAAGTTACAAAATAAATTTAACAAAAAGCAGCAAAACATAAGTGCCGCACTGCCTGCACAAACACCAGGAAGCACAATGTTTGTTTTTACACTAGTTATAGTCAGGTAAACATAGTAAAATTACATCACTGTTTTTCTCAAGTCTGTGGAAACATGCAGACGGTTCGTGACAAGACCCAGTTTGTCTGTGTAAAGGCCATTGCACACTGAGTCCGAAATTCGCATCCGAAATTTTCGCACGTTAAAAAAAAAATTCGACCTCACGTTATGTCAATCACGCTTGCACACTGTCTACGAAACTTTCGTCCGTAATAAAAAAAGTTCGGATCGGGTTAGATTTTCTGCGTTTTTCGCATCCACAGCCAGTATTTTGAGAGGTTTTTTGACAAATCAGAGCCACCGACCGTACAAGCGAACGACAAAATCCAGCTGTTCGGTTCTGTCTGCCCAGCGCTTCCGTCGGCCGTGTGTGTGTGTCCATACCATAGACTGTAAAAAAATACCATACCAAAAACTCCACCTATGTTGCCAGTCTCTATTCAGGATCGATTGGTTCACGGAAATTGGTGGTCTTCTTTTTAATATGTGGCTCCAGTTTCGCTAGCAAAGCATCAAACTGTTCCACTGACATTCTGAGGTAAATTTGGAATCGCTCAGGATAATTTCGCAACTCCTTGATAAGGAGGTGAAACTCTCCTTCCTCTCGGCGCAATCTCAGGATTGGATGGACCCAATATTTCCTTTCTTTTTCTCTTTTTAAGAAGAAAGAGGGCAACAAAATCATCCTCCCTGCTTGACGAATCCATTTAGTATTTTTTGCGTTTTTTTCCCGCAAAGGTTTAATAAATACGCATCGGACTCAGTGTGCAAGGTTTCTGTGCGTGACGAATTTTAAGGCTGACGAACACGAAAAAACGCATACGAAAATTTCGGACTCAGTGTGCACTGAACGGACCAAGAACGGGCTCTGGCTCCAGAACCATTCTGGTGGAAAAGAGGTATCAGAGAACTAGAACCAACTTTTTCATAGCGGAAACTGCAGAAATATGATCATTTTGAAAGCTCTATCTCCTCAGATACAACTATGATTTTTGGTTTCAAACGATATCAAGTAGAATACTTCCAAAAGCAACGTGAAGTGACATTTGCAACTAATTTTACTTCCATAATGTGACCTTTCAGCTTGAAACTGGATAGTCAGTAAGATAAATAAAAATCATTTTAAAAATGATTTAAAGTCCATCAGGAATTGAAAAAAGTGAGTCACATACCAGAATGAAGCCAGAACGAATTATGCAATGCCAAAATAGCTATTGGATTTTTTTTTTTTCCAATAGCCTGTAGGCCAAAGTGACAAAGTTGATGCTTTGATTATGGATGACGAAGACAAATGTTCTCTTTAGAATAGCATGCACAAATTAACTGCTCACAATAAGACCAGGAACATTCATTTAAAAAAGAACTCAGTTTTGACATTATGTCAACTTCAAATTACCCTTTAAAATTTATCCCGCTGCTAATATATCCCATGGCAGCTATTCTAGCGAAGGTTTCGTACAGCCATTAAGAATTAGCCGACAGATGTCTAAATGTTTGGATTAATTCTGACCACGAAGGAAATATGACCAAATGCTCGGACAACATTAAATCACGCTGCAGTTAAATAAACTCAGACTATATTCAAACAAATGTTGGTAAGATTCCCTTTTAAAATACCAACTCATATCCACTTTAAAAGCAAGGGAAGTGGTGGCAGGACACACAATGGAAAATCAATATGGACTTTACACGTGTTCTCCCTTGGTAATCCCTGTAAAGCAGTTTATTTTTGGAGATTCCCAAGGGATAAACCCTAACCAAATGCTTGCAGCAACACAACTTTATGGCCACTTAAATTCTGCGGCAGTCAATTTAAGAGTGGGTGTGTGAGCACAGGATAAGCAGACAGGTAAATCACCTTCATGGCGAGTCGTAAGGCTTCGTTTGTTTACGCCACTCTTGAAACACTGTAAATTAACCCTCTAGACGTCAATAGAGCATTGTTGTCTGCGGTTGAGTTAAGTGCACAAGGAAAGTTTTATTAATGACTGCTGTTAACCATGTAGATACTGTAACTCAGTGGCATTCAAATGCGTCAGAGAAAATTCCAGGCTAGATCAATGAACAATTCTGCAAGCAGGACATTCCTAAATAGGAAAAGGAATAGCAAATGGAAGTGCTGAATGTTCATTTAAATGTTAGCATCACTATGACTTATCCACATCTAATTTAAATATCACACTACGGTGATCCATTGTTTAAATAGATTAGATTGAATCTATCTAGATGGTCAGATTCCCTTTTAAAAATACCAACTCATTTCCGATGGACGGTGAAATAGTGGCAAACTTTTTATTATCAGCCACTAAGGAATCTGTGGCTTGCGTATTAATTTATTTATATAAAAGCCTTTGTTAATTGAAATAAAGCTGAAGTAAACATTAGATGAAAATTATGCAAATTAGAAATGTTGCCTTGGGAACTAACTGAACTAAAATAAAGTTGAAGTAAACAAGCAAAAATGTAAAGAAAAGGCAAATTTTTTTTTATTAAAAAGTGAACAAGTAACAAAAGCACATATCAAAACTAAATTATTATTATTATTTTTTTTTTTTTTTTTTAAATGTATGGCTACTTATGTTACATAGCCTATGTTTTTCTTTTTGAATGTTTCTCTTCTGTTCCTAAATAGCATTACATTTTTTAAAAAAGAAATTATAAAAATAAAAGCCAATTCAAAATATTAATAAATGCTATAATACTATGAGTAATACTAAAATAACACATTGAGACATGAGTCCTGTGAGGGTGACAGTTAAACCTAGCTTCCTGTCAAAAAGGTTTGTTTTCTTAAAACCGAAGCAGTTTTATCATACGGGGGTGGGTTAAAAGCAGCTGTCGCTCATGTGCATCTGAACTGGCCTGTTCCTCTTTCATCCACTTTCAGTGAAGTTCTCACAGTTAAGCTACATTAGCATTTTATTGGCAGTGGCCGCAGGAGGAGGGTCAGGTATTACAACAGGTAATAGAACACAGGTTGGGGAGGAGGAGAGGAAGTGAGCAGATAAGGATGATGCTAATATCCTTAATGGTGGTCATCATTGTTTATGCCATGTTGGGAAGCTATGCTAATGTACAAGAAATAAAATAAAAGTAACTTTTGCTTGCATCAAGCAGACTTTAAGCCAGGCTTCAAAGAAAGAAATCATTTAGTGCAGACCACCTGAGGGTCTCTGTTTAGGAGAAAAAAAAAGATGAAATGGTCAAATAGAGCTCAAGGTGCCAAACATGGCTTTGTCCCTCAGTTCACACCTCAGGAAGTGCACAATGCGAACTTCCATATCAACTTAAACCAATAGGCCACGGGCCATTAATATAGACAACTAGATTTGTACTGACTTTTCTTAACTTTGTGAACTGACCATTTATTTTAAATGCTACAAGTTACAGCAACATGAATTAGGACTTAGGAATCAAAAGGACAAAATATACAGTAGTCAATATTTGAAGTGGATCAAAAAAAGTTCATTAAAGTTGTACAAGAACGGGTATTGTTCAAAATTCATGTATAACTTTGATGAAAGGTTTTGATCCACTTCAAAATTTTGACTACTGTATATAAACTGTAAACATGTCATCCATAAAATTCAAACAATGCGAAACAAAAGTCAAACATTTAATCATAAAAGTTTGGTATATATTACCTCTATTCTGAACATTAAATATAGATATAAACCCGGTCATCATAGTTTTAGTGATATTTGCTACTATTGGCTTTATTTCTAAAGTTGTAATGCTAATTATCAGTGTTCAAACTGAGTGTCATAAGATAACGTGTCAGAGCCTCTTTAATAAAAGTGTAAATAACTAACATCCTCAATATTTGGTTAATAGTCCTAAATATTTGGTTAATGTTATTAGGCTGCCATAGAATTCGCCCACAGATGAGCTCATGGTTTTTGCGGAGGTGTCCTTCCAGTTTCATCATCTGCTTTTAAAATAACAAGAGTCATGACCAGAGTTTGAAATACTTATACACTCATAACCCATCAATCCTTAATTTTAGCATTTGAGTACCCTAAACTTGAACTAAATGCGTGTAAACAGTGATATTATCTAACATAAGATGACTCATATGTGGAGGTGCAGGTTTGTGAATCTTTTGCTTGTTTCACCATGTACAAAGATGTTTCACAGACTTCTATGGACAACGTTTTAAATACAAGAGAAATACCATCCCTTCCTTAAAGAAAGAACTAGAAAAATGCATGTCCTCACAAACTGAAGTATAAATTAATCTAAATTCATTGTCCCTCAAAGCTCTGAACACAAGTTATTTATGTAGAGTTGTATTAAACTCCACATATATGTGGATTCTTCTGACCGCATTCCAGAATGAATGAGCGGAGTCTGAGCCGGCATGTCACTGTTTGTTTAACCTCGTATTAATAAAACCCTACAGCAGGCCTTTAAAAATAAATGCTCTTGCTCTAGACTGCTTCTCCAGCTCAGTCTGAGCTTGAACCCCCATCCACCAGCTTTGATTTAAAGGCGGTCAGACTGTAAAGGATTCTTTCATGTCGGCAATCAACACATGAGCATTATAAATGCAACCATTCAAGACGCAGCAAGGCAAGTGAGATTTATCAGCCATGGCTTGCCATATTGGTTCAATCTTACTGTCTAATGGCATTCAAACAGTAAGCTGGTTGAGCATAAGTCATGCAGGCACTTGGTTAGAAGCCACTTCTACCATTACAATGTGTAAATCCTAAATAATGTTTTCTATACAGTGTGCAAAACAACCAACCATACCTGATTGGACCACCATGTAAATCTGCAAATCTTATATTGTCTGGAGATATATATATATATATATATATATATATATACACACACTCACCTAAAGGATTATTAGGAACCCCATACTAATACTGTGTTTGACCCCCTTTCGCCTTCAGAACTGCCTTAATTCTTCGTGGCATTGATTCAACAAGGTGCTGAAAGCATTCTTTAGAAATGTTGGCCCATATTGATAGGATAGCATCTTGCAGTTTATGGAGATTTGTGGGATGCACATCCAGGGCACGAAGCTCCCGTTCCACCACATCCCAAAGATGCTCTATTGGGTTGAGATCTGGTGACTGTGGGGGCCATTTTAGTACAGTGAACTCATTGTCATGTTCAAGAAACCAATTTGAAATGATTCGAGCTTTGTAACATGGTGCATTATCCTGCTGGAAGTAGCCATCAGAGGATGGGTACATGGTGGTCATAAAGGGATGGACATGGTCAGAAACAATGCTCAGGTAGGCATTTAAACGATGCCCAATTGGCACTAAGGGGCCTAAAGTGTGCCAAGAAAACATCCCCCACACCATTACACCACCACCACCAGCCTGCACAGTGGTAACAAGGCATGATGGATCCATGTTCTCATTCTGTTTACGCCAAATTCTGACTCTACCATCTGAATGTCTCCACAGAAATCGAGACTCATCAGACCAGGCAACATTTTTCCAGTCTTCAACTGTCCAATTTTGGTGAGCTCGTGCAAATTGTAGCCTCTTTTTCCTATTTGTAGTGGAGATGAGTGGTACCCGGTGGGGTCTTCTGCTGTTGTAGCCCATCCGCCTCAAGGTTGTGCGTGTTGTGGCTACACAAATGCTTTGCTGCATACCTCAGTTGTAACGAGTGGTTATTTCAGTCAAAGTTGCTCTTCTATCAGCTTGAATCAGTCGGCCCATTCTCCTCTGACCTCTAGCATCAACAAGGCATTTTCGCCCACAGGACTGCCGCATACTGGATGTTTTTCCCTTTTCACACCATTCTTTGTAAACCCTAGAAATGGTTGTGCGTGAAAATCCCAGTAACTGAGCAGATTGTGAAATACTCAGACTGGCCCGTCTGGCACCAACAACCATGCCACGCTCAAAATTGCTTAAATCACCTTTCTTTCCCATTCTGACATTCAGTTTGGAGTTCAGGAGATTGTCTTGACCAGGACCACACCCCTAAATGCATTGAAGCAACTGCCATCTGATTGGTTGATTAGATAATTGCATTAATGAGAAATTGAACAGGTGTTCCTAATAATCCTTTAGGTGAGTATATATATATATATATATATATATATATATGAATGAGAGAGAACTGTTGCTTCTCAATTACACAGCTCATTTTAAACAATCTTTCTGAGCCCTTTTAATCTGGATTCCGCAAACTACATTGCACTGAAAAAGCATTAGTTAAGATTACTAATGACTTGTTAGTCGCTTCAGACTCTGGCTGTCTTTCAATTCTGATTCTTCTCGATCTCAGTGCAGCTTTTGACACTGTAGATCATCCTTTTTCAACTGAAACTTTTTGGTGTTACTGATAGTGTATTAAACTGGTTCAAGACTTATCTCGCAGTTTTGCTTCCCTGGGTCCAAAGTCGGTTCAGTTCAAATTGGTGTTCCCCAGGGATCGATTTTTTTTTTTTTAGCATTTACATTTTTCCCCTTGGTCAGCTACTAATATCCTTTGGTCTTAAGTTTCATTTTTACACAGATAACACCCAGATTTACACAAATTCAAAATCTGGTGATATATGGCTGTTTTAGGTGTTCATGTTATTAAATGAACAGTGGCAACATCAAATCTGAAGAAAAGCAGTGAACTGGCTAACGCTTTTTAATAAACCAAAACAAAATGATCAATATGTTTGTATTTTACTGTAATGCTCTACTTGCTGGGGTCTCTAAATAAACCGTAGTATGTGCAAAACTCAGCTGCCCGAATCCTGACAAGGGCCAGGACAAGTGAGCAAATCGCTCCCTGTCAGGTTTCGTGTACATTTTTGAATTCTCTTACCTACAAGGCTTTTAATTGTTCCTCCAACTCAATTATGCTCTATGGTTGAGCAGGCCTTTTCTTCTTTTGCTCCACAACTTCAGAATTCTCTCCTCTCTGAGATTAGACATGCTGAATGTTTTAGTGTTTTTAAATCTTCTCTTAAACTCATTTCAGGCTCGCTTATATGATTCTTAGATGATAAAAAAAAAAAAAAAAGTACTCTCAAATTGTCTTGATGCATGTAATCATTTAGTTTTTTTTCTATTTTGTGTATTTTTATTTTATCTTTGTAAAGCGCTTTGGGATGCAACTTTTAAAAGGCGCCATAAAAATAAAGTCTATTATTATTCAAATTAAACATTAAAAACAAAGCCAACCAATTGCAAATATTGGAATTTCTAAAGTTTTAGTGATGTTTACAAGGTTAAAATACTAAAAGACAATAACACTAATAAAATGAGACATGTGAAAACAGAAAAAGAGGAAAGATGGACAGCTAAACAAGACCCAGGAAAGTTCCCAAAGCCCAAAAGTCCTTAGGTCGGTTTAGAAGTGTACAAAGTCAAGCTATGCCTGCACTAGCAGCTCTTACAAAAACAACTTCTACATTCTAGGTGGGCAACACTGACCTCATTTCTACCAATAGACCCCAGTCCTTTGTTTCCTAAGCTTTACCCCCCAAAAAATGTGGCCTTTATCCATCTGTGAGGTTGCTACGACTCTTCAAATATGGACAGAATAAGACAAAGAAGAGTCAGGTCAATATATTCGCCCACTGTTGCCCTCATTTATTCTGCCGAGTTTGACATAAGCAAACAATCCACTCTTACAGCTTAGCAACTATTTGGACTGCGACACACTGAAGTCACTCTTGAATGCATTACATCCTCAAATTCAGAACATGACCCATTGTGGGTCCTACATTTATACTAGATGTGCCTGACTAGGAAGGGAAAGCCTTTTTCCTTTCCTTACCAACATAACCATCCTGAAAACACTAGTATGTGCGATTATATCTTAAATCGTGCACATTTGAAAACACTAAGTTCTCCTTTAGCTGTTAAAGCATGATCATTAATAAACAAACTATACAACATTTAAAAAATAATAAATAAGTCGAAGAAGAATTGTATCTTTTTTGGGGTTACGCTATTTTGATAGTGCAGTTTAGACATTTTACTAAATACAAGTAACTTTGCAATTACAAGTAACTCTCAGAGTATAAGCAGACTGTTGTAAACTGTTAGTAGAGTTGGGTTAGGGTTTGGGTAAAACAGTTCTCGGTAAAAACAAACAAAAAACGAACTGTACCGTCCTGTCTTAAATTGACAGCATCCTAATATTCTTGCCATCCATCCTAATATTCCCGTGTTTTTAATGCAAATCAAAAAACAAAAGACAAGGAAATCACTCACTGATCGTGCCTGAATAGCTTTTGTAACTACTTTAATACTTCATACAATCTTTAATAATTTATACAGTGAAGATTATATGCAATGTTATTCTACATTGTTATTATACTTTATTACATTTTTATATCTGAAAATACTGTATTATACCTCAAAAACCTGTAAAGTTATTTTATTAGTATCTTTGCTCTATTGTATGTTTTGTGCTGTTGCTTGTAGTTTGATTAGGGACAGTTGTCCCTTTTCCCCTGAACATAGCACACACTGAACCGTACCAAAACCGTGACCCTAAAACTGTGATACAACTGAACCAAGAGTAATTTGAGCCATTACACTAATAGTTTGGGTTAGTAGAATAAGTTAATGCATTTGCAAAGTTACTCCTAGTTGGTAAAATGTCTAAAGTGGACCGTCAAAATAAAGTGTTACCCAAACATGTTAATGTTGATTCTTAAAGTTAAAAAGGTACAAATGCCCCCAACTATATGGCTACTCTTTAAATTTGCTCAAAAGTACCTTTTTCCTCTACTGAAGACCGCCAACAGAAAGAAAAGAATGACACCGATGGGAAAGTTCAGTTTCCCCCAATTGAGCAGCCTCGCTTGGTTAGATTGAGCAAACATCGCCTTTGTGTGCCCATCTCCTGGCCTCTGATGTGGCCTGACAGGAAGAGCATTATGGCAAGGCTGGTTCCTGCAAAAGCGGTAATGCAGCGGTCTCCTGTTTACCCTGCTCCTCTTGGCCTGGGTATCAATTAGCCTGGCAATGGAGAGAGTGCAAGCAACACTACTCAAACGAAAACCCTTAGTGTGCCTAATGTGAGAACTGAAGACGTGAATCTCTTTAAAAATAATGGTTTTCACCATCACGTGTCTGACGAGCAGTCGAAAGTCTTTATGTGGTTTAAGGAATTACTTGAGGATATGAAGGCATTTAAGTGCTTGTTAAACTTGTTCCATTTGCTTTAACCATCAAGAGAGCGTGAACTTTTCATTCATCAAGCAAGTCCTCATCTGGTATTGGCTTGACTGAAATGACATTGTCTTCCTGTAATTGCACATATACCTCAATAAATGGCAAATAATGTTATTTGCTCCAATAGGAACACTTGATCCAAGACTACAAAACTTAATCTACCTTTTCCAATTAAAATGTTGCTTTTTATTAAGAATGAATTTAGCAATTATATTGTATTTTATAGGTTTTATAGTGTGAAAAATCTACCGGTCTTAAATAATCAATACAATTTTAGGACTGCTGTAAGGGTGAAACAGATATTGCTCCATATTGCTCTAGTGAGACAGACTAATGATTTGTGTGCAAATTATTATTTAACTATATTATATTATCTATTACTGTTACTATTTGACAAGCCTAAGGTGGTCATATTAACATACGAACAAACCAGTTCAAATATCATAGTAAACAAATGGGAAAGGATACTCAAAATAAATTCAAGCCAAGCTAGGAAACACCCAAAACCCAGGGGTGCTAAGTCTTAGTCATCAGTAAAGCAAAGATACAGTATGAAGGAAGTGTTTGGTAAAGGGTTAAGATAGTAGGATTCAGAATGTGAATCTCGAGTCAAAGTAAAGAAAAAAGAAAAGCAAATAATTTGAAAAAATTATAAAAAGCTTGGTCCCACCCATGCACAAAACAAGGGAACAGGATGGCCAAGCGAAGACATAAATTAGAGCCCAGTCATGTTTCTGCTTGAATCAATCATGAAGATTTGCATCCATGTTAAGTGTTGCACTGCTAGTTTGGCACATTACCACCTTCTTACCTCATACAAGCAGTACGGCTCCCTTAAAACATCTGGATATCTACCAGTTGGGCTTAAATTCAGTCCTTGGATTCCTTTCAGGTGGCTAATCATGAGCTCAGCATTGAGGGATTCTGCTGCACCTTGTGAATACATGAATCACATCAAACATTTGATCCATGTGTACTTTGACTCGGTCAAACGTCTCTCAGGGCATTTTGTTCAAAAAGACCTCACCCAATCAAATTCGCTTGGTTCCGTAACCATGGAACTAGGTGGCCCTCGAGTCTCAGATGACCTCCTGAACACCGAGGAAGTTGACGGGCAAACCCATTACGGTTACTACACTTGAATAAATCAAAGAGAAAAAAGGTCAAACACGCCTCTGGGTGGCCTCAAGAGGAGGGAATCAGTTAGGACAGATGTTTTTGACATTCAGTCTGATTTCATTTAGGGGAAATAAAGAGACAGGAAAACCTCAGCACGCCCAAAGAACAACCATTTTTATTATTCGCTTGGACAGTTTGCCTCATGAGAACAGCGAGCAACACGCCTAAACCCTATTGTCACAATGTCTCGGAAGCAAAAGGCACAATAAATGAGTCAGTCTGACAGAATCGTTTGCAAGTCTGTCAGTGAAGCCCTAGCCAATTTCATCCATCTGATATTGAATAAGCTTGAAGACGGCCTTTAAAAAAAGGTTTCCACATCGCACATGAGAAACTGAGGTCATGTCTTTCAAGCCAACATCCACTAACATGCACATTACAGCCTCATAACTGCAGGTGCTGGCCAGCTGAAAGCTCTTTTCCACCAGGAAGCTGTAAAAGTCAACTACACCCCTGTTGTGTACTGTGCTGTTATGGTTTTGGTGAGTGGAACCACTTGTGGTTAGTAAACAAGCCTATTCATGGAGTTTGTGTTCAGCCACCTCATGGGCGTCAAGACACTGAGAAAATTCCATGATAACATTTGGAGTTACAATCTCGACTATCAAACGGCTGGAAAAAGATACTCAGATAAATCAACAAGTATTTTACACAGTTGCAATTTCGAATAATGTGGTTCATAGGAAAACATATGGATTCACCCTAAACCCACTCCTCATTGGGACGGATGCAGGTTGTACAAAAAAGTATGAATGAATTCATACGAATTTGCCACCAATTTGCCAAAACATAAAATAGTTACGAAATTAGATAAATACACACGTTTCTTAATTCTAGCTATAACACTAAAAATTTTACAAATACTTATATAATATAAATTAAATTAAAAGAAAGAGCAGCTTGGAAATTCATCCAAACATCAACATTTTGCATTTATATGGGTTTGGAACAACAGGATGGTCTGTAAATGACAATTTTCATTTTAGTTGATCTATCCCTTTAACAGTCACTTCTATCTCAAATATGTCCTAATCAGGCTCCAGCATTAGCGATGTAAGGGAAACCACAAGCAAGCGTGACTAATAACAGGAGTCTTTGTTTATTCCAGTTAGCATGACAGAAAGATGCAAACTCACTGCAATAACATCTGAATGAAGCCAATTCAAAAACGTGTACTGGCCAGAGTTTGTCTTCAGAAAGTACACAGCCAAAGAAAACAACTCTAGCCTTTTAAGTAAGTATCATCGGCCTTAAAAAACTGCCTGTTTGCCTGCGGACAGATTGACTGCGAGTGAGTGAACGGACGCCATGGCAAACTGCAACATGAGGTTGAAAGAGTTGAGTAAGATGTAGGGGTCTCAATCCCTAGAAGCCGAATAAAACATATGAGCCAGTTTCCAAAATAGCGGTTTAATAAAAATCCAGATGTGCAACTTATGTTCAAGGATATCTTTATAAAATGACCATGAAATAGAACTCAAAGCCAGATTTTCAACCGGTTCTGTCAAGACTTGCAATATAACGCCAAAGTGTGGTAAAGGGAATACAACCTTCAGTTTGCGTTTCAGGTTAAGCATGAAACGCTACTGCCTAGAGGGCTTTTAATATGTGTGTGCCTGAGAAATGATGATTCCCTCATCAGTCCTCGATATTTTACAGTCAATAGAAACATCACCACATTGACCAAGTCCGCTGCGTTTTGGCATAATATATCATTTAAAAGCCATACAAATGAGGTAAGAAGAAATAACAAAACAGCTCAATGACATGGAGGGCTGCACAAATAACCCTTAATATTTCTACTTGAACGAAAAGCACAATTGTTCCCCTGCCTGCCGGATGAAGTGCTGTTTTGACCAGACACGGTTCAAAAAGAAAGAAAGAAAAAAATATGTCACAGCAGTTTGCCAACACACACACACAACCCCCTACGTAAAGTCACACGCTCCCACTACACAACTGTCCACCAGCGCTGGAACCGTGTCTCTCGTACCAAACAGTTCATGTTGGTCTACAGACCACAAACACTCACACCTAAAGCATTTCTCTTGGACTAACAACTCAGTGAGAATAGGCTTGGATGTCGTTGTACTCATTTTGACCTTTGCTTAGCCTCAAATTGTTTGTACTTAAGCATATTTCAAATAAGTACAAGCTCATTCAGAAACCATGTAATAATTACAAAAACATCAGACCAAAAACACATCATTTGGATAAGCACATTCAAGGATGAAATAATTCAGTAACTTATTTCTAACTGAAATTACCAATGAACAGTTAGTCAATCTACTGTACCCAAGAGTAATTGTATTAAAGGGGTGGTTGAATATGATTTCTCTTTTCTAACTTTAGTGTGTAATGTTGCTGTTTGAGCATAAACATCTGCAAAGATACAACGCTCAAAGTTCAAAGCAAAGGAAGATATTTGCTTTTAAAGAAATTGCTTTTAAGAACTACAACAAACGGCTGGTAGGGACTACACAAGCTTCCTCCTGTTTAGTGACATCACCAACCCTAAAATTTACATAAACCCCGCCCCAGGGACACGATTTATAGATTATCAAGACAGAATTTGCTAATCAATGACTAGAAGATAACTACACATATGCTACATAAATTCACCAACTAACCATTCAGAAATGTTGTCTACATGTTGTCACTTCTTCTTGAGTCTCTCCATCTTTCTGACTTCGGTTTGAACATAAAAGGCTAAAAGTTTTTGAAATTTTCAGTGCATGTCTGTTTGAGGTAAAAGGACACAAGCTGTTTTTGCTCCGCCCCCTGTGCTGGATTTGCATTTAAAGGAACAGACACAAAAACAGTGTGTTTTTGCTCACCCTCAAATAGTGACAAATTTAACATGCTATATAAAAATATCCGTGGGGTATTTTGAGCTAAAACTTTACATACACACTCTGGGGACATCAAAGACTTATTTTACATCTTGTGAAAAGGGCATTACACCACCCCTTTAAGAGCTACATGTCCAGTAGTAAAAGCATGCATTCTTCCAATAAAAAGTTGATAAAAAACAGACTAGAAGTTCAGATAAACAAAACAATAAAACTGGTGATTTTGAATGAAAACCTACAATTTGTAAAAAAAAAAAAAAAAGAAAAAAAAGAAAAAAAAAAACCCATGAAGATCAACCCTTAACCCCAACCCCAGTGGCGCAGGAGCAGATTGTATGGAAAACAACAAATGAGAGCGCATACATTCTCGAACAATATGCAATTGTTAGAGAGAGTGCTAGTTTTGGATGTCCTAGCTTATAAAGCAAGCCTCCCTTGGCCAACCAGCTTTAGAAAAACTAGCCTAACCATTTTTGCTGGTAAACAAACAACATGATTACTGCAAGAACCAAACTGATCTTACATTAGATTCAACAAAGCTATCAGAAACAGCAGTGCCTTTCAATTTGGCAGAAAGATGACATCTAATGACTAATATATTCTGGTAAACCGAGTCCAACTATACTGGAAATGGTTGTGGAGACTTACTGGAAGACAAAGACATTAAACAAAACAAAAGGAAGAAAGACACTGCTTGAAGTCAACGCTGGAGATGAAAACTTTCATTCACCTACACATCTAATAAAGATGTACTGACATGGAAAAAAAAATCCATCATAAAGCCTTTTTCATTACAGCATTGAGTTTCATCAGGAAGTATTTCTAGAGTTCAAACTATAACCACTGTGGGAGATCAAATTAACTACATACCTTGAAATATATTATTGGTTTTTGAGAAGCTAACTAATTTAGCTAAAAAAATAAATAAATAAAAAACCTTCTGCTTTAATATAATCAAGTCATTGTTTAGTAATTCTGACTCACCTTAAGGCATTTAGAGCTGAGCAGATCCTCAAACAATCGTCTAGGCAGCAGTGTTTGGTCTCAATACTTCCAGTAAAACAGTTGGCCAGAGGGCTAGTTCTCATATGCTACTTGAGCCAAAAGACCTTCATTTAAAAGCCTGATAAACTTCCTCCACTTTTCCCAATAATGGCCCAATTGCAGTGGGAAAACTTTAGAATTCTTTGATTATCCTTTCTATCTGCCTTGAGGCAAGTGGATTGCAGGCCCCACCTCAGCTAAACAGCACATTAATTATGCTGCTCCTCTCAGTGCATTGTTAGCTTGAAGCTAATTAAGTGAATGGCAGCCATTTTGAAAGTTCCGATGTCAAACCTGGTTCGTTTGCTACTTTTCAGAAAGAGCTGCAAAACAGTTTTTTTTTTTAAAGCTAGACATCTGACACTTATTCAGCATGTAATGAGTAAACGTAAACTAATAAGATCACTTGTTGAAGTATAACATTTATTATTTTCCTTCTGTTGTCTAAAATGTGTTGCCTTTGAATGATGATTATAATAATTATTATTATTAAAATAAAAGTAGTATTTTTTTTTTTATCTGTAGGTTGTTGGTTAAATCAATTACATAAATAACTGATTTTATTATGGCTGTGAGGTTATAGGTACTACCAAATGAATTAAATATAATTTTAAACAATTTAAATATTTAAAAGAATATATATAAAAATATAATATAATAACAATATATCTGTATTTATCTAATGCTAAAATAATATTATAAAATAACAAATAATCACAATATAATATATTTTTATAAATATAAATTTGTATAAAATGGATTATATTTTCCCTCTCTTGTCTAAAAATTGGTTGCCTCATCTTTTGTTTCTTAAAAGGTAACTTAAATTACAGATTGTATAATGGCTCATGGTCATGGGGTATTTGTTATGAAATAAAGGCTGAAGTAAGGGAATACAAGGTTTTTTTTTTTTTCATTTAAATAAATTTTTCTTAATGTAAATATTTTAATGGTATTATTATTGTTGGCACACTTGTTGCTATACCAAAAGATGGCAGGTAGATAGGTTGCCATCTGTGAGTTATGAAGGTAAATGTGAAAAATGTTCCCGCTGTCTCTCCTACCTCAGCGGTTTTTGTTGACTTTAGTTCAGAGCCCTAAATTGACAGCACATGTGTAGCTAAAGCCTGTGTCCCTACCTGTTCTGCTGGTTTTGTCCCAAGGAAATACCATCAGAGCAGATCCTGCCACATAATGCTTCACTCATGCTTCTCTTTGGTCTGACATTCTTGGAATAAAGAACCAAGCAATGTTTTTAATTTATTGAAAGGTCATATGAAACCTGTTCTCTGAGACCTTTAGATCTCTGAGGGGTCACATGGATACAAATCAAGCATTGAAAAGTCATTATAAAAAAAAAAGAGAGAAATCCTTAAAAGAAACAGATTGACATCCTCTTTTGATTGTATAGATTAACAATTTGTTTTGTATTGGGTAGAATCATGGCAAAGACTTCAAGCAAGTCTTCAGAGGGAGCAGCTGGTTCTCTAAAAAGATGCAATTCAAACCCTGGATGGCTTCTTAATGAACAGAAGTTCTATAGTTATGAGAGCTTCTCAGCCTGGATCTGAAAACTGCATTCACACACACACACTATGGAAACAGTAAACCTACCATTGATTTATTTGTGCTTTATGTCAGGATTAATATGACTTAGTTGAGTCATAAATAAAAGGAGCGGAGGCCAGTCAGCTGACCACTGGTGGTGGTCCAAAACCTTCAGGAAAGCTGCATGATGCTCTTGGGTGGCCTGAGGCAGTTTCCAAATGCTGCAGTAAACTGATGATGGTACAATTGTTGAAATACAACAACAGCTAAAAAGTATTATATAATATTGTATAATTGGTAACCAGATTAAAGACCTATCTTAGTAGAGATGATAGACTTAGAGTTAAATGCAGATAGATAAAATCTATCTATCTATCTATCTATCTATCTATCTATCTATCTATCTATCTATCTACTGTATCTATCTATCTATCTATCTATCTATCTATCTATCTATCTATCTATCTATCTATCTATCTATCTATCTATCTATATTAACATTTTACATATGGTACATAATTTATAAAATTCCAATATATCAAAAAGGTACTATATATTTCATTTGATTGTATTAATTTAATAATAAATTAATATTATAGAATAATAAATAATCATACATTAATAAAATAAATTACCACAAAATTCAAATATACTGCAGAGATAAAGCTACATGTCCAATAGCAAAAGTATGCAACAATTCTCCAGTAAAAAGTTTATCCAAAAAAATCAATAAAATAAATATAATTTTAAAGGAAAAACTAATAATATTATTTAATAAAGAGAAACAAAATACTTTATATTTTACTGGACTTTCATTTGTCTAATAATAAAAGATCATACATTCATAACATTATTATGGATGGATGGATGGATTCTTATTTACGGCATGAATGCAATTTCAAATCTGAAATATGTTCTCTAACACCCTTAATTGTTTTTCACTCTTTTGAAATGGCAAGTTTGAGTCATGTTTCCATTCAACCACTTCCTGCTTCATGACTCCCAATGTGGGAATTTATCAGAATGAGATGGCGCACATACTAAAGTTAATGAAATCTTTAATTTTACAGAGGAAACTGATGAACATTCATTCATGCTTTTACTGGAATTACTCATTTTGTAGCACTAGACCGAGACAAAACCCTTTGACTATCCCACATCCTGTTTGAGAGTGGAGTGTGAAAAAGGGTTTGAGGTTTGGCAGTGTAAAGACCCTAGGAATCAGATGTTTGATCTGGGTGTGATCATCTTATAGTCCACGAAAAAAATTCAAATCCGATGTTGACATTTATACTAATCCTTGAGCCGCCAGAATATAATTTCCTGACCCCAATGTGTCACCAAAAATATAATCCGCACGCAACATTTTAATGTACATTTATGGTGGATGCCCTGAATCATACGTATAGCTGAGACAATTATGTTTGCAAATCTCCATTATACAATGTAAAAAAAAAGTTATGTCTCTCTGGCTGAGCTCTAAAGTTAGAGTCTGATGGCAAAAAATGGAGACCAGATACATCTAAAAGTATCCACATTCCCTTTAAGTGATGGACTAATTCTTTCAAATGGAAGTAAACTGTAAATCTCTTGAAACCACTGGTGAATTGATGGTGGTTTGTCTTTCATCCAATTAAGTAAAATACATCTTTGGGCGATGAAAAGCAACTTCTGAGCAATAGTTGTGTCCCCCGGTGCAAGTGTCAAGTTATTGCGTACCAGACCAAGTATTAAGAACCAAGGGTCTTTACATGTAGTAGAACCAAATATGTTCTCTAATCTCCTTTGGACCTTGCTTAAGAATCGTGAGATTAACGGACATAACCAAAACATATGGCTATGTGTACCAACACCACCCTTGTTGATTTTCATATACCAAGTCTACAAGGTCTGTATGAAGTGATTTTAGGTGATATGCATTTTTCTGTGATATTATTAGTAGTACTTTAAGATAGCAAGCACTTTGCTTTCAGATTAAACAGTTTAAAACCCTATAAATGAGGAACAACTTGCATAGAGTTCATGCAACTCAAATTTTACGTAATTGTTTCAAATATTGCAGATTTTAAGTTCAAGATGTTTCCATTTAAACATTTAAGGAATTCAACTCAAAAGAAGCCACGCAAGCTGTTTCTTTTATTTTAAATTGTACAAACAGCTGAGTGTAGAGATGTCTACCATGGCAAAAGCATGCCATCACTAACACCAACTTGAAACACTTGAAGCATGAACCACAAAATGAGGGCTGGCGATTTCTCAGTAGCGTCAGCTTTGAAAACAACATTTGTCATGTTGATGGGGAAAATGTGAAGTGTAATCAACCGTAAGCGGGAAAAGATTTCCAGAGATTACAGTTAGTGTCAAACAAGTGCAGTTGTTTTGAAATATGTCACCATCGAGTCACATCTCAAACACAGTTGGGTCTGGGTTAAAATCCAATGAGATTTGAAGGAGATATGGGTCTTTTCCACTGAAATTTATGGCCAAAAACAAAACAGATGGGAGTCTGCCATATCTCACTGTGTGTGTAGTATAACTGCTGAGTAAATTTGCCCTGGACTATTTCAGGATTCATCAGATACAAAGACTGAAGATGCTCAGATCCAAGAGTCCTGATCAATCAGGGTAACTTTTGCCTGACAGTACATTATCTTGTTTGTTACACCACAACTTACGGCATAAATAAATATGTGCATATGAAATACTGATTTGAAGAGTATTTCATAATTTTAGATTTATATTATTTAAAGCTTCCTTAAAAAAGAAAAAATATATATTATCATGTACAAAACAATCGGCATTGGAGCAAGACAAACACTGCGACAATATTGCAGTAATATTAATACTATAGATAATCTTTACTACTATCAATTACTAAATGCCCATTCACACCAAAGACAATAACTATAATGATAACTATATAGTTAATAAACTTTCCAATTATATGAGAATAGAGAAGTCCACACCACAACTATTAAGATAACACCACAGAAGAGTGTTAACATTAGAATAATTTTTTTTTCCAGCCGATGAACGTTAAAAAACATTGACAGGCAAACAGAATCCACCCAAGATTAAAAAGCTCTCGCATTTAAAAACAGAAAGTTATCTCACCCGTTGGTGTGGATGCTAGTTATCATTGTAGTTAACGTTCTTGGTGTGAACTGGCCTTAAGACACAAGATGGCACCAGTTGCGTTTAGGTCTGAAATACAGTGTTGCCATGAACAAAGATAACCGCGGGATGGCGAGACAGACCAATCAGAATTGAGTTCTCTCTGGACAACTTGTTTCTGATTGAGCAATTGGGGACAAACGTGAAAACCTTTACAAATACAGACAAACTTTATACAAATCTTTTTATTTAGCATTATACAAGGATATAACAGGTGTAACAGGCTACATATATTTCTGTGGGTATAAAAGTCAAAGTAAGTTCATTAGAAATGTGTCCTCTCCAGTTGTAGACACACAATGCTGTTGGGAATGAGAGAGTGTCATGCTGAGGTCAGCAGGGGCAGTGCTGTGCATGTCCAACATTACACATACAGGAACATTTGTGACATTCAAAAAATTCTCTGCTAATGCCATAAAACGTTGATTTTTATTGAAAAGGCTTTTCAAAAATCCCTTTATCAACTATTGATTTGGCACATCATGTGATAAATTGTGTTTATTAATGCAAGGCAGCAATACATACTTTTATGAACAGACAAGAAGCATGCTAACAGACAAAAAAGTTCAAGTGCAGGCTTATCTTTTTCTGATAAACACATTACATTCTAGAATTTCAAATGGTTGTAACGTTTTTATTTCTAAGAAATATTGGCATCTGTGGAAAAAGTACACAATCTTTCCTCTGGTCAAAATTAAAAAAATAAGTGTCTCTTGCTGACTCACATTATTCGAATGCCCGTTTAAATTGCATAAATGTTTGATTGGCTCTGTGTCCTCCATACACACCGTTACAAGCCTGTATAAAGCAAAGACAAAAAAACATCAGTTGCCTGGAGGCTGACGTCAGTTCCACATGACCACTAATAAGCATAACAACCTTGGTAATTACCATAAAAACAGCCTTTAATATTTGAACATGTCAAAGATAAATGTGAGAATGGAAAAATGAGCTGATCCATGTCACGCTGCACATTCACGGGGGTGTGTATGAATGAGGTCAGAGGAATCGGCACCCAGCTCTGGTTCGGTTAGCCCCGTTCCACCACAAAGCTGACATGTGACTGTATAGGCTTGTCTGCCCTCTCCAACTGTAAAACCTCGGCTGGGCACGAGAAGTCAAACCTCAGATGAGACACTTTCGTCATAACTGCCACATGCTCGAGTGGCACCCAGCTAAGTCAACAGAAATGACCATCGGACGGTCTCTTTCCAAAACACTGGGACCTCATGCAGTCTCAGACTCTAGAGACCTGTTATAAAAATTATATCACAATGCATTCTAGGTGCTATATTTAACAAATGCATAAATGAAGGCTGAGACACTCTTTGGTAGTTTTTGAATTAGGTCATTTTTGACAATCCTAATGTGAAGGAATGCTAAACACCATAACATCATCATATAGACAAGCTAGTATCTGTATTTTAACTGAATGTTTCTAACTCTCTCTTGTCTTTGAATTATGCATACGGCAAGACTACATCTAAAATTTCAGACGTTTGTCAGAGTCTAAGATTCATAAGATTTATTTAAAGGCCATTATTTGGCCGTCTGTGAGGATGTTGGACTGATGTGTTGGAATTCTTACCTGAGAACACCGATCTCTTGCTGGCATCCCTCACTCCACTTGGATTACCTAAAAAGAGCCACAATACAGAAGAAAAGCTAGTAAATGGTTTCGTGCTGAGCATTTGCAAACATATAATCCAAAATAATACAATGAGATATCAACATTTGAAACTTGAATCCCTAAAACAGCGATAAAAAGCAGCAAAAAGAGTCACAAAAGTGAGTTTAATATCTTTTTACCACCAGCAGTTATTACCGATAATATATAATTTTACCATTCAAAAGTTTGGGGTCGGTAAGATTTTTGATGGCTTTGAAGGAACTCTCTTATGGTCTCTAAAGCTACATTTATTTGATGAAAAATACAGTAAAAACAGTAATATTGTGAAATATTATTACAAATGAAAATAGCTGTTTTCTGTTTGAATATATTTTAAAATGTAATTTATTCCTGTGATGGCAATGCTGATTTTTCAGCATCATTACTCCAGTCATCAGTGTCACATGATCCTTCAGAGATCATTCTAATATGCAGATTTGGTGCTAATGAAACATTTCTTACAGTGATCAATGTTGAAAACAGTTGTACTGCCCCAAACTTTTGAACTAAAAAGAAAACCAGAATTTTCAAATGAAATTTGTGAATGTTTTCTACATTTTCTGCCTTGATTGGTGGGAAAACTGCTACCATTCTAAAAATGGTAAAATGTGCAAAATTTATCTAGGCATACCCAAAGACTTTAGATATACAAAGACGGTGCACACTCATGTTACTATGAATGGGAGAAAGTGCAACGTGCAAAATGGCGTAATAAGTCCCGCCTTCTAACTAAAAGCCAATTGCCAATTGGTAAAGTCATTGCGTCACTGCAGCTTCCATTATAAGCTCTAGTTGTGATAGAAACACTCAGTGTTCTCTACTTATGACTGCACATGTGCATTTATTGGTCCAGTTGGTTGTTTTTTATTTTATTTTTTATAAATATGGTGATTTCAAATATAAAATTTAAGTGTAAGCTTGGTGGACATCTGTGGAGAAGTTGATGTTGAATGAGCTGTACTTGCATGACTGAAATAGCTTCCTGAGAGGAGCTTTATAGATGGCCACCGAGTGAAATGACTTGCCTTAAAGGGACCTTGGCATACTATACTTGTATACGCAACTGAAAATATTACCAAATAAACCAAAATATATAATAAATGACTACACAAAAGGAGGAGGTTGTGGATAACAACTCTGCATCCCTTCCACCTGTTTCTACACATAGATTCCGCGTGGGCCTGCTGATCAATCACAGTAAAATATGTAAACATTTTACAACTAAAATATTACATTTGAGAAATCAGACATCTCTACGTATCATGAGCCAGAGTTATCAGTTCAAATTAGGAAATGGAGCTGTTATGTTAAAGTCCTGAAATTCAAAAAGGAATGGAGCATTGACTAAAATGTTTTAAGGGTTAGTGGTTACCCCATTGTGGGTGTTTCTGCAATAACAGGAAATTGTTATGGATCTTGTTCTTTGCCATGCACTTGATGCCTATTCAGAAACCTATGTTGGCACAGGCCAAACTCCAACAGACAGCGTCAACAGCCACTGTGGCAGCCAATCAGCAAATGTGCTGAATGCCAAGTGGTATTTTGTCACGTCCTGTGGTTGGCAATGCCAAACTGTGCCTCATGTTCCTTTAAATAACTGGGCTGGCGAGACAGTTCCAGCAAGCATGCCTGTAGAGACTGTTAGCACAATATACTTATTTTATGCAAGATATGTTTTTGGCAAAATAGAGCTGCCTGTCATGTGTAGTTACATTTCATTTGATAGCTGGACTTGGACTGTTTATACAATGTTTTGCTTGTCTAGCAATCTTTGGACGTTTCTCTGGCGTTGCGATTTTGTGTTCCAAACATATGTGGAAATCATTTGTTTACCAAAGAAATGTTATACCAGATCTATAACAAATATTTGTCTAAAAGTGCTTCTGACTTTAAGTGGAAAAGATACAGAATCCATAGTAACATTTTCTCAGAAACTGTTTTCATCCTTAGCATTTTGTTTTGCACTTGACTTTCTGTTATTATGAAAAAGCTCTTCCTCACATTAAGTAACAGACAATTGTCCTCATCCTGATAAAAATCACAATCATTCTTGCATAATCCATGAACTCAAAGATGCTCTCTCAGGGATGGAGCTTTGATATGCTACAATATTGAGGTCATTAACAGACTAATGGCTCATGAGGGACACTGAGAATCTGGCCATGTCACGTTCAAAGAGTGAAAAATGAGGCCAGCGGTATTTATTAGCGATGACGGACCGTGATTTGGACAAATAATAATCCTCTAATGATTCCAACCGTGCTTAAATCTTTCAGACATCAACTGGAATGGAGATCTAAGTTATGTTCATGAAACCATATCAACATAATTAAAGTGTACGATGTTTTTCAACCTCCGAGCCGCACATGCAGCAGTATTGCGTATGTGGAGACTTTGAGACAGGGAAACCATAAAAGTGCTGTTTGGAAGTAGCTCCCTCAACCCGACTCATTTATTTTCAAGGGACGAGAGCTCAAATATCGTCATTAATAGGCCAGAGTCTTAGACTTGCCAATCCATAAATGGATTTAGTGAAAAGATTTTTAACACATAAGCAGTGTTACGCATTACAAGTAAGTTACGTAATCAGATTACTTTCTTCAAGTAACTAGTAAAGCAACGAATTCCTTTTAAATTTACAAGAAAATACTTTTTCAAATAAATAAGGCAACTTACTTTGTTTTTTGCCATTTTTTTTCACTGACACCTCTCCTGTACCCATGTTGAGAAAAATCGGGAGTAAGTGCAGAGGCGTTGTGTGTAAACATAATGATGGTTATTGTAGACTAAATGTGATTATTCATTTACTCATCTTACTTGCACAGATTCAGTATTCCTCAAAAATATTCAAAACAATCAAATACTTTATGTACTGTATTTGATCTTACTTTATTAATCAGTGTCTTTGCAGTTGACCTTCGATGATCCAGTTCAACCATACTAATAAGCAAAAATAACTTTAGTTAAACCACATTTTTTTATTGCTTAACTAGGAGTTTGGAACTTTCTTCTCCTGCATTCTATTCTTCTGCAATCCAGAATGGCAGCCTAGATGAAAGGTTTGTTTGAGCTGCACCTTCTACTATACAGATGTGAATGCATTTCCTTCAGCCTGAGGCTTATTCATTTCACTTTTGGTGTCAAAGGGCCTTTACATTTGCCAAAAATAGAACTTAATTTTTTTTGTTATTAAAAAATGAACAAGAAAAGCCCAGCCCAGATGAGAAAAAGCAATGAAACAAGCCCAGCCAAGATGAGCAATGCATTACTTTAAAAACAAGTAATAAAAACTCAGTGAGTGTTTTAGCGCAATTTTCTGACGTCATGGGATCACAACACTAAGAGATAGTAAATGTTTTTATGTTTTTTTTTTTTTGTGTGCGTTCCCGAGATTAGACCTTCCTTAACATAATGCCGAAAACCCGAAGTCTCTAGGTGGTCTGGTTGAGGAGGAGATAGAAGTGCAAGATTGGTGCGCACAGACAGAACAGAAATCATGAGTTAACAATCGCAATTTTGTCCGTAGGAAAATTGCGCTAAAAAAACCCACAATAATCTAAGTAACGCAATTAGTTACTATTTTAGGAAATAATAAAATTTTGTAATGCACTACTTGTAAAAGTAACTTTCCCCAACACTATTCATAAGAATTACTATGTAATTCAATCTATGTATCATTTGTATCTGAAAAATCTTTTAAACTAACAAAGATATTATGAGATTTCTTTAAGGGATAGTTCACCCAAAAATGAAAATTAGTCTATGATTTACTCACCCTGTAGCCATCCTAGGTGTATATGACATTCTTCTTTCAGACGAATACAATCGGAGTTATATTAAAAAATGTCCTGGCTCTTCCAAGCCTTTTAATGAGAGAGTCAATGGATATATTTTTTTGGAAGTCCATCAAAGCGCATCAATCCGTGATAAAAGTGCTCGAAACAGCTCTGGGGGGTTAATAAAGGCCTTATGAAGCCACTTTATCGACTAAAATAACTAGCATCTGGCAGACGGCCGTACGCAAGTCGACTTACGCAAAAAGAGTAACCCTTGAACTTGATGCACAACGTGATGACGAACACGGTTGCACAGAGGCGTCAGAGCTTACGCTACTCCTACGTCACACATGGTCAAGTGTTACTCTTTTGGTGTAGGTCGACTTGCGTACGGCCGTCTACCGGAAGCTAGTTATTTTAGTCGATAAAGTTTTAAATATGGATATTTTTCTTACACGAATGCATCGCTTCGCTTCAGAAGGCCTTTATTAACCCCCGCAGAGCCGCTTCGAGCACTTTTGTCACGGATGGATAGGGTTTGATGGATTTCTCAAAAAATATAGCCATTGACTCCCATTATAAGGCTTGGAAGAGCCAGGACATTTTTTTTTATATAACTCCGATTGTATTCGTCTGAAAGAAGAATGTCATATACATCTAGGATGGCTTCAGGGTGAGTAAATCATGGGCTAATTTTCATTTTTGGGTGAACTATCCCTTTAAGTTGTTTTTTAAGTTGAATTCATATTCAACAGGACACTTATTCAGTAAGAATTAATTCTTACTGCACCTTGCTGATGGCACTGTTTATTTGTAATGTTTTAGAGCCAGATTTTGTTTATTGTTTATTGTTTCTAATTCTATGAGAATAGGGAAGTCCACGCCATAACAATAATGACACATAAAAACGATAATGCTGGATTCACTTTCATAAAGATTTTTTCATGATCTGATAAAAAACATTGACAGTCAATTAGAATCCACAAAAGCTTGCGCATTTAAAACTTATGATGAACAGAATAGTTATCGTTCTTGGTGTGAATGGGGCTTTATGCAAATCAGGTAACAGCATAAACATGTCCACAAAATCTATCATGAGCCTGATTTATACCTTTATTTATAAATGTGGTTTAGTGAATTTGCCCCTCAAATCTTTATGCCATGATATAGTCACTGAATGGGACGGGGTCCGATTTGGAATACTCACACTTGTCCTGTTCAGGTGGTTCCAGACAGTCACTCTCTGTGTCACTAGGGATGCGCCAGGGCTTCCTGACGGCCTGCAACTGCTGGTAAAACTCATCCTGGAAACACATAGGATAGAACCAGAGATATAAATCATAATGACAAATTGATTTGATATTTTGTAATCTAATGCAAATGAATTAAGTCTGGATTTAACTGTCCTAATATATTACAGCTAACACACACCAACTTCACAAATCAATTTGCTCCATTATTCAGAAAGTGTTATAATGTATCAGTGAACACCACTGTTGCCTGTGCTGTGCAGAAAGGTGGCATTTGAAAAGCAATGAAATCCCCTGTAAACTGGAAACCCAAGACGTAAAGAGCTGGTAAATGTGCATGTCAGGCCCATTCATTCTACAGATGTTTTTATTTTCTTTTGAAATAAGTACACCTCTGGGTCGAATCCTCGGAGCCAACCTCTAATAAATAAATTGCCCCTGTTCCCTTCTAAAGACTTTTATGTGTTCTTATTTTTCAGCATTAAAGGTATCGCTGCACAGGCCAGACAGGAAGCGCTCATACATCTACGCCGCATTTAAGTGCTAAATCGCTTATAGGAAAATTGAAAAGAAGGACAAATTATCCGACATCTTTTCCTGTGGATCCCATTCTGAACTGAATGAGATGTACAGGTGGATATTTCTTTTTCTTATTCGGGAGCAGGACTATAACAGCCGTGGGACCATGCAGGTGGGTGGAATCAGAGCAAGATCAGTCCTTTTGTGTTTTTATAATCTCATCAGTCATAAGAATATGAGCTAACAATACAGTTCCCGTTTGTGGCTATTAAATACTTTAAAAGGCGCTTTGGATTATTAACAAGCACTAATACAAAAAAATAAAAGAAAAAGAGAGCAGAAACCCAGAAATGCCAGACTTCCTTCTTTTTTCATACCATGGTAGTCATCTGTAAATCTGTCCTTTAGTTTTCAGTGGATCCTCTTATATTATATTGCTTAATCTCAATTGAGCATAAGCTGAATAGGCCATAGTAGGCATGGACAATAGAATACTAGACCGCCTACAGCTTTTACAAACTAACCAGAACAATAACAGTGAGTGTGTGTGATTCTGAACTCATTGACCTGAGGTTTACAGGGTTTCCAAATGTAGAGCTTTGACTTTTCTCAATGTCGACATAAAATGAGACCTTAGTTTTCAAGCAGTAAGAGGCTTGTTTAGAGGCATTTTCACACCAAATCAGAATATTTGGCACATAAAAACATGCAGAACAAAACTGAATAAATATTGTTTTGGGGTATTTTAAATGTAGAGTTTAGTTTTTTACTTTAAATTGTAGTATTTCACTAGCCTGGTTAAAACCAGACCATTCTCAGTAGTAACTGAGTTATGGTCTGGCAAAGCTCCATAGACAAATCATTTCCAAAGGGGCGTCACCAACGGACGTCGCTCAAATGCCTCGTCAAGAGCGATCGTCAAGCGTTGTAAAGCTGCGTCCCAATTCGCCTAAGTTACACTACGCCATAAAAGTATGTACTCTTTTTGTGAAGAAAAGGTATTTACTTTTGAATGTGTAGCAAAAAAGTAGGCAAGCTTTGGGACATACTACTTCGTCATCTTTATCGGACGGATCTGTCGCGTGCATCCTGTCACTTAAACTGCCCTGTCAATCATCTTGTCACAGTTAAAATCCTCTATTAAATCTAATTTAATTTCCTACCGTTTTCGGAGAGAAATGTAGTAGCATGTTCATCTGCCAGTGGGTCTTTCATGGAGACTGTCCTCATGTGTTTGCAATTTGAATATAATAATGCATTTAAAAATTGAACGGACGTCGCTCAAATGCCTCTGGGCGCAATTGGATAGACCTAAAACCAATCAGAGCGATCGTCATTGTGTAAAGCCCGCCTCAAAGTTTCTGATTGGTGCCGCGATTTCTAGGCCATGGAAATGGGCTTGAATGAGCTCTTTGCCAGACTACTTCTCGAGCAAATCTGAATTTGCCGGAAGTTGTCTGGGTTTTCCCAGCCTAGTATTTCACAATATTACTGTTTTTTTTTTTATCAAATAAATGCAGCCTTGGTGAGCATAAGATTGCTAAAAAAATCTTACTGATCCCAAACTTTTGAACCATTGTATTTATGTGATTATAGGTGTGTGTGTGTGTGGTCCTGGTAAACCCTACGTCATAAGGACAAAATATCCCCACAAAGACGGCAATATCCGAAATCCTTGTCCTTGTGGGGACATTTTTTGGTGCCCATGATGAAAACGTGTTCTGTGATGGGTAGGTTTATGGTTAGGAGATAGAATTTAGAGTTTGTACAGTATAAAAATCGTTATGTCTATGAAAAGTCAGCAAAAAAACATGCAAACCCAATATGTGTGTGTACCTCTGTCAGTGTGCTCCATAGACCTCCATATAAATCAGTAGTGCTCAGGCCTGGCGGTGTGAGGATTGGTCTGGTTATCTGTCCTGTCGGCGTGACAGGTCTACTTCTAGAGCGTCCGTACAAGCGTTCTGTGTTTCCATGACTTCCGGCAGTCAACGAGCGCATCATGAGACTATTGGGGGTCAAAGGTCTGCTTGGTGTCCGTGCTCCACTAGGGGTCTGGACACGACTGCTGGGGTTGCTGGGAGATGTCCGGCCCATGACTAGGCTTGTGGGCTTAGTGTTGTGAAGGGGCAGGCCTGTGGTCTTTGTGGAAAGGCTGCTGGGAGACTGTGGTCTGGACGCCTGTCCGAGCACAGGCAGAGTGTTGGTGGTGTGGAAGAGGGGGGTTAAAAGCAAACTCCTATGAGGGCTGTTTGGACTTCGGTTCAGCTTCCCTTGCTCTGCCAGCTTGGCCAAGTCCTTCTCCACCTCTAAAGAAATCAAGACAATAAAAGCAAACAATCACTAACTAGGGAACAATAATAGTCATGGCTTGTAAACATTTCAGTAACAGGTTATATGGGACATGACTAAATGCATGAATGCAAACACACACACACACACTTATTTTGCAACACTGTTGCACACCCATTTTTTTGTGTGTATTCTGATTCAAATAGACACAAAAAAACATCAGCGTATTGACATTAACTAACCACTCATAGATTCCCGTTAATAAACCACCAAAACAATTTCCTGAAGTTTTGCCGAGGTCTTTTAACAGTCATGGCAGCAGTATTTACTGTCAGCTGTAAAGTGTAAATTGAATGGCATGTTTACTTTGTACAAGTACAAGAGCGATTTAATATGGTCTGCTCCATGTCAATATATTTGTTTGCTTGGTAGCGAGTCAAATATTTTTGTTTATGAAAGTCTGTTGCATATTTTCAGACGGAACATCTGGACCCATCAACCAGAGTTCAGTCTGTGAGGAATTGAGCATACTGAGGAAATAACATGTGACATATTATAAATAGTATGTACAAGTTTGATATGTGTTTCGGAAACCTTGACTACCTAAATTGTAAGTAAACAGTTCTTTCTCCCAATGAAACATCATGATAATTTTCCATTCTAAAATATGAAACATGTCCGATGATCAGATGACTAATGTACAATGTATCTAATTGCCATTTCTATGCCATTTTGGCTAACACAGCTCTTATAATTAATTCCCATTGCGGAAACTATTCCAGATTGTTGTGATATATGATACAGCTAATTGTGTGAATGGATAATTAGATTGTTTTGTCTGTGGTCAGCCATAAGCAATTACACCCCCCTGTCGTTCCATTTAAACAGGATACAGGAACTTGTTCTAGCAATTTCTCACCTAAACACATATGTGACGGAAAGGATTTGTTGTGAAAATATTATACAGGCACAAATCATTTGTGATGGCAAACCATTCCAAATAAAGACGATGAAAACAAAATCAATGAAAAATGTCTTTGTGTGTTAGTGTTTAAAGTTTCCCACATGCTATTTATAAGAGTACGTAGTTGAGTACATAAACTTGATTATGAATTAAAGGTGCATTCACGCCATGTTGAAATGACCATAATTACAAATTTATTTCAACTTGTAAAAAGCATTCACGTCATCGTAGAGCTCGTAATTAATGCTTGTAAGATGGAAGCTGTCTGAGAGCCCCTACTTGTACCATGTGACATACTATAGCCTATAATTATCATCCATTTACTGACAAAATTGATTCATTATTTAGCACTATTTATTATATTCATTATTTAGCTCTTATTATATTCAGTCTTGTCTATGTCCTACAATACGAAGCAAGTGATGAAGGAAATGATACAGTAGCATATATAGTGACCCTAAGACTAAAAAAGAGCCAAAGAGAAGGACTTTACAGAGTTAACAAGAAGCAGCACATCTAATCTATTATAAACAGCTCTTGGTCAAAAAAAGCAAATGCGTTTCCCATTCCCAAAAGGCTACAACCCGCAAGCATGCAAACCCATCATTTAGAACATATGCAACCTTTTTGATTCCCGACTCTTTCTCCCTACATATCTACAGTGTTCACATCTTACAGAGGAAGAGAGAGAGAGAGAGAGAGAGAGAGAGAGAGAGAGAGAGAGAGATCTGAGGAATTCCAGCTAGCTGAAAGTGATGTTTTATTTATCCAAAAGTGGATAGATTTTCTCTGCCAATAATGTTGTGCTTTGAGCACAAGTCAAATATATCAAGCTTTTTAAAATTCCTAAAACAAAACAATGCAGCCTGATCGTAAATTAAAAAGGATAAAGCTGACCACATAATTGAGGTAATAATGAGATAAAAGAAGAAGCCTGGCTTTCAACACGGAGAACATTAACAGCTAATAAAAGCATGAAAGGGGTAAATTAGGTTGTTGAATGAGCCTAATGCCTGGCCTTATGGGGATGGCTTTGTTCAGATAGAACTCAACAGACAAATGGCTTCAAATCAATGCCATAAGAGAGCAGGGGCGACTTTTCCCACAAACTGATGTCAGAATAAGATTCCTCTGACTCAGTCACGAAATAACAAGCACACTTGAAATTAATAGATAAACACTTCCCACACAAACACACACACATAGCCATTTCTGTTTACAGTGAGAAATGTAAGAACAATACTTTTATTTGTTATCACAAGTAATTCAAAATACAATAGTCAACATTTGAAGTGGATCAAAACCTTTCATCAAAGTTATACATGAATTTTTTGGAACTTTGATGGACTTTTTTGATCCACTTCAAACATTGACTGTGTATATATGTTGTACATGTAATAAAGTATGGCTGTTAAATTGTAAAATGTTATGCGTTTCTTTTAATTCATCCAATTAGTTGCATTCTGTCACGACTTGTAGTATTGTAGTAGAATACACGCACGAGGAGGAAGATGAAGAATCAAAAGTATTTAATCTCAATATAATACTCAGGAACACAGCATAGCTTACTCACAAGTCGCAATATAGTAGAGGCCAGACAAACTCAAACTGTAACAGGGAGAACAAAATACAAGAGATAATGAGGTGCACAGCTGAATGGAATGATTAACTTAACTAGGTCACTATGGCAACAAACTCAGGCACGGGAAAAAGTACAGAAAACCAAGGCTGAATCTGAAATCGCCCCCTAAACCCACTTGAAGGAGTGAATGAAAACGAGTGAGCGAATTCGGAAAGCCATTGAGCATACATCTGTTGTACACTCGTTATTGCAGTGCAATGTGGGATTGAATGAGTGCACTCAATAATGTTCACTATGGTTTCGGACACCACTACAAATGGCTGTCCCCTCAAATAGCGCCCTATTTGAGGGTATAGGGGGCGATTTCGGATTCAGCCCAAGTCCAACTGAACATTAGCCTGGGAAAACCCAGACAACTTCCGGCAAATTCAGATTTGCTCGAGAAGTAGTCTGGCAAAGAGCTCATTCAAGCCCATTTCCATGGCCTAGAAATCGTGGCACCAATCAGAAACGTTGAGGCGGGCTTTACGCGATAACGATCGCTCTGATTGGTTTTAGGTCTATCCAATTGCGCCCAGAGGCATTTGAGCGACGTCCGTTCAACTTTTAAATGCATTATTATATTCAAATTGCAAACACATGAGGACAGTCTCCATGAAAGACCCACTGGCAGATGAACGTGCTACTACATTTCTCTCCGAAACGGTAGGAAATTAAATTAGATTTAATAGAGGATTTTAACTGTGACAAGATGATTGACAGGGCAGTTTAAGTGACAGGATGCACGCGACAGATCCGTCCGATAAAGATGACGAAGTAGTATGTCCCAAAGCTTGCCTACTTTTTTGCTACACATTCAAAAGTAAATACCTTTTCTTCACAAAAAGAGTACATACTTTTATGGCGTAGTGTAACTTAGGCGAATTGGGACGCAGCATATGGCTTTACACGATGACAATCGCTCTGATTGGTTTTAGGTCTATCCAACTGCGCCCAGAGGCATTTGAGCGATGTCCGTTGGTGACGCCCCTTTGGAAATGATTTGTCTATGGAGCTTTGCCAGACCATAACTCCGTTACTACTGAGAATGGTCTGGTTTTAACCAGGCTAACTGAACATAACTGTGACACATACAAATGAATGAGAAAAAAACATAAACAAAGGACATTTAAAGACATGCCATCATTGTGAGTTATTTACAAAAATGTCTTTAGTAGTCAATAGAAATCAGTCCAAGGACTGGACGCGTTTATTTCCTGTCAGGGAATTTAACGATGGATCAGGGTTCATGACACTATTTTGAATATCACGTTGAATTAACAGTTCTAGGTGAAAAATCAAAATCAATTATGTAACCATTATTTTCTGAGACACTCCAGTCTCTTCATGGTGGGTAACAAAAATAAAACAATTCACATTTCTTTCTTTAATGGGAATGATCGGCATAACAGCATGAACTGCCGGCTAACTCATATACAACTCGCTTTTCTTTTTCTTTTCCCCCCAAAGCGTGTCCTGCCTTAAAGGGGCAGGGGCACAAAATAACCTTCTTACAAATGCATATAAAACTTTGCACAAGACAAATGAAAATATATGAAAAACATCTCAAAATAGGTTATTAATGTTTTAATGTTTTTCAAACAAAAATAAATCAATGAATTAACAAATAGTGAAATAAAATAATGAATTAACAAATGTAAGGTTACAATTATGTTGTTTTCCAATGAGCCAAATATGCGTGCAAAAGCTACAAGTTCGTGTCTAGTTTGGTTGTTAACTTTTTGTGTTTAAATGTCAACCTCCCACATCCACGCACACATCCACACAGCTGTTGCCCTGATGAGTTAGTGAAAGTGCCCTTCTTAAATACTTAATATGTTTCAAATGTATTCAGTGTACAACAGTGAATCGAAATAAAAAAAACAGTACGTAAACAAGCAACTGCGCGACACATGTTGGAGTTTTTGTACCGTTTGTGCCTTTGGTTTTGCCCAATGCTTTCAAGCGGTTACCAAACCAACGAGTGTCGCGCACACACACACAACGTCTAACAGTGGCCTGCAAGATCAAACCACCGGCTGAGTTTGATCATCTACAGACAGATATTTGTCACTTCACAGCGATGCTAACAAGCTAGTGCAGCGGTGGCATTGTTAAATGAATCAAAGATGGTCACCATTTTCCACAACATTTTAATAGTTGGATCAGCTTTCAATTAGCCAATCAGACGCCTTCATCTTTGTGTTCGCATGCAGATTTTCACATGTGTGGCCTTTGACAGTGTCAGACTGTAATGGAAAGGTGGCCTGTTTTATATGTGTGTGGGTGTCCGTGTGTTAAAAACCTACCGGCAAGATGTTTGCCCATGTTCTCCAGTTCTTTGGAGAAAAGCGAGTCCTGGAGTTGCAGAGCACGTCTGGGCGTCTGGGGGCTCGTGCCTCTGATCGGCTTCACATCCGATGCCCAGACAGGGTGACGCTACAGCACACACACACACAAGAAACCGTACAGTCACATTAGCTTTGAATTTCACTCATTTTTACATACTACTTATGGTTACAACACTGTGCCATATCTGTTATAATGAGGGCCAATTATTTTTTTAAGAGAAATTAGAAAAACACTGAAAACCACAGTTCTTTGGGATGAAAGTCTGGATGGCGGCAAGGACTGAACTTTTATTTGTGAACACTGCGCTAGAAGCTCAGTAGTGGTTAAAGGATTTTGAAGTAACAATCAATAAACTCAAGGGATCCGAGAACGGATGACGACGGGCAGCATAGAGATCCTACTATTACAGTGTTTCATGATAATAAACTTGCGGTTTGGGGGAATTAAGACTACAGCCTTTCAATTCAAGACTATGGAGAACAAACCGATGATATACAAACAATAGATTAATCAAATTCACATTGGTTTGTAATGATTTAGCTTATTCCGAACATGCTTGCCCAGCAACGTAACAAACACTGATTTTATTCCAAACACAAGTCTGGTTTACAGGATACAAATTTTAAATGTTGTAACAGCTGGACACTTAACCAAATATGCCATCCAAACACACACACACACACACACACACACACACACACACACACACGATAAATAGTCTTGTTTTTTTAACCTCTTCTTATTAAAGGTAACATTAGGTATTAGGTATCAGAGGTTAAGAGCTTAAAAACAACATTTAGCCTAGCTAGCAGGCTAGCCAGTTAGCCTAACTACTGACAACTGCGTGTCATGCACTGTGAAACATGTTTTTGTGTTGTTCTTCTGAGAAAATCTGGGGGATTTACACAAGGTAAGACATGTTATAGTAAACAAAACTAAAATACTAAGTTCTAACTGGTAGCATCATTTATTAAATAATTGGGCTTATTTAATTAGCATATACATATCTTAGCACAAATAAGGGATGTACAACTTTGTGAATGATATGCGTTCAAAGCCACAAGTAGAATGAATAGAGAAAGAGCAAAGAACAATTTTAGGGAAAAGTTAAACTTTCAGATGCAACACTGTCAATAAAAAGCTAAATTAGACTAGCAAGCTGCTAGCAAGTGCGAAGGATGTAATCTTTCTTAAAGCATTAGATGAAGAATTTAGTTTGGTACAAAGGGACAGCATAACGATATGAGTCAAAACCTTGTTAGATCATATCACATTTACCCAGTAAACACATACACCCATCTGCGTCAGGAAATATTTGTTGTGCAGAACATTAATGAGGGCAAGTCAAGATGCAGCTCAGGCCTGACCACCTCCTACATCACACTGAAGACGTCTGAAGTCCTTCGCTTCCACCTTCTAAGCTGGTTCTGGTTTGGTCTTGGTAGCAGCAGCTTAACAAATCTAGGCAGATCTGCAGAAGATATTTGTCATATACATCCTCTATGCCCCAAGGAGAACAGATGGACTTGAGAAGTCAGTGTAATTAAAAGACAGGGTGTAAAAGACAGGCGTATAGCACAACTGTGCGTGATGCCTTGTTTATGCTTGTTGACGCATTCATACTTCATACTTAAGAGGCGTTTATACTGTTTCCACTCTCCATTGCAGTATTCTCAGAAATAATTTTTTTAAAAATAAATATTTACATCAAAATCAGGAAGAAACAGCATTGAGAGGTAAAATATACATTTTTCACTGGTTATGGCAGCAGACAAATCAACATAATAAACACATGACACCAGTATCTAGACTGCTTCTAAACTGTTTATTTTATTTTCTAGAGGCTTTTATTCATTTAAAGCCTCAAGATGTTGACCTCTACATTTAAAATAACTTTTAAACCACATGAAAACATTACAATGTTTTTTTTTTTAAAATTTTTTTTATATACAGAGCGTTACATGAACCAATTACTTTTAAAAATAATATCCTACATGTACTTTTTGGACATTTTCATTGAGTGTAAAAAGTGTAGTGGGTCCATTCATCCGTCCGTCCATCCATCCATCCATCCATCCATCCATCCATCCAATACATGGATGGGCAACTTCGGTCCTGGAGGGCCACTGTCCTGCAGAGTTTCGCTCCAACCTGATAAAAACTCACATGCAGTGTAGCTTTCTAGTACTCCTGAAGACATTGGCCCTGTCCCAAATGGCACCCTAAACACTTGCAGTCTTCCTACGGGTCTGTACTTTTGCGACATAATGCCGCTTTAACTGTCAGGAAGAAGTCTGCTGCTAAGCTTGCTTCAGTGTGGACTGGGCAAAAGTGTGCATTGAGGGCGCATATTGACTGCAAAGGTTCTGAAACCTAAAATGACAAATGGAACACCCATTTTGGAAGGTCTCGTGGACTTCACGATCACGCGCACATGCCGGCCATTGTAAGCCCACAAGACTAAGTACATATGAAGAGTGCAATTTGGGACTGGGCCTTTGATTAACTTGTTCAGGTGTGTTTGACTAGGGTTGGAGCTAAACTCTGCAGGATAGTGGCCCCCCAGGACCGAAGTAGGCCATTCCTGGGATGGAATTGGTGGATGGATGGATGGACGGACGAATGGATGTCCACTACTCACATAAAACAACTAACAATGTAAACAAACATGGAAGTGTATCTTTCTCCAATAACCTAAGATACATACTATACATCTAAACAAAATATGTGATTCCGGCTTCCTGGCCAATAATACAGTACACTATTATTTTAAACAGGGCAAAGTCAGGTCATGTCCAACATAAAGATAGAGGACAAGCATACAACACACACACACTCACTTTAACTCTACAGAGGATCTCCAAACCCAACGAAACAAACTTTCAACACACAAGCCCTCAAGGCAACATTTATCCAAACATGCCGGGAAGAAAACTCTTCCCTCACAAATGTTTTGACGTTTCTTTATAGACAAGCATCTACATTTACAGTAAAAACAAATAAATATGAATGACAGTTAACAGAAACAATTTCATAAACTATGAGGCTGCTGTTAAGAGATGCATGTCAGCATTAATATTCAAGGATGATTAATTTCTGATTCTGCCTTATTGGCCTAATTCTTTCTCTTGTGGTTTATTGGTTCCACTTAGAACCGTCATTATATACAAAACCATAGTAGATCTTAGATACTTGCTAACTGAAGCAATACTTGGGAAGCGTAAAGCTGTTCCCTTCAGCACGACTGTGGTTTGCAATGGCATTTGTCTTTATTGATCCTGATGTGTGCGTGAGACTCGGAACAGAATGAGTCAAACTAGTTTCAACAAATACATTTCTTGTTAACCGATCAGAGACAAGCTATGTACTGGCCAAACAAAAAAAGCTGTTTTACATTTGGAATGAGTAATTGTGGATTAAGAGCAATCCGACTGGTCCACCAAAGCTTGCAACCACTTTTAATGGGGATTCCGTCCACTCACAAACATGGATCCAATTGCTTCAGAAATGAAATGCAGATTGAGGATAAATATGGGACCACTCAACAACCGTTCGCATTTTAAGTACTCACACTGTGCGTGTGTGCTCGTGTTCAGAATCCCAGCCTGAACTACTGCCGACTGATCCCACCATTCACCTCAATCCTCACTGGAAAAGCACAAGCACAACACACTCAAAGGCCATTAAACAGGCTATTAAAGCTGCAGAGTTTCTCTTATGAACATCAAACGCCACTATAATTGTTCAGAAAAGTCCAGATCATTGGAAGCAGGTTCAAAAACCACGAGGGAAAGTCGAGGATTTACATTCGCCATTGCGATTCTCGCCTGTGTCTATTTACTGCACAGGGACAACATTGCCATGGCTCATTGCCTGCTGTCACATCTGTGTGTGCTGGCTCTTTACGGCCATGTTGGAGGCCGCAGGCTCAAGCCACAGTGATGTTTAGCATGTACACAGAGCGCTGAGGCTTGTGTTCTGCCCACACCGACCTGCCACAAGGAAAGAGAGTCGCAATAAAGAGCGGTGGCCCACCCCAGCACAAGGAAGCAAACACCACCGACAGCATTGCCTCAATCCCTCTGGGCTGGGCTGCTAAAACCAGTTGAAAGCCTGTTCCACTGTTTATTTGCTGGATGTAAGAGATGAAAAATGTTCATAAAACAGTCCAATATTTTATTTCTCTTTCTTTTTTGCTTTTTCTTTGAGATCAAAGTCTGTGAAAGGAAGGTCAGATTCGCAATTATAACATTATTTATATACTATTATACTTTGTATTACTATTTTGAATTAGCTTTATTTTAAGTTTTCATTTAATTTTTTGTTTAAATTGCATTAAATTTGTAATTTGTATTAGTTTTTTTTTTAAAATGCAATTAAGTTTAAATAATTCTATTTCAATTTTTGATTGTCCAGATTAGACATTCTACTAACTAGAAGTAACTTTGCAATTACATGTCAGCTAACTCCTATTAGAGTATTGGTAGTCTGTAAGTAGACTGTAAGGTTAGGGTTCGGGTATTAGGGTTCAGATTCGGGTTCAAACAGTCTACTAATACTCAAATGAGAGTTAGTTGACATGTAGTTGCAAAGCTACGTATATCATTTCTATTTATACCATCAAACTATTGTGTTACCGTACACTATTATGATAGTTTGATTATACAGTATATTTGAGACTATATATTATATAGATCAGGCTATGTGTGACTATAGTTTGAATTAATCCCTTTTCTTTGCATGGCACATTGATATTACAGTACAGAACAGCCCTTTCACTATTATCCTGAGCCCCCAGCGTGAGCTTTTTAAGGCGAACGTTATTTTAGAACATATCACCTTATTATTTCCATGCTTGTCACGTGACACACAGCAGCCACAATAGTGTTGTATGACAGATGTATTGCTTTTATTTTGTTTTTCCTTTTTGATTCAAAATATTCAGAAACTTATTAACTATATACTAACTATATATCATGATCTGAGATTCCGATTCTCCAATAATGTGATTTGTGATTTGTTATCACAACTTTTTTTCTTTTGTCAAATCAACTTAGATAATGTGGTTCAGAGAACACAATATTTTAACCAATTTCCTTCATTGTCTTGACTCAAAATTTTACTTTCAATGAACTCATTTTTTTTAATTGTTTAATTTTAATTTTAACTTACTTTTTTAAGTTAAGCAACATTTTTTTTAAAGTGCATGAATCACGTTTGATAATGGGGGTAAAACAAAGAGCTGCATCTCTTAAAAGCCACTTGAAACCTCTGTGTACATCCATTGTACGCTGAAATTATATTTGATTTTGTCTTTGATTATATGGAAGTTGGATTCCATTGACAAAATCAAATATAATTTCAGCAATAACATTTAATTCATACACAAATACACAAGAGAACCTCCCCTATTGTGTGCACTACAGACGGAAATTAAGTCTAACACAAAGGTTTATTAAATCTACTTGAGTTGGCAGCATGCAAACCCACATTATGTATGTTCACAGGCACTGAGCCAAAATCAAAAGGGAAATGGACAATAACAAATTTATTATCTGATTAAACTCTAAACCTCTAAACCACAGGAGAAGGGCCCTACAGCATGACATACTGTGTGCACCTGGATTGAAAACAACATGAGCCCACAGAGCTCACACAAACCACACATAACCTGTTGAAATGACTTCATTCAACCAGTTCACTTCTGAATAATTTGTTTATAACAAAGTCAAACATGTGAACCATGCTGAAAAACAAGCATCTAGACAGTGAATAATGTATATTTTCTATAACAGGCTTTATTCAGGTGTGTGACATTTAGGAGTGTGTTTTTCTGCATCTTGCCTGACAAATATCTTTGTTCTAGACTAGAGGTCTGCTGAATAATTTGTTAATGCTATCACTATATTATGTTAGCTGGACAACATTTCAGAAATTTGTAATGAGCGAAAAACATGAACCAGATGGCTCAGCAGAATATATGGGAGAGTCTGTCAGCTCCTCTGGCATATATCTCATAAATTGCCTGAATTACATTCAGTGTTTGAATTGAAGCGGAGCAGGGTCTCAGACCCCCATACGAGCTCAGGGACCCCAAAGAGAAGAAGAAATTGGGGCCACCCCTGCCATTTCACTCAACAAAATAATAATAACACAACACTGTTTTCTTCAAATTGTTCAATTTGACTTATAGGGATAGTTCACCCAAAAATGGAAATTCTGACATCATTTACTCACCCTCAAGTTGTCCCAAACATGTATGAATTTATTCTTCTGCTGAACACAAAAGAAGATTTTTTGAAGAATATAGGTAACCAAACAGTTTATGGGCCCCACTGACCTCCATAGTATGGAGAAAGAAAATACTATGGAAGTGAGTAAATGACGACAGAATTTTAAGGTTTGGGTGATTTTTGTAAAATTTTTGGGTGAACTGTCCCTTTAAGTGAATCAAAATTGACTGCATTACAGAGTCCCGAAAAGCATTTTACAGACGCCTGACACAGGATCCTCATTTTCATTTGACGACATGAGTAAAGATTTCATTTACAATTCTTCCTAAAGTAAGAGCAGATGTTATACAGTACAGACCACTACAAACACAGATGCAAATACTGTAGAATGAGCATCTTCATACTGACATAATTCTAAGAGCTAAAGAAAATGTTTAAGAAATATAAGCCCTTCAAATAATGAATGATAGCAAGGATCGCAAAAAGTGCCTTTGTGAGCAGTCAATCACAGACAGACTTTTTTGCTAAAGAATGAATCACTAGCTTTCAGTTGTAATAGATGAGATGAAATGCTTTGAGTTTGGGGTCCATTGAATGTGAGTAATTTGCTTTCATTTATCTAATCTAAAAAAAAAAAAAAAAAATTCCAATTACAAAATAATTTGATGCACATTAATATTTGATGCACATTAACGGACCATATTAATGTGGTATGTTGCTTGTGGTCATGTTTGCACAAGCCTATAGAGTGGGGTACAAAAGTCTGATGACCTCAAGTGAAATGTAGCTTTTTCTAATTTGATGCAACCTTTTACATTACAAGTTATGTTGACCCTTACTTTTTAACTCAACCTTAAACCTACCCATACCACCAAACCTGTCCATAATATTACCCATATCCCACCTCAATAGCAGCACAAGTATTTTGCTATACAACATCATGAACACAATAAGTAATTGTACTTTTTTTTTAATGTAAGTACATAGTAGTTAAAGACACCTAATATATAGTGTGACCAAAGTTATATTACCAGAATCAAAATTTGACTGAAATAAATGAGTTTTTTAGTATGTGATTTGCCCCCTTTTGCTTTAATTTGCTTTCACTTGAGTTGACTTCCTAAATTTTTCAAAATCCTAGTTTATTTTCAGGTTTAAATTTGTCTTTGAATACCAGATTACTCTGGATTCAGACTTTTGGACCCCACTGTATATCAGAGGTATAATTAGACATGGAGGTAAATTCACACTGCAGTTTAAAGGACTGGAACAACAAATCCAGAACCAGAAATGTGGGGAAAGGGGGATTTTTCTTCATGCAAAAACGTTTAATGACACAGATGATGTCTGTGTCAAGAATAACTACATTCTTCCATGTTATAAATGAGCAGGTCTAATCAGAAAGATCAGGAAGGCCAATGCACAACCATTTCTAAACTTTACCGTTTTAGCTCACACAGTCAAAGCAAACTATCCTCAAGTCTGTTTTGTTTTTTTTATATCACCCCAGTACTAAGACAATCAAGACCGGAAACCACATGAGAGAGACCCATTAGTGTGCGATGGCTTACATTACAAGAAGGCCAATCTTAAAAGAAAAGGTTGAGGTTGAAATATTTCGGATCTGCCAAGGTGGGAGGCTGTCACATCAAAAAGTGAAGCCCATAGGAAAAAAGAAAACACATATCCTGATTTTCTTCTAGCCATACATAAACAAATCTTTCAGTAATACCGACATTATGTTACATAGACGTAATTAGCATATGCAGAAAAACATAAACTACTTCCTTCTCAATCACTTTAATAATGAAACATCCAGGTCAGGCTCAAGAGGTTTCATTAAATTCTACCATCTGATGCTCATTATTGAAAACAAAGCAGAATTATAGTCTAAATTGACTGGCACATGGTAGAATGAATAATTAGTTCAAAAACATGTTCAGACATTTTTCTGACTACAGTACAACTACTTAATAGTGCAATATCAATATATCACATTATTTCACTGTGATTAATTCTTAAAAAAAAGAAAGAAAAAAGAATCATGCCAGACTGAGCAGAATTAATCACTGCCTATATAATAATGTAATGTCTTGAAAAAAAAAAAAAGAAGAAAAAAAAGAAAACATTATTTGGGGTAATTAGTAATTAGTTGTTAAGCATATAATTCATTTGATCATTTTTAAGCTACTGAAAATATATATATAAAAAAGCCCTACTCAAAATATAATAGTAAATAATAAATTGGCTTTTTTTTAGTATTATTTTATTATTTTATAATAGTAATTAGCATTTATATAATAATAAAATATATATTAATTTAATTTGTTTAATTGTTAATGTTTTATTATTCTGCACAACAGCAAAGAAACATTTAATGCTATAGTATATTTAAAGGGGTGATGAACTGAGAAATCAAATTTTCCTTGAGCTTTTGACATATAAGAGATCATCATACTATAATAATATCCTGTAAGTTTCAGAACTGAAAACTACCTTGTTAGTCCAATAAAAGCTTTTATAGACATCAGGCTCAGCAAACGACTCGTTTTTCAAAGTGGGGAACTATGACGTCAAAGAGGATAAAACACCGCCTCCACAAAAGAAGATCAACGCCTACTTCAACACGGCCTGTTTAGCCCCGCCCACCGATTCGCCCAGACATGCTAAATAACATAGGACGACATGATAATTGCTAAACCGGATCGAGCTACTTCCAAGCAATAAACATGCTGTTGACTAAATATTGTGCGTGCCTGTTTGTGGAAGAAGACAGTCTGCATAAGCTTCCTTCAGATTCCAGCATGGTTAAACTTTATTAAATCAGTCAATCACAATTTCCCGACACGGATCTGCCAGCAACATGTAAGTAACCATGTGTATTCTAATGCCTGATCTGCGATCAGTGATTTCTGATGTGTAATTATTCAAGTTCAGATATCTTTCTCTTAAAATCGTATACTGTTTATGCATCAGTGACTAAACGATCAACTTCACATAATTTCTCGTATTATGAAAATAATCTTTTTTAAACTGTTATTAAATTATATACAGAAAGCGATCAAAGAACGATCCCTTTCCATTCGCCCAAGCTGTCAATCAAACAGCACAGCGCGAGCCGCGAGAGCTTATCTGGACACTTACCAAACTCGTGATGAAATAATGACACTGTTACACTACACAACGAAGCTCTTACTGTGTATTCACATCGTGTTTGCATTGTGATTTGGTGTAAGCATTTGTGAGAGTGCAAAAATTGCGTTGCAATGATAAGATCTTTATTCACGCGATCAACAGACTGTCTGTCATCTGCTCAGTCAGTAGTGCTCATCATGCTGCAACCTTTCATGTGATGGAATAGATTTAAATATAATGCTTTAAACGATACTTTTCACGATTTGTTAATCTCGATAGCTGTAATAGTAAAAACGTAGTAAAAGTTTTCGAGAGAGTTCATGTAATACTAGCTATTTCATATGCAAGCATGTCAGCCAATCACAGCAGTGGGCGTTTGCACTGCAGTCTCACAGCAGACACGCCCCTTAAAACGGAGCGTTCAAATCTGAGGCTGAAATCAGGCTTGGAAAAATGGCTTTTATTTATAAATTATGACAATTTTTGATGTAAAAATCATACTAACATTATAAAGGCACCCCAGGCAACATTATAAAATAATAAAACAATCCAGTTCATGACCCCTTTAATGCTTTGTATAAGAATAAATCAAATCAAATAAAAAAAAAATAAAAAATAATATAATGCATAAGTTAGTATAACATTCATTAAATTAACAGAATATACAAATCATAAAAACAGATGTAAAAATTAAATAAAAAAAAAATACAGGTTGTCCAAAGGCCAACAACCAAACTAAATTCCTCCAAGGTGGAGCCCATAAGCAGCTCTGCCCATCGTGACCATCATTTCTGGGGCTAAGAACACGTGTTACAGCACGGAGGAGAGCACAGATACAGTGCCCATGACTATTGTTGTCCAAAGATGTGACTCAGCTCATAAAAGTATTACGTTTTGTTTTCCGTGCCATTCTGGGCGGCAAGACGAGAGAACCCCTGAGGACCAGTTAAAGTAATAAGCTATTAGGGAGACAAATCGCATTTGCCTTTCAAATAGAGCCCAAAATAAGCAATTAACCAGAAAACAACCACATTAAGCTTTAAAAAGCAGCAGTAGGTGATCTGATCCTTTCACACTCGCCGCTCCATGTGGGAAACATTAGCCGTCTCGCTATTAGCTAACTGGCACGGTTTAATCTATAGACGATGGGGCCTCTTTTCACACTTTCTCTGTCTCTCTTTTTCTTTTTTTCCCTTTCAGAAAGACAGACAGGTCTTAAAAATGCACGCCAAAGTAAAGAGCGTGTTTCTGTGTGAATGAGAAAGCAGACCTAAGTGCGTGTGAGGCCCTATACGGTGTCCGGACGGCATTGTTTACTCTGTGGTATGGTTTCTCAGGGCAGCGACTGCTCCTTGGGTGTCCCCACTGGGCGACGAAGAAGAAGCCTCACGCGCCTGGTGTTGCCACTCTGTCTGGAGTGCTCAGCCCATAAGCTCCACACACGACTCAGCCAGCGATTCCTAAAGAGGATTTTTCCAACACTTTTCCTCTGTAATTATAGCTGCACTCTCTGTTCTGCTGCTGATAGAAAAATAACCACTTCATGATGGGTTATAAGGAGTTTGGGGTTGCTGTAGTGACAGAAACCTCTATACAGTTAAATTCCCATGAGATTCTGAGAGTCAGACACAGAATACAAGGCGATAGGTTGTTCACGAAGGTCTGAGCTGTCTATTAATTGTTTTTCTATGGCTACGTTCATACACGGCAAGGGCACGGTAGTCAGTGCAGTTGTAGAGTACTAAATACCAGGGTTGTGAGCCTGCCAGAACTGAATTGAGAATCCAATTCAACTCCAATTCAATCAATTGATTGATAGACAGAACAATAGACATAACTAAAGAATAACTGATAGAATGACAGACAAACAGATAGATACATAGACAGATAGACAAATGGAATGACAAACGGACACACAGCTGTATAAATAAAAAGACAGATAGACAGACACAGATAGATGTACAAATAAATAGAATGGCAGACAGATAGATAGACAGACGGATGGATAAATAGAATGATAGACAGACAGACACATGGACAGATAGATAAATATAACGACAGACACATAGATGGATAGATAAATAGACAGACGGACAGATGGACGAACAGACGGACGGACAAATGGAAATAGATAAACAGAATGACAGACAGAGAGATAGAAACATAAATTTATCGTATAAATAGAACGACAGACAGACAAACACATAGATAGATAGATAGATAGATAGACAGACAGACAGATGTATAAATAGAACGACAGACACATAGACAGATAGACAGATAGATAGATAGATAGATAGATGTACAGACAGATGTATAAATAGAACCACAGACAGACTGACAGAAACAGATAGATAAATAGAACAGACAGACAAACATATAGATAGATAGATAGATAGATAGATAGATAGATAGATAGATAGATAGATAGATAGATAGATAGATAGACAGATGTATAAATAAAACGACAGACACATAGATAGATAGATAGATAGATAGATAGATAGATAGATAGATAGATAAACAGATAGATAGACAGACAGATGTATAAATAAAACGACAGACACATAGACAGACAGACAGACAGACAGACAGACAGACAGACAGACAGACAGACAGATAGATGTATAAATAAAACGACAGACACATAGACAGACACATAGACAGACACATAGACAGACACATAGATAGACAGATAGATAGATAGATAGATAGATAGATAGATAGATAGATAGATAGATAGATAGATAGATAGATAGATAGATGTATAAATAAAACGACAGACACATAGACAGACACATAGATAGATAGATAGATAGATAGATAGATAGATAGATAGATAGATAGATAGATAGATAGATAGATAGATAGATAGATAGATAGATAGATAGATGTATAAATAAAACGACAGACACATAGACAGACACATAGATAGATAGATAGATAGATAGATAGATAGACAGACAGATGTATAAATAAAACGACAGACACATAGACAGACAGACAGACAGACAGACAGATAGATGTATAAATAAAACGACAGACACATAGACAGACACATAGACAGACACATAGATAGACAGATAGATAGATAGATAGATAGATAGATAGATAGATAGATAGATAGATAGATGTATAAATAAAACGACAGACACATAGACAGACACATAGATAGATAGATAGATAGATAGATAGATAGATAGATAGACACATAGATAGATAGATAGATAGATAGATAGATAGATAGATAGATAGATAGATAGATAGATAGATAGATAGATAGATAGATAGATAGATAGATAGATAGATAGATAGACACATAGATAGATAGATAGACACATAGATAGATAGATAGATAGATAGATAGATAGATAGATAGATAGATAGATAGATAGATAGATAGATAGATAGATAGATAGATAGAACGACAGACAGACAGATAAATAAAATGACAGACAGATAGACGGACGGACAGATAGATAGACAGACAGATAGAGGCACTTGGATAGATGGATAAATGAACAGACAGACAGACTCAAGACCCCTGTGTTCTTCTCAGCTGTCTTTGAACACCAGAGCTGTGTGTCCTGTGTGAACGGTTCCAGACTCCTATTATTGTGTTCCACGTTGGAAGTCTGTTCTGGTCTCTGGTGGCTGTTGCTGACAGATTTGATGGAATGGGGGATTTCTATAACACAGGTGTCCTCATTGACCTCTCTCTCGAATGTAAACGAACACTTTTCCATCAACAACACGATACTCTGCGAGAAGAACGCAAGTCTTGCGTGCTTTCTCACCAGGTGAAGAGCCAAGATTGTGTTCATCCAAACCTGCTCCTTTTTAATAACTCCTTAATCAAACACAATGTACCTTTTACACATGATAAGCGTATTCATTGTTTGGCTAGGTAAGAGTCCCCTCTAGCTTGACAAGCATGGAGACAAATAGTCAAGTCACGCTGGGGCCGGTCCTCCCTGGAGAACCATGTAAGTGGTTTTAACTGTCCCTCTGACAGCGTTCACAATGGAGATGATGCTTAAGACATTAATGACTTGGGGAAAGTGATATAATGAACAGTTTTGCTGTGTGAGGATCACCTACCGGTCCTGTCACCTGAGAGGCCGTCTGCAGATCTTCTGCTGCTGTCAGGGTTTCTGTCACCGCAGGTAATGGACCTGATCCAGAAGAACAAAAACACAATAAGGCCTTTACCACACACACACACACTCTCACAATACGCTCCCACACTCTGGTAACAGCACCAAAAGGGCCCCCCAAGAGACAATGGATAGATTACATTTCTCCTCAGTAAGAGTGAGTGACTCCCAAACAAAAAAACTAATTTTTAACAGCCTGCTCCTTTCAGCAGACTCCATAACATGATACAGTACTCACATGAATCTGCTCTTTCTGGATATGACCTGTGATTTAAGGGGATCGTCTGAGAGGAGAAAAGCAGGGTGGGGTTTTCTACGGTCTTGCTTGTGAGGTACTTACACGGCCCTGTCGAGAGAGGCCAACTAAAGTCCTTAACATTCATTTAAAAAAACAAAACATAAATGAATAAAAAAAATTATAATAATATAAACTAAAAAAATAACTAGTAAATTTACGATGTAATTTTTAAAAAACAAATAAAATGATAAATTCAAAAAAATGAATAAAAAATGTATAAAATTTTTGGCCTTTCGCCTTTAATAAATAAGTAGTATTTTTAATAGATTATGAAAGTTTGGAATAAACTTATGCTATCCAATGAGATGAATTTTAAGCATCATTACTCCAGTCTTCAAAGTCACATGATCCTTCAGAAATCATTCTAATGTTGATTTGGTGCTCAAGAAATATATTTCTTGTTATCAATGTTGAAAACAGTTGTGCTGCTTAATATTTTTATGGAAACTGTGATACACTACTATTCAAAAAATTTGGGGTAAGTAAGTTTAAAAAAAGAAAATGAAGATGAAATTAGTCCTCTTACTCATCAAGGACGCATTAAATTGATCAAAAGTGACAGTAAAGACATTTTATATTGTTATAAAAGATGTCTGTCACGGGTGGTTGCAGGAAAACAGGACAAGATGAAGGTATCTTTTCAACACGAAGGTCCAGCAGAACAGGAAGCAACACACACTATTTACAACGGTGATCGGATAGAGAATGGATGTGAGGGACCAACTTATATAGCAAACACAAATGAGGATGATTAATGAAATACAGCTGAAACAAATGAACTCACAATGATGGTGACCACGGTAACAAAGGAGTGGCGGGGAAACTGAACAAAGGAAAACATGTGACTAATGAAAACAAATTGTGACAATGTCAGATAAATGCTGTTCAGTGAACTTTCTATTCATCAACAACCCTTAATGTTTTAAGGATTATATTACATTAAATTAGAAAATAAAAAATATCTTTAAAGATAGATTTTAATAATATTTCTGTTTTTTTACTGTATTTGATCCAATAAATGCAGCCTTGGTGAACCTTAGAGACGTCTTTCAAAAATATTTAAAACATTTAATTATTCCAAACTTTTGAATGGTAGTGTATATAAAGAGCAAAAGCCCAATATATTTTCTTTTTGGACAGGATTGGCCTTTTGTGTGGCTTTATATCCCATTAAAAAAAAAATGTGTCCACAGGCCCCATGAATTTAAGCGATGACTGTAGGTACTTACAAGGTATTTCTGGCACGGCTTGCTCCGGGACATGGGGTTCCTCTTCAGGCCTTGCAGTTAGACTGTCCCCTTGAAGCCTAAAAATAAAAAAAATTGAGCATTAAAGGCTTTAATTTCAAATAAGTGGCTTGCATTTCTCCCCACAGTTATGATAGCTGTGAAAGATAACAGTGATAATACTATCATGTTCTCCATTCAGAGCAAACTCTCTGCTGAGGCTATGAAAGAACTCTGTGTAATGGATCAGTATCAAATAAAATCTCTATTTTTACCCACTGTCGTTGCTAGATGAGAACAAGTGGAGACAGTGAGTCTCTATTCATATAAGGTGATGAGACCATGCCAAAGCAGTCTATTTGTCTTATCACTATCAGGAGAGGATGAGGATATGGGCAGGCTGGAATGTAGACAGAGCGTAACATAGGGGAACGCTTGAGACCTGACAACAATCTACTAATCGCCAAACAGTGCAGCTGTCTCAAACACCCATCAATTATGATGCCCTATCTCAGAGGATGCTAGGATTAGGAGCTTTCCTAAAGAGGCTTTGTTCTTAAAGGAGCAGTCCATCCAAAAATGAAAGTTCTCTCATTATTTAATCACACACATGTCATTCCAAAACACAATTTGATACTGCTCTTTACATAAAATGAAAGTGAATAGTAAACAGGTGCTGTCAATCTACAAAAAATTAAGATCTTTTAATTCTGTCAACAGTAACTCCCTCTCAAGTAATTCCAAACCCATAAGACATTCGGTCATCTTCAAACACAAATGAAGATATTTTTCTGAGAGATTTCTGTCCTTCCATTGAAAGTCCATTCATCTAAAATTTTGACGGTTCAAAACGTTCATATAGAGATTGTAAAATAAGTCTTCTGAAGAGATATTATCGCTTTGCATGATAAACAGATTTCAATTAGGCTTTTATTCACATATAAACAGTGATCAGCGAATGTACATAGAGCACTCGAATATAGTGTTAATTGGATAAGCAAGTAGATTCCGATTACCAAATTTGAGTGATACATTCACTGATCAATGTTTATTTTTGAATAAAAGCCTAAATTAAATATGTTCATCATAAAAAAGCAATTGTGTCTCTTTAGAAGACTTAAATTAAACAGTTGATATATTTTACAATCTTTTTATGAACGTATTGAAGAGTCAGAGTTCTGGGTAAATAAACTTTAAATGGAGGGACAAATATTGGGTTTCGAAGATCTTATGGTTTTGGAACAACATGAGGATGAAAAATTGATTGGGAGAACTAACTTAAATTTGTTCAAGATGCATATTCAAATCACCCAAATAAGATTTAGAGTTGTGGCATAGGGTAAGAGGGCTTTCATCTCAGTCTGTTCCTTTCACTAATCCATTTTATGACTTTGAAGACTCACAATATAGTGAATGAGTTATATGGACTGCTGTTTTGATGTTGTGTTTATTTGCCATTTTTGGAAGCTATTTGTCCCAGTCCTCTATTTGTCACAATTATGCTGTGTGGCTTAATCTAATGAAGAGCGAGATGCGGGAAGAACGGATATTAGATACTTTAACGAACACTACAGCAACTACACATTAAACATTGACGATGACGAACACAGAACTGGGAAAACTAAAGGCTTATATACACAGTGAATGATAATTAACAAAACAAGGAACAAGTGGGAAACTAATTAGAAACCAAAGTAACAAACAATGATAGAACAGTGAAAACAAACTAAAGCAGTGTTGTGTGGCCAGGATCATATCATGTGATTTAAGAAGGAGCATCTATTTAAAACATTTCAGTCTCACAAATTCCCCAGAGGACTGGAAAATGAAGACCTACAGCACGGTAATTGTCATACCTTATTCTTAAACAATGCCGTATTCTCAAACTGTTATTTTGGAGCGGTTTCACTTCAGAACTGTAAATCACCAAATGCTATAGTTACCAAATGATAGGCTTGATTCATTTCACATTTCTCAGCATTGCTATTGCATGCCTTTTCCTGTAAGCAATCAGGACAGTTAATAAGCATGATGACAAAAGAAAACAACCCCTTCTCTTTTTACTGCTTTACCTGCCAGTTCATTGAAGTTTCTGTTCACTTTTGTGGAACAACTTTCTCCCTCACATTTTTCCCCTTCATTCTTTCTCATATGTAGAGAAGCCACTGAGAAAAAACAGATCTGGTTTAGCCCACCATCTGAGCAGTTCATTTTCATACAGCATCATTTTTGAATGAGTAATTAAAATAATGATGTTCAATGACTCATACAACCGTGCTTGATCGAGTCAGTCCCCTCATAATAGGAGAGAGGAGTCAGAACTTGGATGCATTCCCATAAACATCACAACATAGAAATTATAACATTTGGACTTTTATAGTATCCAATCCTGTCCTGAACTGGATCAGATGCACTTTTTCATACATTTACTCCTATATGTATTACAGAAGTGTCATATTTGTAGCCATTTAAAGGAGCAGATGAAATTGTAGAGTGATTGTGCAACTTCAAGATGAGCTGTTTTCCTAAGCATGTGTGGCTGTAGTCTACCACCTCATCCATCACATTAAGAGGACAGACGCGAGCAGATAAGGAATAAATCCCATGACCTTTCCGACAGTGGTGCACTATAGGTCAGTGGATCACTGCAGAAGATTTAGTAAGGCTAAGAACACAAGTTTTACACAGTTTAAGCTCAGTTCATTTTGACTGAGGTTTGCAGGCATATTGCCTTGTGTGAGAACATTTAAATAGAAAATGGTTGTTTCAAATTGTAATAATGTCTGTTGTTTACTGTTTTTACTATATTTTTGATCAAATAAATGCAGCCTGAGTATAGGAGACTTAAGGAGGCTTGTTTCCGCCACAAAAAAAGTACTTTTCATCTCACAATTTTTTTCTTTTTTCTTTTCTTTTTTGACTTTTTTTCTAGCAATTGTGAGTTTACATCTAACCCTAACCTTTTTCAGAATGGATATAAAGTCACAATTGCGAGTTATAAAGTCAGAATTGCGAGAAAAAAGTCAGAATTGCTTGATATAAACTCGCAATTGCGAGATATAAAGTTAGAATTGTGAGATATAAACTCGCAATTGTGAGATAAAAAGTCACAATTATATTTTAAAATGTTTTATTCTGTGGCGGAAATAAGCTCTCTTTCAAAAATATAAAAAAATACCAACTTTAAATGTATGAACTGTAGTGTATTTTTATAATTTTGTTAATTTAGAATAAAACTGGCGTTTAGATTATTGCCCATATAGACACCACCAATAAATCAGTGAATCCACTGAATAACCTTGAAGGGCTTAAGTATAATCTTACTATTTTTGACTGTCTAACGTCCGGACTTTCCAGACTGCTGTTAAGTATGATGTTCTTCACTCATTGACCACTTGAGATAAATGTCCAGATAAAAGGATTCCTAAGTCTGAGCCTAAGAAAATGTAAAGAATGCTGCCTGCGTCCTCCAAGTAGCCGCATGCCCAGGCAAAGAAATGGAGAAGGAAAAACTTAGAGAGAGATGGGCATCAGTTTCCTCACGTTATATACAGGAGCTGCTGCTGTTTGGCAAGTCTATAGGCAAGTCTATACGGTACTGAAGAGATTCCAGGTGTACAAACTGACACTTAGGGCCAGTTAGTGAATCACTGTTTCAGTTTGACTTAAGAATGAATCATTCAGATGAATTGATCAGGTTTTGTGAAGATCAGAGACAAAAGATTGATTCGTTCATGAAACGGATGTCACTAATGTGGAGTAAAAGATCAACAAAATATGTAAGCAGGGTGGTCGTATCCACAATCTTGAACTTTTAACCTGTGATATAAACAAATGAACTTCCACATCAATGTGATAAACAGTCAGCAAACAAACAGTGATCTCGTGATAAGCGTTCAACAAACCTACAGCGAGAAGATGTTCGGCATCTCGTATACTGTGAAGAATGTCTAAAGTATCCGTGGTGAATCTGATTTGGAGCAGAAATGAAATGCACAAAAGACAAAGCCAAACCAAACAAATGTGGGGCGATGTAGGAGCATGGCAGCCATCTAAACCAGCAGATTCTTTTTATCAGAGCCTGGCATCGGACATGAGCACTGAGTCACCCTATCGCAGCCAACAGTGTGAAATGTGATCATTTTGCCCAGCCACAAACTACAAAACAGGAAATAAAAACAGAAAACAAGTGATAATGAAGATTATCTCTGTGTGAGTATTATGAATACAATCAGATTTCTATAATGCTTTTAAGATATGCATGCTTTCTCTCATCCACAGATGTTTCTTCAACTTTGGACACTTTCATGTCCTGGGGTAATTTTTATTTAAAGGTGCATTGTGTAATATTTATGAGGATCTGTTGACAGAAATGTCAATCATATCCATAAATATGTTTTCAGTGGTGTATAAAGACCTTACTTAATGAATGGTTATGTTTTTATTACCTTAGAATGAGCCATTTCTATCTACATACACCGCGGGTCCCCTTACATTGAAGTACATGTTTCTAAAGTAGCCCTAAACGGACAAACGCTTTTCCTCACTATGTTGTTCTTTGTGCAAAGAAGCTAGCTAAAGTCAACGAATAAAACACTGACAATGATGAACAAGTAACAATAATATTCGCAATAACTTATTGTTAATTAAGTAAACCTAATTTCTTAATTTATCTTTGTAAAGAAACCTCAAAATTCTTAACTGGCTACTCTTTGCTGTCTCAGTCGATGACATATTTTTCTGTCGGCCACCGTAACTTCTGTTTGTTGCAATTCGCAACCTTACCACTAGATGCTGATAAAAATTACATAGTGCACCTTTATTTAACAGATTTGAAATTTGGGGGGAAATTATTTCTGCTACTTTTTTAAGTGCCTTTTGCCTTTTAAAACCGTTATTACATGTTAAAAAATATTTTCATCTAAACAAAGAGAAATAAACAAACCATTTCATATTTTTATTGTATGAAAATTATCCATAAACACTAACGTTCAAAAGTTTGGGGTCAGTGAGATTTTTTAACAAATCTTTTTCAAATTGCGTCCTTTCAAGTCAAGATGTCAGATAATGCAAAAAGTGTGAACACATTATTTAATTGTGTTTATTTAGGAATCCTAAATGATTTGAAACATTTTGCAAAACACACTTGTTGGAAATGTTCCTGACTTAAAAAAAAAAAAAATTATTCTTTCACAGATAGCCATTTTCATAGCCAAATTAATTAAACTAGTGAGAGTATGAAAAGTTTGTTTTAAGAGCGTCCATTTTCAAAAAATCCAAAGGGCATAGCTGAAGAAACACCCAGATGTGGAGTCTTAAGATAACTGCACATCTCATAGTCACCTCAGTAAGATGAATGTTGTGCATTACCGCAGCATGTAGTCATTCACCTTTAGCTCTCAGAGCTTTAACTCTAGATTGTTGGAATGCTGCGTGTGGCCCTCATATCCGGCTGAAAGGGGTTTGGTTGCGGCCTCTCAGCAAACAGAGGTCAGGATACGTGACTCGTGACTTGACTGAGATATATGGCAGTGCATTCTAGTGTGGACCTGATGATGACATTGTTCACATTGTGTGTACCGCTTGACATGTTAAATGGAGGTTTGGAGAATTGGCAACCCTCACGCGTTCTAGTGGTCTGGTGAAGTCATTGAGTAGAGTAGAGCTGTTGGTAAATATTGAGCTGTGCAAATATTTACCTTGCACACCTTGAGCAGATGTTGAGAGTGACTTTGGCCTGGGGTTCTGAACAGTAGGAGCTGCGGCCCTGGCTGAACTTACTGCCAGACGGCAACAGGCCAGTGACCCCCTCCATTCGCAGGTCATCCAGATCCTCTGAAAGAGAGAGAGAGAGAGAGAGAGAGAGACAGAGAGAGAGAGAGAGAGAGAGAGAGAGAGAGAGAGAGAGAGAGAGAGAGAGAGAGAGAGAGAGAGAGAGAGAGAGAGAGAGAGAGATTGATTTTGTTTGGAGTCTGAAAGATCCTGATGATGTCTGTGTAAAAAAATAATAAACATTTTAAAATTAACCTATTGTTTTTAATAATAAAATTAATATGTTTATATTATTTAAATTATTATTTGTATTTTAATGTTATTATTTTAATATTGATAAAACAACAACAACAATTATTATACAATTTTAACTTAATCAGAAAATTCACTAGCTGGCTTCCTTTACACTGGCATTACAAACAGACTAAGAGAAGGAAAACAGAGGAGAGAAAATACATGAAGAGAGATAAATAAAGCTAACAGCACTGAGTTAGGCAACTCTAAACTCTGAGGTTGCTGGTGACCCCTCACAGCATATGCTCACAGCATGGTCGCCTGAAGCCAGCTAACAGGTGCAGATGGCTGGACCTGAGAGATGTTCTTCTCTTTACACCATAGCTGTAACTCTATAACACACTCTCCAACACGCAACTGGGCCGCTGGGTTGTCCCAGGACGTCATTCACTACCCTCCTACTCGTTCATTTTTTAAAGTTAGACATCAACCTTCCTAGTATTCCTCAATCAATTCATTATAAACAATATAAAAAAAAATAATAAAAAAAATATTTATATATAAAAGAATGCCTGTTTTCCCATTCATCTAAAAAAAAAAAAAAGATAGGGTCACTAACGACCCAAGGTGTGTAACAGTGTAAGTATATTTTTCTGCACAACAATAACTGAATCAATGATGACTGAATAAGTACAATTCACCTTTATTCAACAAGGTGGCAATGTCTGATACACAATGATGAAGTGATGTTATCGCAGGCAGAAAACAAAAGAATAGGAAGTATCATCAGCAAAACTTGAAATGGCTCAGCGATTTACTGCAGAGCAAGTACTGAACGCAATAAAATATTAGTGTCACTGTCACTTGATGGTGGATCTGATGAAGATGCTGTCAGCGATTAAAATATTGATTTTGAAGATGTTGAAAATGATACTTTTGAGAATATGTTTGAGATTGTGAATATTAGCCAGATGCTGAATGTACTGGGAAATGAGCTCTGACGAGGACAGTGATGATGGTATAAAACATCTGCTCAAACTGAACCCTTCCAAACTCCAAAAGGTAACAAAATATGCTTATTGTAATATCAGGAGAGTTTTATATTATCACAATCCATCTGTGTTAGATATAGATCCGGGTCGCTAAAGATCTGAATATGTAATAATGATTGGAGAAACATTCATGTATTTAAGGGTTAAACAAATAAGCAAAGCTTACAGTTTTTTAAGCTACATATAGATCATTTGTGATTTGTTGCTTCTACTTTAAGCAATTTTTATATATAATAATTTTATATTATTAATAAATTAATAATACAAATAATATAAAAGTATTATTAATATTATTATTAAAAACAATAGGTTAATTCCAAAATGATTGTTATTTTTTTTTACACATACATCAGGATTTTTTTGGGACTCAGTATATATCAATAAATATTGTATATATACAATAGCAGCCTAAAAGCAAGCAGAAGTGTATATACTGTAACCAATTTAACATTTTGTACCAATTTAGTGTATTTATTATATAATTCAATAGATGGACAGTTGTGCGTGTAATGGCTTTAACATGGCTCATCAAATCTGATTTCACTCAGATTTCACTCTGTTTCATAATGGCAATTTGACAAAGCATGATTCTCACAGGGAGTTTCGTTCTCATGTCACAAACATCATGATCCAGCAAGAACGAGGAGAAACGGGGTAAAGTGAGCTGCGTTCCGTGAGGTCTGCGCCTTACACCTGTGCCTGTGGCTGTAGGTGTTATATACCAAATGTACCACTTAAGCTGAAACCGCACAGCCAGTTGACTGCGTGTGGAAGGACACACATAAAAAAAGCACCTTGTAAGACAAGTAAGTGTAGCTAATGGCAGGAATTAGACTTGGCCTATTCATCCACGAAACTCTTACTCGGCTCACTTTACATCTTTCAATTGCCTCGTCATTTTGTTTGAGCTGCTAATGTGGGAAGGGGCCCGCTGGGAAACAACTTATCAGTCGCAATTAAAAGCCCCGAAACACACCTTTTTGTGTTCGAACGTGAGATTCCTCCCATAAGGCTTCGTGCAAGCATGGAGAGCATGTGTTTGTGCAAAAGGGCGGTCCCGCTTGGCACAGGAATGTGGACACTGCCTTGTTCGTGAAATACCAGAGAGTGTGGTGATATTACATGCCTCATTCATCATCACAGGTCTGGTCCAGCTGAGAGAGAGAGCCAGAGGCCATCTCATACACACACGCAGCATTGTACATGAGAACACAGCTGTCCACCGTGAGAAAGTCTTTCTTTTCGGATTAGGCTACAGGGTGTGTGGTTCGGCGCTGAGGGGGTAACTCATGGCAATATGGCAGTGTTTAATGTTAATGCTGATATAAGTTGGCTGAGACGTATCATTCGAGAGAAAGATATATAAGGGAAAACACAAAAAGAGTGCAGGCCAAATATATATTTTTAAGTATTTGAATTGCATATAAAATGTCCATCCCTCTGAATTACACATTTTTAACATGAACACACCATAAACTTGTTGGTAAACTGAGAAGCATATCTGTCAGTAATACATATTAAAGTCAGGCATAAAAATAAATGCATATTTTCAGTATGTATTTATTTAAATTGCTTTTGTAACTGGTCCTACTCGACCCGCTCCAAGCGGGATTCGAACTGGGGTCTCCAGCGTAGGAGGCAGGCTCGCTAACAAGGACGTTAAAGACCACTGATTCTTGCAACAGTTGCTAGCGCACCTCTTTAGACCAGGGGAGTGAGGTTTACATGTACAACTCTTACTGGGCTATGTCCGTTACACTCACCCCCCTAAACCTCACTCCCATCCGGGTCACGGCACCAAATGTAACCAGTCCTACATGACCTGCTCCAAACGAGATTCGAACTGGGGTCTCCGGCATGGGAAGCAGGCGGGCTAACAAGGACCCTAAAGACCTCTTGAGTCCAGGGGAGTGAGATTTACATGCACAGCTCTTACTGGCCTATGTCCATTACACTCACCCCCCTAAACCTCACTGCCATCCGGGTCATGGCACCAAATGTAACTGGTCCTACTCAACCCGCTCCGAGCGGGATTCGCCCAAACAAGTACGCTAAAGACCACAATCACTAGCGTTAGTCGCTCTTGAGGCCAGAGGAGTGAGGTTTACAGGCACAGCTTATATTGGCCTACGTCCGTTACACTTAGAATCAGTATAAATCTGTTTCGTTCAGTTTTCAAATTTCAAATTTATTCAGTTAAAAAGTATGAACATGTTTAAAATATGGCTGGCTGGGGAACAAGGAATATCCAATAACAGAACAAATTGGATTTACTGATGATAAATATATAAAACTGGTTATTGTCAATTTAATACACATTCCATTTATTAGTTAATTTGAATTTTTATACAAAAAATGTTAAGCAGCAAAACCAGTTTTAAGCATTGATAATAATAATAATAATAAAAATGTTTCTTGAGTACTAAATCAGGATCAGCCTCAGAAAGCCTTGTTTTGGGTGTGGGAAGGGGCATTTTTACTGTTATAAATAAAAGCAGCACGTCACAACGGTTCATGTGCTTGTCGTCTCCTAATTAGGACCCGAAACAGATAAATCAAGTCTGTTTTTTAAAACTAAGACAAGAAGCAGTGGTAGGAAGATGGCTAGTATGCGCCAACAGGGGGAAACTCTGTATATTCGTGTAGTATGCACATGTCAATCTAATTTGAAGCTTGTGACATAAATGTGTTCATCACCACACATTCAGCTTTGCCAAAACAGGAATAAATTACTTTTTAAAATATATTCAAATAGGAAACAATTTTAACCTGTAAAAATATTTCACAATATTGCCATTTTTTACTGTGTTTTTGATCAAACAAATGCAGCATTGGTGAGAAGAATAGACTTCTTTCAAAAGCATTAAAAAACCCCTCATTTATTTCAAACTTTTGACTTGTTTCTTACCCTTTTCATTTATCTTTCTTGAGTGTATAACAGTCACTCTTTCCACTCTTGAAACTCTATCAATGGATGGGAAAGACTATGAAAAATCATTGGCTGATATAATCAATGCAAGTTCCGAGTGCTTTTCCATAAGGGGGTTGATGTGCGAGAAACCAACTGTGCCCATAAAAAAAACATCCTAATTAATTGGGCTTCCATTGAACGTCCTTCTGTAAGTGTTTTCCCACAGAGATTTGGCTAATTTCTTCTTTTATGTGGGCTTAAAGCTGCTTGTTTCACAAATGCACCAATGCCAGAGCCAGAAGTGGACTTTAAGACTTGGAACAGTCCTTCATCGGCCTGACAGGGATCTGAACTCTTGCCATAGTAAAGCAGGAGACTGCAGAGTGGGCTTTTCTTCTATTCCATTTGGAAAGAACTGACGCAGGGGGAAACAAAGGTGTCTGCAGGCTCTTAAACGGTACACTGCCATTCCTTAATAAATCTGCCAGGACTGCCCATCCAGCAAAGCAGAAAAATAAGACATGACATGAAGACACACATTTCATTGTGATTTGTTAGAGTCTTATCTGAGAATTTAGAGCCTGCCAACAATATAAGACAAAGAGGGTGGCAAGGATTTGAAAATAATCTTGTTAATGGCACACTCAATTTAGTCTGATGTATTTTGAATCCTTTAATCAGCTGGACAATGTGAAAAAAAGTGGTCATTACCCTTGCAGACCCATCACTGACTTAATGTGCTCTTGTAATATAAGACATAAAAGCCTTTAACAAAAAAAACCCTTGTGCAAAAAAACGATAAACGATATTGTTGAATTACTGTTAGAACTATTTCTTTCCCAACTGATGAATGATAAAAACATTGACAGCCAATCAAAATCCATTCCGTTTTAAAGAGCTCTAGCATTTAAAGCGACAGATGACAAACCTGCAGCAAGCACTTAGGATAAACAGAACAATATCGTACGTTGGTGTGGACGCTAATATAGTTATGGTTATCTTTGTAGTTGCTGTCTACTGTCTCAGAGTCACACTAGATGTTTTAGATGTATAGGACTTGTTTAATCTCTAACAGTTCAGAGAATACCTCATCTACTGTACCTCACATGCACCATACAAATGATACCTTTATATTGCACAAAACTTTTTGATAACGCTGAAAAGCAAAATACCAGCAGCTGCACACATCCAGACAAAACAAGAGCACAGCATCTGTGAGAGTGTGCGTTTGCGGCAGTCATGCGTTACTGGAGTGTCACTGCATACCTTCAGTGTGGAATAAATCAACTGCTGGGGATGCTGAGCCCCTGGAGTGAGGTGGAAATTATTATCCAAACAACGACGGGAGTGATGACAAGGAATTTCTCCCTGTAATTGTTCACACAAACCGAAGCACTACCAAAGTGTGTGTGCCTGTTCTAAACAAAGTTTCCATGTTGTTTAATGCACCAAAGAAAGTCTACACAACGGGGTTATTATAGTTAACCAAAACTAAGTAACCGTAAGTTACTTAAAATAAAATGGTTAAGTAAAATAAAATCTAAAAAAACCTTAAGTTTCAGCTAGTTGCCAACATTTTCTTAATGTACCAAAATAACTAAAACTAAAACTGAAATAAAAATAAATGTACAAAAAATAATAAGAATGAAAAAAACACAACAAAATTACTAAAACTAACTAAAATTAAAATGAAAACAGAAAAAAACAATTTCATAATAATATTAATTAATAGTATCTCAATGGAACTAAAATACCACTGCTACACAAATGCACCAAAACATTTAGTCGAAACAATTGTCACTCAGAAATTGCTTGTAAATTTCACAAATAATTCCAAAGAAAATGCAAGTAACATATTGAATTAAACGTGTAATTTTGAAGTAGAAAACCTGTAATGGTATTTTCTTGTAAAACATACTCCAATAATAAACATGTTTTTGGTGTATGTTGAGCTTATTAGTCACTATTTGTAACTCATAATTGAATAAAGTACAAAGTGCATTAAGTTCTTCAGACTGTTGAATCCCACCAAACGTTACATATATTTATTTTAATATATTTCAGAAGATGTTTAAGATGTAATTCCATAATCACATAGCCATGGACAGTAAACTATAATAAACGCAGACTGCGCAGGCAGACATGACGTTTCCCAATTTAGTTCAAAGTCCTCCATGGTTTATGTTCCATCTCTAGCTCATAATTATCAGAGCCGGGTAATTGACAGAATTCACTGTAGAGAAGTTCTAGACGTCTCAGACTTTGCACACTTTCCGCATTTGTGTTTCATTAAGACTAAAATGCTACGTTCCAGCACTGTGGTTTAGTCCTCACATACATACACCACTTTGAAGTGAGTGGGAAAAGCAGTTTTGTTTTGCTTTGTAATGAAAACAATATTTTAACTACTTTCATAATTAAGGCCTTGAGTTGCCCCTTTCGTTCTCTAAAAATATATTTGCCCCCCATGCTGCAAAAAATTTCACGTCTGTCATGGCAGGCGATGATGAATGATCTTTCAAAGTTTATATCTAGAGTTAATGAAAGACGGGATTAAGTGGAGTTACACATGACGCCGAGGATGATGAGGTAGCTGAGGACTAGAAGACTCTGAGGCGCTGACACTTCAGAGACAGTACACAATCTTGTTTAAGAATCAATAAGTTGAATAAGTTTATGTACAATTACAATTGTTAAAAACTGTTTATGAATGAATGATTGATTGTGAAAATCCTCACGGGTTATAACTGTAACCCTTGTTCCATGAGAAGGGAAGGAAACACTGTGTCTAAGACAACACTATGGGAACGCCTCTGCGTGATAGCGTCTGAAGCATGTGTGAAACTAGACTACACGTGCTACACGGAAGCTTACAAAGGCAAGCGGAAGTCGTCTATATAGTTGAGAACATGAATGCCCTGGAGTCTCAAGGGAGCCAGTGAGAGCCGCCGCGTCCATGCATTTCGTGAAGGTGTGAGGGGATAGCGCTAGGCCAAACGGAAGAACCGGATATTGGAACGCTTTGCCCCCAAATATGAACCCTAAAAAATTCCTGTGTTGTTGAAGGATGGATATGTGGAAGTAAGCGTCTTTTAGATCTATGTTGACAAACCAATCCTCTGACTTTATTTGACTCACAATCAACGGGATAGTTAACATCTGAATATCCTCAGAGACTGATTCAAGAGCCGAAAATCTAGAATGTGACACAACCCCCAATCCTTCTTTAGGACAATGAAATACCGGCTGTAGAACCCGGACTGCCGCTCGTGAGGAGGAAAGGCAGTACCCGACCCTGCTCGGGGTCCACGACAGTCTTTAAAATACCCTAAATCTTGGTGGACAGGACCCGAACTGGATTCTGTAGCCTTTTTTCACTATACACATGTCCCACTGAGACCCATTGGGTAGAAGTTTCCATGCTAGTCTACTAGGGGGACAAACTGCAGGGCCGCAACGAGATTCTACAATTTTCTACGATATTCTCGACCCCAGTATGAAAACCCAGGCCCTAAAAGAAACAAAATCTCAATAATCTGCCAGACATATTTAGCAACTGCCAGACATATTTAGCATTCCCTAAAGGTAAAGGTAAAAGACAGTAAAGACCTCATAAATCAAGTAACTCATTCAACAACCCCTACATTTATGTTGCATCTCCGGTATATAGAAGCGCACTTGACTGCAAACATGCTTGACTGTTGATAGCAGGGGTGATGTTCCTGTTATCACATCATGAAGACTAAGAAACAAATCTGAGGAACACAGACACACACAAACTCTCTGATAAGAGTTACAGAGGCATTGTGTGCAAAATAACATTATCACAAGATTACAAAACAGACCATTCATATCCATGACTTCTTCAGGACTCAAACATAACTCACTGTATTTGTTACTAATATGATTTTTGGAAATGTTTGTTGTTAGGTCTATGGGTTCGTTCTTACAAATACATCACATTTTGAGGTTTTTGCTCTACTGTAAATCCCTAAGGGTCCGTGGGTTACTTCATGCTCTCACTGGTTCTTTTCAGCTGTCTTTCAGTTTTAATAAATGGCTCACTTTGGCCTACACAATAAATCTTTGAGCTGCGGCTTGCAGCGTCTTGGCACAACTGCACACTTCCCGCGATTACGTAATCCATCTGCAAGTGTGTGGTAAAAGCCATATAAGAGCAATAATTTCTCATGAGGGACTTTCTTTCCGCCTTATCAGTGTATCAAAGATACCATAGTTGCCACAGCCAAGCCTCCTTGATGTGAAAGAATGAAGATCACTGTAATTTACACCAGCATGTTCCATCATCACCGGCATCCCTGAAAAACAACTGTACATCCCGGGCACAGTGGTGCATCTCTGTTGTTTGTTTATGCCGTTGCCAGGGCAACTGTTGTGTCTCTGCATCCTGGAGAGAGTTCTTGGCGTCGGGGAAGAGCAGAGGGTGGCGGCAGCTGCCAAGGACATCACTAACAAAAAAGCAGCGCCCTGATTGCTTAATCCACTTCCATCACACCACATCTATAAAATACCAAGAGTTGGCGTCATCTGGGGGGGTTAAAGTGAAACAGATCAACATGATAACCCGCAACTCGATACCGAAAAAATTATGCCACTTGCCATTAAAATAGGATGTAAAATAGGATTAATCGCAGCATAATAAACACGTGTTTCTTAGAGGCAAAGTATGTCATTTATTTAGTGTTAAAATATGTTATCCTATTTTGGTTAAGTGTGAAGGGACTATAAAATACTATACTGTAATAACTTTCCACAGTTGTCCTTATGGGCTCATGAAACAATATACAGCGTGACCAGTGTAGTCCGATTCATGAAGAAATGACTTTTATAAACTGGTCTTTTTAGGGAATCAAGCAAAAAACAAAACAAAACAAAAAAAAAAACACAATCAGTGCCTGAAAAAGACTCACAAACATCTTTGAATCATTCTGAAAACTGAATGCGTTATTCACACATTCATTAAAAAATGACTCTTATGAACTGGTACTTACAACAACTGGTAAAACAAATGATTTGTTCTGAGCCTGAAAAATACTTTGAATCATTCTGAAAAAATCCACCGATTGAAGTCAATGAATCTGTCAGAGAGTTTACTGAAGTTAAGTTACAAGTAATACTACAGTATTTTTATATACAGGATGAATATATATAAGGAAAAATCCATATATGCATATTAATATTACATACACTATTGTTCAAAAGTTTGGGGTTGGTAATTTTTTTTTGTTTTTTTGAAAAAAGTCTCTTATGTTCACCAAGGCTGAATTTATTTGTAGTAAATACTTTTTTGTTATAATGCTACTTATTGTCACTTTTGATCAATTTAATGCATCCATGCTAAATAAAAACATTAATTTCAGCCCCACCCCACCCCAAAAGAAAATCTTACTGACCCTAAACTTCCGAACTGTAGTGTATATTTATTTCATTAATGTTTTATAGATAACACTTTATATATATATATATATATATATATATATATATATATATATATATATATATATATATATATATATATATATATATATGAATAGTTCAGATGCAAAAGCCTCTAAGTGCCATTTGAAATTTTCTTCTAGAATGATCATTTTTTATCAAGCTCGTATAGTTAAGTTCAATAATTTCACTTAAATGGCAATGCAAATTACCTATTAATTGTCATTTAAGTGAAATTACTTAACTTAAATATACAAGCTTTATAAAAATGATCATTCTAGAAGAAAATTTCAGATGGCACTTAGAGGCTTTTGCATCTGAACTCTTCATATATATATATATATATATATATACATATACATACCGTATATACCGTATATACACATATACATACAGAGAGAGAGAGAGATATTTTATGGGTAATATTTGAACATTTTAAATGTCTTTACTGTCACTCTTGATCAATTTTATGTCTTTGCTAAGTAAACTTCTTAATTTCCTTCAAAAAATATCGTAATGACTTTTGCATGGTCAAGCACCTCTTACATTTTATTCAGAAAGTGGAAAAATCTAATTATTTTAGCAATTCAATTTGATAATTACGATCCCATTAGAAGTACAGATATTATACACATCAGCTTCAAGTCCTAAAACTGATCTCCAGCAAAAAAAAAGTGAGCCATGCTAATATCTCCACGCAGATACAAGTCAGTCAAAAACCAATAAACCAGAGGGCAATATTTCCTTCAGCACTTGTAGATTCCCAAAAATTCCCACATTTTCACGTTTTTATTGTCAGCCAAACCAACAAACCACACTGGAGAGATTCACATTTGCAATGTCATCTGGGGCTCTCTGAGCGAGACGGAGTGGGAGTCTCAGATGTGCCATACGGGTGGGCATCCAGCACGATAGGGCTTCATCCCCCCCAGAACCCCTCCATATGTGACCCGTCCTCCAGACAATTACAACTCAAGATCTGTGTGACACAAGGGCACCATTTATCAACTCCGTCCCATCATCCCACATGTACACCCCTTCATGAATCTATTTCTCATGTCTGAAAGGTGTCAGATTTGACCAGACTCATTTTCAGAGTCTGTACCAGATTAAAGGCCACCACCACAAAATCTGAAACCCTAAACCCATGGCAGAAATGGCTTATTCATCCTGCCGATTGGCCACAGCTCAGACATGTAAAACAACCTGAGAATGGTCCTACACTATTTCTTTTAGTCTCACTTACACACATCTGTCATCGCTAGGATTGACTAGCACAGCGAAAAAGCAACCAGTGTCCCGTGAGCTCTCTTTTCAGACATCATTTACTGTAAATGTGCGGCTTCATCTGTGTCTTCATCTACTTCATGAAGCCATGAAAATCATAATGGCAGTCTTCAGTGTTGCTCTGTCATTGGAAAGCACCCATGTCTTGGGAAAAGGGTTTTCAACCATGTTGGTATATTAACTAACCAAAAGATAACAACGTGCTGCCAAAAACAGGGTTTTTCTTCAAAAAAAAAAAAAAAAAGAGTTTCAAAATGTGGTTAACTGTGCACGGAGACTATATATGATGATTGGCCCCACATATATTTATCTCATATACAAAAGTTGCGAGTCATTTTCCACTGAGACTGCTTTTGTTGGTTTGTTTATACAAAGAACTTATTTTTTAGTGTCAATAAGCCCATAATAAAAGGAGACGTCAAGTCGGCAACAGATTTAAGACTGTTATGCTGTATATAGTTTTCCAGATAACTAATTTCATATTTCCGTAACCCTTTATAAACAGTGTTACATCTTCAATGTCAGCAAATGCACTTTGGTTCATTTTACTTCAACAGTTCAAGCAGTTCAAATCAAGGGAAAAAAAATTCTAACTATAGCATTTCCCTCTAGTGGTAAAAAGCTGACATTGACAGCCAATTTTGTGTCTAAATCTAGTAGAAAAATACAAAAAACAAACCAAAAAAACAAACATTATAATATAATATAATATAATATAATATAATATAATATAATATAATATAATATAATATAATATAATATAATATAAGGATCCATATGTATGACTTCTATTACTGACAATAGTTCGGTTTTTAAAATATATGGCCTGTTATTTTATGCCTTGAATAAGTTTTAAATAATATATATATATATATATATATATATATATATATATATATATATATATATATATAGAAGTCATTTGAAACTCATATCAATTAAAAATAAACAGATTAATTGTTAATCAAACTAATGACCAATTACCATATTACATTTAATATATATATAACATATTACTATAAGGACTACGCAATAAAATACTGCCAAAAATCAGAAGTCCCTTGCCAGTTTGTCATGTCTGGCAGTTGTCTGGCTGGCTCAGGGTGCCCTGCAAGTATGACATTTAAAATTTGCCATCTTTGTTTGTGGCCGCTCGTTCTGAACAAATTATTTTTGAGCCAGTCACCTTATTTGTAAATGCCATGTGACTAATCACTATGGAGCCACAGGACAATTACATAATGGCAACGTTGATTGGCTGATGGCACCCCAAAAGTCCATTCACATGTTTAAATAAATTTCATGTTTTTAAGAGTCCTCTAATTAAAAAAAAAGAGAAAGAACAGGCACTGGTATTAATACACTAAAATAATGAATATTTATATGTTGTCTAATGCATTTAAGTCATCAAATCGTATTGAGTAAGAATACACAGTAACTTCAAAATGGGCATCAGTAGAGAATTATTAGGGCCAAATGGTGTAGGGCATGTGATACAGGTCACATGGTTTTGGGACACACTATTGCTTACTTATATAGGGGGATTGTATCTATAACTCTGAAACACAACCCTGTAGGGAATAAAAATATGTTCAATTAAACATTGTGTCCAGTTGTGAGTGATATAAAAGCATATTATACCCTATTGGTAAAAATGTAATATTTCAAATTAAACAAACAAACAAATAAACTAAAACCACACTTATATATAGCCTAATCACCCATAACAAAGTGAACACACACCACACACATACAAAATAAAGGAGAAAATAAAATATAGAACAGAATTTGGAAGCTTTCCTCCGTTTTCCCTGAAGCTGAGTTATAATAAAAATGAAATTCATTGCAGTTTCACTGTATTGCCAGAGGAACAAGACAATTAGAGCAGCCCAGCCGTTGATTCCCTCCAGTGCCCAGTCAATATGTTCAGTAAACAGCCTGAGCTGCACCTCCACTGAATGCATGATAAACTGAGGAAAAACTGTGGGCTGAAAACATCAGGTACAGTTTCTTCATTAGCATAATTGCACTCTTTTGAATCGAGTTAATTTCTCTATAGAGCATTTATCACGGTGGGAAGAGGGTTTAAACGCAATTACACTGTATTTTCTCCAGAGAGATGGGCTCACAAATTAATCTCACAGCAATACTGTACATATGAGAATGTGGTTTATATCAAACAGGAGGAGAGAAGAGGATAGACGAGGAGGTTTAGAACAAAAAAAAAATACAATCTGAGAAAATGTTGCTCTGATCTCTGCCACTAGAGGACAGTATAACCACATGCAAACTTCAGATATCTTCGTTTGACATCTTGAGTTATTGCAACTCTGAATCCCACCTTACTAGTCATTAATAAACTAAATTTTGCTTTATTTAAAAACGTATGTATGTATGTGTGTCTATTTGTCTGTTTTAATATTAATAATAATGCTAAATGACATCCCAACATTATCAGCTTAAAATGTGACTACCATTTAAAAGGTTTTTGAAAGAAGACTCTTTCGATGTTGAACAGTTGTGCTTCTTAATATTTCAGTGGAAACTATGATACACTACCATTCAAAAGTTTGGGGTAGGTAAGATTTATTTTTTATTTTTTTAAAGAAAGACTTACAAAAAGTGCTGTTTTTTAACTTTCTCTTCATCAGAAAAATCAAGAAGAAAATCTATCACAGTTTGATAGATGTTTAAAATGTAAGGCTGCACAACAGTTTTTATTATTAATAATAATAAAAAAAAATTCTTGGGCAGCAAATTAGCATGATTTCTGAAGGATCATGTGACACGGAAGACTGGAGTAATGATGCTGAAAATTCAGCATTGATATCACAGGAATAAATGACATTTTACAATATATTCAAATAGAAAACAGTAATTTTAAATTATAACAATGCTCCACGATATTACTGTATTTTTGCTCGTGAGCGGTAGTGTAGAACAACTATCTCCTTAATATTTGAAATGGAATGACTTGAATAAATGCTACAATGTCTCTTACAGTATGTTCAGATAATCTTTTAATTTTTATTGGAACACATTTGTATTGTGAGGTAATATTATTCCCAGCACAGTAATTAACCATGATAGCTGTCGTGACCTATACAGCTCTCTCTGCTGATGCTCTAATGAGACTGTGGGTCACTCTGTTGTCTGCTTCAGGTCAGGAGGGACCACAGGACTGACACAAGAAATGAGATCCAAAGACACAGTGTCTCACTCCCGTCTCCATGACTCTCTCCCATCTGTTCACTGTTTGTCTGACTTTCGATATGAGTGATGAGCCAATGCCAGCACCAGACACCAGGAACTCCATCAGCCAGCAACTACTGAGAGCAGGTCATCAAAGAACCACACAATCCTTGTTTCACTCTCTCACAATAAATCAATATGTCTCTAATCATTTGGAGTAAAATATAATTTATATGACCTATTGTCTACACACGTTACAAAACATCTCTGGAAACAGTTCCCAATATCTAGGGCTCTAAAGTAAGAGGAGTGTGTTGGAGGAAGTATTGATGGAGAAATTAGGCATAGGTTATGCTCAGAATGGAATATCTTACATTATATGGATTATATAGTATATTGGGTAACACTTTACAATATGGTTTCATTTGTTGACATTAGTTGTATTAAACTAACATGAACTAACCATGAGCAATGCATTTGTGTTTGTCCATCTTTGTTAACGTTAGTTAATACAAATCCAGCTTTTCATTGTTTGTTCATGTTAGTTCACAGTGCATTAACTACTGTTAACAAATTAAATTTTTGATTTTAATAATGTATTGGTAAATGTTGAAATTAACATTAACAAAGATTAATAAATGCTGCTCAATTAAAAAAGTGCAGCTCATTATTACTTCATGTTAACTAATGTTAACAAATGAAACCTTATTGTAAGTGTTACCCGATATTGTTGCAGACTGTTTTACATAATACATTGTTGTATATTTAATTTGGCAAAGGGAGTCTAGTCATCTTGGATAAATCTGATAAATTATTAATCCAATATTGTGTTGTTAAATAAACAAAACACTTTTGGCAGTCAAATAATGAGTCAAGAAAGCGATGTTACAAAATGTTTTTTTAGGGGTGTAAAAATGTACATGCACTTAAGATATTAAAGGGTTAGTTCACCCAAAAATTCTGTCGTTAATTACTCAACCTCATGTCGTTCCAAACCCGTGAGACTTTTGTTCATCTTCGGAACACAAATGAAGATCTTTTTAATGATATTCGAGAGCTTTCTGTCCCTTCATTGACAGCCTACGCAACTACCACTTTCAAGCCCCAGAAAGGAAGTAAAGACATCATTTAAGTAATCCAAGTGGTTTAACCTCAATTTTATTATTTATTTTTTAACTGGTTCATGGAAACAAACTGTCTGAAAGAACCAGTTTGCAGAAAAGATTCAGACTTCCCCTCACTAATATACTTCAGAAAGCGTACTGTAGTAGTAAATAGTATACTATTCTGAACAAAGCCAGGCATCTTCTCTTGCAGTTACTGGGAGTCAGTTTCTGCTAATGGGTAAAAGAGGCTTTCTAACAGGCACTCAAGAGAGCATTTTTATTGACAAGTGCAAATGGTAAGTTTCAGAGAGCTCTACATGTTCTCTCGGTCAAAGCAGTCCAAATAAACTTAATTAGTCTGAGTTTTATTGAGCAATAACTAATAGTCAGAGAAATTAATCAACAGAAAAAGAACAGAAAAAGGTTGTTGAAATATCACTAAAGTATTACAATCCCAACCTCCCAGCAGCACGCTCTGCTGTTGCCTCAGAGCACACAAAATCTCATTATCTCCCAGCATCCTTTGCAGGAGAAAGCCTCAGTGCAGCAGATCAGCTCACCAGGTCGCTGCTAACAGACACACACAACCAAGGGCACACCGAGTCCCACAAAAACAAAATCAGCTCCTCAGACATGTCTCTGTGTGCAGTGACAGAAGGCAACTCTTTACCCTCAAAGAAGAAGACAACCGACCCTTGATGAAAAGCTTCTTCAGTACCACTTTCAAGAATAAACGCTGATGCGTGAAATGTTTTTTAAGGGGATAGTTCACTTCTTCTGTGGACACACAATATTAGATGCTATACAGCACGTGTAGTCACATAGAAAGAGAGTGGATAGTGACCAGGGTCTGTCAAGAAACCATACAATAGCTTTGAGTGACAAAGACACCAAAAAATGAAAGAGGATCTATTATGCAAAATTCACTTTTACACTTTTTTTTGTTGTTGGCTGTATCAATCAAAACAGATGCTAGACGGTCAAGTTAAAAGAACATATATTATATATATATAATAAGCAATTGATTAACTTTCTGAGTGCTTTTTTGACCCACTTAAGTAGAACTTATTGTACTTAATATGTAATTTCATAGTTACTTGAGCATTTAATATAAAATATACTTTAATGACATTTCTATTGAAACTTGTATGTCATGTATTTAAATATATTTGTAGCATGACAAGCATGACAAAATATTATTAAAACATAATGATTTAAAATGTACTTTAAAGTGAAACTTTTAATTTGACATTATTAAAAAGTGCACTATTTAAAAGTGTACTTTAGCGTATTAGGAATCATAATCGTGAAAGTGTACACTTAAGTGGCCTTTTATTTCATTAATATTATGTTATCCACAAGTACAGTTTTTAATATACTTTTAAGATTTGGCAAATACTAAAAGTGCATATTCAATACATTTATGGTCTCCCTTTAATAGTGTCTTAAAACAACCAGAAATGTAAGTTCTGCTTTCTAAAAACTGAGACATTTCATATAGTTTCAAAATGACAGATTTGCCACATGCATTGCATTTTGTGTGGGAGGTGCTGGGTTACGTTTTACACCCATGCAGGGATCAACCTGCTAATACCACAGAGCTAAACTGCTAAAAAGCTCTGGTACCTGAGGGGTGGTCTGGCACAGCACAGAAACAAGGACTTAGGATGTCACGCTCATGTAATCATTCATGCAGCAAGGATAAATCATAGTTATTCATAGGGATTCTAAACATAACAATCTGTTGACAAAAGTATAATACAAACCACACAATTTGTCCTTGTTTTTCTAAGTATAATTTCATGAACGTGCTGCTGTCTGCTTCCATTCTGTAAATAGTGGTTTATAGACACACATTTAAGGAGTTATATATTGTATAAAAATACAATCACGCTGTCCTTGCGCCGTTACAATAAGTCCAACGGAGGAGGGAGGGTGGGGGGCTCTGGAGGAGATCGCAGAACTGGCAGATGGGACAAGCCAGGGCAAAGGAGAAGCCATTGAGGAGATGACAGAGGCAGAAACCAGGGCGGAGAAAATGGCGGGAGGAGTCATGAGCAGGAAAAGCCAGTTTAGGGCCCAGAGCACAGCCAGGACGAAGGCCCACGGTGGAGTCAAGAGAGGAAGGAGCCATGAGAGACTTGTCACGCAGAACCAGGGGGATGACAGACTGAGACGGACCTGATGGAGGTGGAACAGCCAATGAGACCGGACGGCACCGTAGGTCCTAGTGGACTGAGGAGGAGCCAGAGGGGTAGAGGGACGAAACACAGCTGAAGATCCTGAAGTCTGTAGCACAGGCAAAGTAATGACTGACCAAGGCAGAGCTGAAGGGATGAGGGAGCCTGGTAGAGCCATGAGGTCAGATGGTCCCAGGTGGTGCCAACTGGTCGATGGACCAAGGTTGAGTTATGGACTCGGTGGCCCGAGGTGAAGACAGGATCCGCTCACCAAGGTGGAGCTGGCAACCGGAAGTTTTTGAGGTGGATCCATGCAGCAGAGTGGAGTCAAAAGAGGAGGAGCAGAGGGACTGAAGGGAGCCAGTGGAGGCGGGGCTGAAGGACTGGCTGTCTTTGGTTGAGCAGGTGGGAGAGGGAGGCTGGGTGGGATCATTGGAGATGCAGGAGACTTGGAGCTGGGGGGAACTAGGAGAGACACAGAAGACTTGGAGCTGGGCAGAACCAGCGGAGGCACAGGTGACTTGGAGCTGGGCGAAACAAGTGGAGACGCAGGAGACAACGGGGATAATCTTCTTCCAAATCCTCATCATATATTGCAGAGGCCAGCTGCAGCTCACCCTTAGCGTCGGGAGTGTGGACCGGGCTCCATTCCATTCCCTCAAACTCCACGAGCACACCCACTGGGAAGGACAGTGTTGCCGGCTCATGCAGCTGGTCAGATTTTTTCGTTCGGGCTTAGGCCTTGAGGCGATGATCGGCTCAGGCGTGGTCTCTGGCACTGGCTCGGACGGGCTCTGGCATAGGCTCCATGCAGGGTTTGGGAGGCGGCTGGCTGGGCTCTGGAGCCAGAGTGGGGCAACTCCACAAACGCGCCAAAATTTCCTCTAGGACCATCACCGGGCAGGCCATCATTTCTTGCTGAGGCTGGTGTGGGAAGCGATCCGGGAAGTGGGTAAGGCACGCCAGGTCTAAACATTTCTTTGTTTGGTCCTCAAGGGTTTACTCTTCTTGCTCTAAGGCTAAGCAGAACAGGTGGACTGCTGGTAAGTCCATTTATATACAGCTGGGGGGGGCTATTGTACCGTTAGTGACTATATTAAAGCGAACGAACATGGAGTAGCAAAATAAACAGACTTTACTACAGATCCTTAGAACTCTCAGGGAATGTAACCAAACAACCTCGTAATACAAATACGACAGCAGACAAAGAACTAACAGAACTGAGGGTTTAAATACACAGGAATAGCTAATGAACTAGAACTGAAACAATCAGAAACCATAGAAACAAAAATTAGAACTTAGGCAAACAAAAACAAGGAAAGCCAAACTAAAACACAGAAACTGAACATATATTTTTTAAAATATTTATATTTAGTTATTTAGGTATTTTATTTCAGTTTTATTTAAATTACAAAAAAATATAAAAAAATATATATTTTTAGCTAACAATAACAATACTGATACTTAGTATAATAGAATATATTACTGTAGAATAATGCAAATTCATCAACAACATCAATTTATGTGAGTGCACAGCTGAATCTTGCACTATTTTTTTTTTTCTCAACAACTTTTAGTGTATAACACATTGTCTTTAAATGTGCTGTAGGACATCTGGGAAAATGCTAACTTTAGCCTGATAGCAGTAAAAGCGCACGTCCCACCCTCCCTGCAAATCGCAGTCCAAAGCCACGCCTCCTGAAAGCATGAAGCCCGGAAGCACAGCCAAGAAGCCCAGAGACAACGTCAATGCAATTCATCATGTGTCATTCACCGGTGAGAAAACTTTACAGTACAGTTAGTAACAGTAGGCCTACTACAATACCAAACGCAAACAAATTCTTAAAAACAGAATTAGATGCTCGGTTTTAAAACTTATCAGTGTGTAATAATATTTCTTGCATGACAGGGTTTCCACGATGAGAGTCTGCTTAGCTCCGATGAAGATATATAGATCGTAGATCCTTTGCCAGTGCCACGTGTTGTCGGTTTAGAAGGAACGTTAGGTTGTTGCTGCTCGCCTGCCATTCTCGCTCTGTCTGCACTGCGTACGTGAACGCGCTGATGACTTATTATGTCTGTGTGAACAGCCTGCGCAGTGGCATGCAAACACACGTGGACTGACAGGGAACACATGCTATAGGACCGTTCGGACCGAACACAACGATTGAACGAACATTTTATGGTCCTACCCCTTCCACAGACGACATATATTTAGAAAAATACATTTAGACCGCTTAACTGAGTAATTGCTATCAGGATATGAGGAGACTTTCAACCAGCATAAAAAATGTTTCTGCAGAGAATCACCTACGGCACCTTTAAGTGTTATCTTTGCCATACTACTAATTCAATACAGATTCACAAATGTCACTAAAAACATGAATTTTACAACTAAAATATTCTATTGGACTACATGTGAGCCCTCCCTTCATGAAAGTATGAAATCTTGTTAGTAACAGTGCAGATATGAGAAGATAGTCTTGATGATACTGAATGTGCTTCTGCAATCAAAAGGCATTCAGGACACAATTTAGACTGCAAATGAAGCTTCAAAATCAGTGGTGATATGAGCCACAAACACGTAACTCTGTTTCGGTATGCGTGATATATGACTTTGTAGATTATGTGGTTATGATTATGTGGTTATGAGGAGGAATAAGTGAGAAACAAGCATGATATTTTGATATCTCTGCGAGTGTGTATTTTCTCATTACCTAGCAGCTCCATGGCATCATCCTCATCTTCCATCTCGTCTTCAGTGACCGAGGGGGCCGAGTCAGGCGTGGAGTCAAACGAGTCCTGAGACAACATGGCTGCCAGAAGTTTCTTGTGATTCTGTTGCTGCTGTTTTAGTCCTTTACCCTTAGTCTCCATTTTCAAGCTGCAGACAAAGAGAAAGAGAAGAAACTTCTCTGAATATAGTTTTTAGCATCTAGAACAGTGGTTCTCAACAAGGTGGCCAGTGCCCACTAGGGGGTCTCAGCAAACTTCCAAGGGTGCGTTTCAATGCGCACCACATCTCCAAGCCAATATGGTGGGGTGTAACTCCGCTTCCCCAAGCTTTAGCATGGATTTAGATTATAACTCGTGAGGCCGAGCCATTTCTCTGACATGGGCAAAAGACTATGGTGCAAAAACCGGTCCGTGATAGCTTCTACCAAATGCGGAATTACCAAACAGACATCATGGCCGTTGTCAGGGAGAAGAGCAGAACATAGCTTACATGATGTCAATGAGAATCCAGTTGCAATAGAACCATGAGCCATGATTACTTCAATAACAGAAACCAAAAGGATAGAACCAAAAGGTTAGTGACAGCAAGAACGCTCAAATATATATTAAAACTTAACAACTGGTCCACGGATTGCACCAAGGAGCACAAAAAAATCAACGAATCAACATACTGTAGAAATAATAAAGTTAGAGGGAGACTGCCAACCTATCAGCGTGGTAAACACTAGCCACCGGATAGCACCGAGAAGCACGAGAAGAGTTACAGACATGACATAAAATCTGACAAATAAACTAAAAACTCACCAAATGTCAGCAAATTAATCCAATCCAATTATATTCATGTTGTCAGGCGAGAAAGCAAAAGAGACTGAAGGCTGGCTGACCTAATGTGGCTATTATCCTTGAGGCTCAGCCTACGTCACTACAAGACTTTGTTGGTATATTATCTCGAATTATCTATCTGGCACTGCGATAATCTACTACTGCTTGAGAACCACCTCTGGCAGTCAGGTGGAATGAAACAGAACTATTGTTGTGGATAATGGATTCAAAAAGGTTGAGAACCACTGATCTAGAACACATTGTAGTTGTCAAGGTTATGTGTATATAGTAACAGACTGTAGAGAGTGAGCAAAATATTATTAGAGACAATGCACAGCCAGATTCAAACATGCATTTCCCAACCAAGCACTATGCCTAGTCCACAGTTCCGACCTGTTTATGCATTTTTTTTTTTTTTTGCTTTTTAATAATATTTTAAGAAATACATAAAATTGTCACAAAATGCTAGTAAAGAATAGGAAATACTCCACTTATGACATGTTGACTTACTATTAAGACTTCAGCTAGGGAGTGCTGTATCTTTCAAGAGCAAAATCATCCTTCTCAACAAACATCAAGAGATAATATCCTTCCACATTAAAATATATATAAGAGAGAAGAGAAACTGAATTAAGATCAGCTTAAATCAGCAGGCTGCTCTGTCTTCAAAGTCATTATCTTCCAGTCACACACAATCTTTCTTCCACAATTAAGTTCTACCTGAAATATTATATCTACTGTACTGTACACTCTTAAAAATTAAGGTTATTTATAGGAGTCAAAATCGGCTAAGGAGTAATTAAATGTAACAAATCATGTAAAATGAAATCATCTTTTATTGGAAAATTAAACATTTTATCAAACATTTTTTTAACAATCTTTTAAATAACTGAGAAGATAGGGATCAAACTACATTTTATAAAAATGTCAAGTCCTGAATCAATGCTTATGAGAGTCAGTTATGTATTAGGTACGTTATCGTCTCTGACATCTTCTCATGGCATGTTGAAGCCGCTCAGGTCACCATTTTAAACCTCTTCTTGGAAAGCGATGACATAGTCAAAACATCCGGTACCGTGGGTTTTCCAGGAAATGCGTGTACTCGTTGGACCTCTGCTGATCGTAAATACTACCATGTATTGTGCAGGTTACTTTTTGACAGACATCGTTGTCGTGATATTAAAACAACGTGGATATAAAAACAGATGGATCTGGTAATCTAGGTAATTATTATTTACTTCTTAGCCGGCAAGTACTCCGTTAAGTGATTGATGCCTAATGAGTGTGCTATGTCAATATTTTTGGTTCTAATATTCCAACCAACAGCAAGCCTTAGTTTTTGACAGACGTTATAATGTGCATAAGGGCTGAATATATTCGATTTTTGGGTAATTATAAAACATACTGGAGATGTTCAAAATAATTTTTGCATTGTTCATTATACTAATTTTACGGAATGTTACGGAATTTTATTTTGTGACTTGAATTATTTGTTACTCAGAGACTGACAGGTTTGGCATGTCAAAAATTGTATATTCATATTTTTACAGGAAGAGTGGTTTTGATGCACAAAGTTGTTTTTATTGTGCCTTATAACAAAAAAAAAAAAAACTTTTATTTAAACCTGTTGATATAAGTATTACCCCTTAGCAGATTTGGACTCATAGGCATTTCCATTAACATCCATGGAAACATTCAACTTTCCTTATAGAAGAAAAACGTCATTTAGATTACTAAAATGTTTGATAATGTTAGTTTTATCTATATTACAAATCTTTAACACATTAAAAATAGGCAAGAAATAGGGTTCAGTTATGGGTCAAAAATACCAGGTCAATTATTCCATTTTGAGCGAACTGATGGAGAAATAAATTGAATAAATAATGAACATATGGTTGTTATGTCGATACAGGCAAAATTATTCCCATGTCTCAATGACAAAGAGTGACAAAAATAGTCTGCAAGGGTTTAATTTGATTGTTATCTTATTGGAATGACATTATTCACAGATAATCGAAAGGTTAAGGTGCTGTTTTAATATCCTGAGCTGAACATTACTATGCTAATGGCTATGCTAATACTGCATTGCACATCCCTCTACTATGGATCATTTAGAACTTTTTCCCCTTTTTTCCCCTAACTGAGTGTCACTCAAACAATTCTCAGCTCTCCTGTAGGGTACTACAGCATCAGCAATGCTGAGACATCTCCCAGTGCTCATAAAAATTCATATGACCACCAATTTCACTGTACGAAACACAGCAAGAAACAGAGTCCAGATACTGTTTTCATTATCACTGTATTCTGCACTTGCATGTTAATACTTTTAAGCTTTTTGTTCTTTTTCACATAGAGAACGGGGATGACTGAGACAGAGGAAATACAAGTCAGATGCAAAGCTGAACTTCCCACATGAGCAATATGGCTCAATAACCACAAGGTTCAAAATGAATAAAACAGTGAAATTCAAACTAAGAATATTACATAAACCTGCAATAATTAAATATGTTAAATAATTCAAATATATTTTATGTATTTCATCTCACTTTATTAACCACTTGTCTTTGTTCCTTTGATGGTCCAGTTCAACCATACTAATAAGCAAAAATGATTAAACATCCCATTTGTTTCATTTTCACTGGTTTTTATGCTGCCTTCATGTGTCATCGGAAATTTCCTACTCGTGGTCGTGATTATGAACTCATCGCATTCAAATTTTCAAGTTCAAAGTTCATGTAGAAAACTAGCATTTACAATAATTCTGATAGCAGCATTATTGCTGAAGACAGTTTAACATTCTTCTCCTGCATTCTATTCTTCTGCAATCCAATATGGCAGCACACACAGCTGAAAGGTTTGTTTGAGCTGCACCCTCTACTGCACGGACATGAATTTGCATTTCCTTCAGATTGAAGCTTATTCATATAACTTGTGGTGTGAAAGGGTAAATTTTTTGTTGTTGTTGTTCGTTATTAAAAAGCAAACAAGAAAGCCCAGCCCTGGTGAGAAAAAGTAACAAAAAGTACCTTAACACATTACTTTCCATAAAAAGTAAATAAGTAATGTAATTAGTTACTTTTTTAGAGAGTAACACAATATTGGTTCATTCCCCCAAGAAACTTACATAAACTCACTAAACTTTTCCATTCCCCAGAGATACTTTAAATTCACTCACACAACTTTTGCCTTCTCTTAAATGTATTGCATTCCCCCGAGAAACTTTATATCCTCTCATAAAATATTTGTGTCTCTCGCAGACCTTTGCCTTCCCAGTGAATATTTACATTCACTCACAAAACTTTTGCGTTCTCTCACATAAGTTTTGTGTTCTGCCGAGAAACTAGATTTCAATGCTTTTGTGAGTGGACGCTAAGACTTTCTTGGAATACAATACTTCTGCAAGCAAACCTCCTCCCATCTCCCATTTTTTTCCATCACCATGATCCCTTTTTATTAGATTAGAAATCACAGATTTTAATCTCAGACTTTTGGACCCCATTTTAATACATTCAAATAAAGCGAACAAATGAACACAGTATGAGGTAGATGAACACTTTGAAAACAAATATGCTATTCATTCTGTGGGTAGAGAGCTGAATGAATCAATCATTCCATTAAAACTCTATGGCACTGTATTAATAGTTTCATGCATGGAGGAGAGAAAAAATTAAATCGTTTTCACAATAGCACTCAGAACACAATATCTCAGACTAACATACAGTACAGGACCCTGCCAGTGTTTCAAATAAATACAAATGTTACTGTTACTGTAGTGACAACTCTAGCTCAGCATGGCTTAACAGATGTGGAATTAGTGACCTAATTAATCCTGTCATTTCGCTTAATAAGGGTCTTGTTCTAGTGAAGGGGAATGTGGTAAACAGAGTGCAGTGAAGCACGGCTAATACAAATAATGATTTAGGAAAAAAGCTGCATAAATGGAAACATTCAATTTACTAATTGCAGAAGAGCTTGTCTCTCAGATGTGGCCTAACCAGCGATCAAATCATTACACCGTTTCAAATTAATCTGAGGCTGTGCTACTAAAACAAAATGGAAGTGAGAACATATTACTTCAGATGAACGGATTCATTGAAACTATGTAAGCCAGTCAATAGCCTTGCGTGGGTTGGTATGGCCATGTGAAGCCTTGTTAGACAGAACTTAAGTTGTACTGCTGCCCCATTCCTGTGGGATGAGAAACTCTCCACAGCATCCACCTGGCAGAACAGACTGTATCCACAGAAGCATTCACTGCTCCAAAAAAGAAAAACAAGACCACAAAACCAAAACTATGAATGAAGTAATATGGAACAACTGTCCCATATGATGTGAATAGCTTAAAATTACACAGACCACAAGGGCCGCGAGGAGTCAACTGGCTGTAAATGTGCAGGCAATCCAATAGGAATGGGAGGAAAAATGGATGGTGATCTGGAAAGGTTCATCAACATAAAAAAAAAAAAACACTGCATGTAAATCAGTATGGTGACGTATGCCATTCGTGGCTGCTGACAGAAACCTCAGGCCTCAAAATACACACAGCAAATCTGTTTTAATAATTTGAGAAGTGTTATGTAATTAGTCAGATGTGTGGTTAGCGCAGATTCACTGATCGCAGGTCAGCTGGTGCTTTAGTAGATGTAGCTTTTACAGATGGCAGTGTGACACACAATGCTCATTAGTAGTGAACTCTCTGCCTCCTCTCTTGTATTTGCATATATAATGGCTACCAGCATTATTTACATCAAATAAGATTACAAAGACAGCAAAATCTCAGTTTCCTAAACGTATTTTATGTAACCAGGTTTTAAAACCTTTCCTCCAACAAGGCAAAGAGAAGGCTACCCTACAAACAATGAGTGAATGAATACACATACAAGAGGTCTCGTTAGACTTCTGCATTGTCTGTCATTTTGATGGACAGGGTTGTAAAAATTCTGTCATAATCTATTACCCGTCATATTAATCATATTTTAATAATAATAAGCCATTTAATAGGCTCTGTTTTTGCTCACATTTTCATTTTTGTACAGAAACTTACAGGACAAGCATAGGCCTACAGTGTATAGTCTAGATTATGCATTTATTTATGAAGAGAAAGTTGAAGAGACTGTGGGTCACTTTTCAGGATTTATCATGAATGTTTATCCAATAAATCACAATACGCTTTGTGCTTTGTTACTTTTGAAATGAAACAAAGTCTCAGCTATCAAATTCTGTCCATTTTATCACAAAATTCAAACAATAATTGCCGTTTTGGCGCTCTTTAATGTAACGCGAGAGATTAGCGCCTCAGATCAAGCGAAGCGGAGCGCGATCATCCCTTTCTCGTTACAGAACGAAATAAACATGAATGAACATCAGAAAATATGTTGAAAGATACAGCCGAAATCCGTATCATGTCTCTCGTTCTAACAGTGTTTCAACCACAGAAAGACGTCAATAAAACAGCTTGTAAACAATGTCACATAACTCAGAAAAGCCACTCTTGACAATTAACTTGATAGTCAGCAAGAGTGCACTCGCCACCAAGTGGACAGGAGTGATAGTCAGCAAGAGCGCACTCGCCACCAAGTGGACAGCAGTGAGAATTACAGTTCTGTCATGATAACTCTCGGGAGATCAGTATGGAAATAGAGATTGGCATGGTAATGGTTATGGCAATGTAATGTATTTGGTCTTGGTGGAATAGATTTACTACGCAGCTGCTGCAGAGCAAGTGCAGAGACTTGCTACTGCCAGTGAGCATGTAAGACATGCATGAAATAACCCCATAGCAGATCTATACAGGTGGAGCTGGGGAAGGTGGAGGGTTTCTGAAAGCGCGCTGCAGACATTAACAGCAAACAATGCCAAGTATTTGAATGTTTGAGCAGCAAGCTCATTGGCCGTTGATTCAACAGCAATCAATCAGCTGTGCTAAGTAGATAACGACATGATTGCTACCAATCAGTTAAAGACCTATCAGCCTGCACAATTCAGAGTTTCAATGCCAGAACTATGTAATTACAGTTACACTCTCAGTGTAATCTGTCAAATTGACAGACAGTTTTCAGATTTTTTTCAGTCACTGCTAAAAAAAAATCTGTCAATGATGGAAAATGTTCAGTTTACGTGATCTCTGATATTCATACATACATAAATGCATGCATTTTTATTTTATTTATTTATTTTATTTTATTTGTATCATGCCTAAATTTTATTGATAGATTCCAAGAGTTCCCAGATGAATAAACAAGAATAAATTTTGTGATCCTATGGTGTTTTAGTCATGAAATACTTTTTAATGAATTTCTTGATACAATCATCAAAAAAACTCACTCATAACACTAAAAAAAACACTAGTTGCCACATGCCACCTATTGGTGTAATGGTGTACTTTAAGCTACAAACAGTGTCACTGAATGAATATGTAAACAATCTCTACTAGCCTTTTGATCAAATGATTCAAGACACTGAAGATTAATCAAAATCCCTAAAAATCATCATGCTCAGTTCTGCAGCCAGTTCGCCACATTGGAATTATATGGTTATATCTGCATTCTGAGTGGTTTTGAGATATTGAGCTTCAAAGTTTTTGCATTCCATATAGCAAAAATAATATGAATACATGAAAATGACAGAGACCCTATTCTAAATGTACAGTATCAAAATCCTCTCAAATGTGAAAATGGGGATTTTTGGAACAGGTAAAATGCAGATAGAACCTTATAATTCCAAGGTGACAAGTTTTTTTTTTTTTTCTTTTTCTTTGAGCCAGTCACCTGAGCTGCAAATGCCGTATGACTAATCATTCTGGAGCCGCTGCAAATAAGGTCATAATAATAACATGTCTGACGCCACCACAAGAATAGTCCCAGGATCGACCAGCCCTTAATCACATTAGGGACATTAGGGTCGTGAAAGTCAGACGCTCTCAGCTGAGTATACTGTACATCTGAGCATGTCTTCGGCTGGAACCCTGCAGTGAGAGTGAGTTGATATGGATGTTTATGAATGTAAGGAAAGAAGAGATATGTGCAGCGTAGGAGTTAGAAGGAAACGGAAAGGGGGGAGGGGAGAAAAGAGAAAGAACGAGGGGATTACGCTTTATAATATGTTGCCTGTGTGTAAAGGAAATGAGAGCGGAGTCCCACACTGGGGCTTTATCATTTGTCAAAATAACCCTTTCCAGCATCCACCTCTGTCTCTACCTGATTTCCCAGCAGCCTCGACACTCACCAAGACATCTCTGTCTGCAGAACCTGAAGACTGACAGCTTCCTCAGAAGGAGAGCTTATGAAGGGTGAGGTTATGAAGGAAAAACAGCATTTTGTTCCAGAAATGGGAAAGCGGTGGTCATTATACAGAGCAGCTGCCGTTTCCTTCCTCTATGTAAAATTGCAGAACAGGTGTTGAAAACAGCCATGCTGTGTTTCAGTACGTGTGCAGGGGCTATTGGGAAGATTTGTATCCCCTACTCATGGGGTTTTAGACTTGCAGATTCATGTCTTGAATGACATAGCAAGATTTGAACCAGGGCTTTACATTTCATTAATGCAATCCAAAATTGCAATGACATATAAGCAACCAGCTACACTGACTTAAGTTCCACAATTAAATATTAGCTTTGTGATCGATTCACTAAAAAGAACGGGTTGAGAAGAGTCATTCGTTCAGGGATCGGACTACACTGTTTGCACTCTATGGACTCTATCATAAACCTGGCGCAATGCAGCGCCAGGTGCAACGTAAGTGTGTTTTGCTAGGTTCAGCCCGATGCAGTTATCTTTTTCACGTCCTGCACCACATTGTTTAAATAGCAAATGCATTTGCGCCCATCTGTTCACCCATGGGCGTGCTGGTCTGAAAACGAGGTGTGTTCAAGCGCATTGTTGGGCGCGTTGCTATTTTGAGGCAACTGAAATAGACTGCGTCATTGACCAACAACAACCTGGTCTAAAGTCAATGGCGCAGTATTTATTTTTTGTTATTTAAAGGGCGCATTAGTAATATGTGCCTATAGGCGGGTCCACAATACATGTACACTCTGCTTATTACACACACAGGGACACGCACCAGCACACAAACATGCCAAATATTTAAAATAAAAGGATTATGATGTAAAAGATTATTATTGTGTACATAAAGATATGGTGGAATCCGGCTTGTCCCGTAGATGGTCTGCTCGCGCACTTCAACCTCGCGCACAAGCAGATCTGTTTCCTTGCTAGAAATGTCTTTCCACTTGCAAATTCCGCCATGTAAATAGTAATCCGGCATGGCACGAGCGCAACTGGCTTTTAAAGGGAATGGGAGATGAGACTCTGATTGGTTTACTGCACGTTACGTCCAAAACATACCTATTACTCATTAAGAGAATAGGGACAACCCTTATAGACCATGCGCCGCACGCGTCAGCCATTTTTCCCATCGTTAAACTAGCAAAAGGGGATTCAGACATGCCCTAAGTGCGACTGTGCCTGAGTCTAGATTCACTAAATAAAACGGGTTCATAAAAGTCATTAATTTGGCAGTTGGACTACACTGGTTGTGCTATATGATTTTTATTCACTAAAACTGGCTCATAAGAGACATTTGCTTAGGAATCAAAGTACACTGATCATGCTGTAGGTTATTTTTTATTCATCAAAAAAAAAAGTGTGTGGGGGAGGAACTGGATCACAAGTCATTTGATTGGGAGTCGAACAACACTGGTTGTGCTGTATGCTTTTTTTGTTCGTTTGTTTAGTCACTAAAATGAACCAACTCATAAGAGTCATTCATTCAGGTGTCAGGCTACTCTAATTGTGCTGTATGTCTTTGATTTAATAAAAACAACAAGTTCTTAAGAGTCATTTGTTTTGGAATCAGACTACACTGGTTATGTAGAATGCTTTTGATTAACTTCAAATGGACCTTTCATAAGAGTCGTTTGTTCTGTAATTAGACTACTATGGTAGTGTTGTGGCGGCTAATTTGGAAATTATACTTTTTAACATAAACTTAGAACTCCAAGTACTCCAAGACTATTTATCGAAACTATTGAAAGTACACTAATGTTCAAAAGTTTGGGGTCAGTAAGATTTTTAAAGAAATTAATACTTTTATTCAGCAAGGATGTATTAAATTGATCAAAAGTTACAGTTATATATAAAGCACAAAGAAAGTATTATGTCTGCATCAGCAAGAACCGTTAAAGTTAATGTTCTTCGATTAATTTTCTCAAATGCCACACTAATAAAAGTCAGTATCATATGCCACATCTTCATGACTTGATTAGTTCACCTAATAACTACAGTATATTCAGTAAAAATCAATTCACTACTCAATCTTTTGTTATAAAAGCCAAAATTATCTAGCATCAATTGCAATGAACTGCTGTACCTTCAAATGTCTAAATATCTGTTATAAACAGTAAGAGAACAATGTTAGAGGAGAAAGTGTTTACTCTTGTAATGATTCATTCCCACTGATGAGGACTAAGGATAGAGATCACAGCAGCCCAATGCCTTGGTTCTCTGTAATGTCTGTCTCTGGCAGCGCTTGTACAGCTATATGCACTGGGGATGCCTGCGATATCGACCAGAGGCTCCATAATTTACTGTAATCAGGTGAGAGAATATTTTAATGGAATGAAGTCTTTTCTGTCCGCCGGCTTCTGAATGTGATTTATTATTTAATATCTGATCCTTTCTAATTAGCTGAATTCTCTGCGGCCAGCCTCTGCCCTCCACTCAAACACTAGCCAATTAAAATCACCCTGGTAACGTCTTTAAAGGGTCGAGGAGCTGCAATTGCTGTTTTAAAGATATAGCTGTGCAGTGCATACACATTTAAAGAATATCTCCCCTTGAGGGATTTATGTGGGGTTATCGGAGGCTATACGGCGTCTTTTGATTAGAAAACCTGACAAAAGCTTTATGGAGATATTTAGAGAAAATACATTATGAAGTACGACATATGCTTTATTAAACTGTGGCTCACATTATTATGAGACTTTTTTTTATGTAAATAAACTTCCTTATCTTCTAGAACAAATAAGAGTGATGGGATGTCCTTACATCAGCTTGGAAAGAGGAAGTAAAATGCAGAGACACACTCATACAAAAAAAAACAATCTCTTAAAGGGGTAGTTCACCCAAAAATGAAAAAACTAATTTCATCATTTACTCATCCTCATGTCGTTCTAAACCTGAAAATCTTTCATTTATCTTCGAAACACAAATTAAGATATTTTAATGAAATTTTTGTCCCTCCATTGACAGTCGATGAACTAAAGTACCACTTTGTCGCTTTAAAAAGTTCATAAAGAGATCATAAAACTAATCCATATGAATTGAGTGGTTTAGTCCAAATTTTTTTTTGAAGAGACTGGATCGCTTTATATGATGAACATATTGAATTTAGGCTTTTATTCAAATATAAACATTGATCAGCGAACAAACAGAAGCTCATCCGTACTTGCTTGATGCGCGAGAACAAACCTCATTACACGAGTAACACGAGAATGAACCTCATTGGTTCTTGCAGAAGCTCAAACGTGCTGCGTAACAAGAATAAACCTCATTGGTTCTTGCAGAAGCTCAAACGTGCTGCGTAACACTAGAATAAACCTCATTGGTTCTTGCAGAAGCTCAAACGTGCTGCGTAACAAGAATAAACCTCATTGGTTCTTGCAGAAGCTCAAACGTGCTGCGTAACACTAGAATAAACCTCATTGGTTCTTGCAGAAGCTCAAACATGCTGCGTAACAAGAATAAACCTCATTGGTTCTTGCAGAAGCTCAAACGTGCTGCGTAACACTAGAATAAACCTCATTGGTTCTTGCAGAAGCTCAAACATGCTGCGTAACACTAGAATAAACCTCATTGGTTCTTGCAAAAGCTCAAACGTGCTGCGTAACACTAGAATAAACCTCAGTGGTTCTTGCTGAAGCTCAAACGTGCTGCGTAACACTAGAATAAACCTCATTGGTTCTTGCAGAAGCTCAAACGTGCTGCGTAACACTAGAATAAACCTCATTGGTTCTTGCAGAAGCTCAAACATGCTGCGTAACACTAGAATAAACCTCATTGGTTCTTGCTGAAGCTCAAATGTGCTGCGTAACACTAGAATAAACCTCATTGGTTCTTGCAGAAGCTCAAACATGCTGCGTAACAAGAATAAACCTCATTGGTTCTTGCTGTAGCTCAAACATGCTGCGTAACACTAGAATAAACCTCATTGGTTCTTGCAGAAGCTCAAACGTGCTGCGTAACACTAGAATAAACCTCATTGGTTCTTGCAGAAGCTCAAACATGCTGCGTAACAAGAATAAACCTCATTGGTTCTTGCTGTAGCTCAAACATGCTGCGTAACACTAGAATAAACCTCATTGGTTCTTGCTGTAGCTCAAACATGCTGCGTAACACTAGAATAAACCTCATTGGTTCTTGCTGTAGCTCAAACATGCTGCGTAACACTAGAATAAACCTCATTGGTTCTTGCAGAAGCTCAAACGTGCTGCGTAACACTAGAATAAACCTCATTGCTTCTTGCAGAAGCTCAAACATGCTGCGTAACAAGAATAAACCTCATTGGTTCTTGCTGAAGCTCAAGCGTGCTGCGTAACACTAGAATAAACCTCATTGCTTCTTGCAGAAGCTCAAACATGCTGCGTAACAAGAATAAACCTCATTGGTTCTTGCAGAAGCTCAAACATGCTGCGTAACAAGAATAAACCTCATTGGTTCTTGCTGAAGCTCAAACGTGCTGCGTAACACTAGAATAAACCTCATTGGTTCTTGCACGTCAAGCAAGCATGATTGAGCTTCCGTTTACCACAACTGATGTGTGCATTGATGACTGTTTATATGTGGAAATGAATTCTGTTCATCATATAAAGCGATTGTGTCCCTTCAGAAAATTTGGACTAAACCGCACAATTCATATGGATTCATTTTACGATCTCTTTAAAAAAAGTTGAAGCGTCAAAGTGGTAGTTGCATAGATTGTCAATCGAGGGACAAAAATCGCTTTGATTTCATAAAAAAAAAAAAATCTTCATTTGTGTTTCAAGATGAACGAAAGTCTTACGTGTTTGGAACGACATGAGGGTGAGTCAAGAATGAGTGAATTTTCATTTTTGGGTGAACTAACCCTTTAAATTCAATGAAACTGAATGGGGACCAAGCTCCAAAAGGACAAAAACCCACCATAAAGTATCGGAAAAATAATCCAATATAGTAGCTTAAACAAACTTTTAGTTGTTATTCACTCCAAATCTTGCTTTTAAAACTAGATCCTTTCTAATTAGGATGGTCACCATGCATGGAAAAGAGCAGCTTGGACAGTTTGCTAAATATCACCTATAGTGTTCATTAAGAAAAGTAAGTCATTAGGGTTACAAAAAACATTAATTTGTTTGCTCACCTTCCAACAGGACTGTTGTCTTTGCTCGCCCAACCCTCAGTTTTGGCTCTTGGGACAGGGGGCTGAAGCATCTCAGCCGCAAGGGGGTCAGAATCTTCCTCCTCACGGCCCACCCACTCACCCACCACGCGAGGCCTCTGTACGGAGTTATACGCCCGAGGGTCCTTTCAAAGGGAGGACAAGGTGTGAAGAGCCGAAAAGGAGAGAGGAACAGGCAGAGATGTAAACATAAAACAATTTGTGGTTATACAAATGGGTAATCAATTACAGAGGTGGTAATTAAAGGGCTGATGTTGAAATATGACTCATTATCTATGCTATTTGTGTGGCCAGTCATTTTTACAGTGAATAGATTTTAATAATGGAGGACACACATGGTGAGCAGCAATAAAAATTCAGCTTTGACATTACACTTTTCTGTAGTTTATCAGCAACAGGCAATTATGAGAAATGTCCTCTAAAATGGTACTAAGAGAAGAAATTATTTTGCTTTAATATCTAAATGTTTTAATATTCATCTAAAGAGCCAAATTGGGAGCAGAGGGAAGCCTGGGCAAATGGCCAAAAACAGGTTATTAAAGTTTAAAAACCGTACTGTATTCAGAGAAATATGACTAGGTAGATGTTTTAGCTGGGTTCTCTCTTCATATTTTTTTATTTCTATTTGAGACTTCACACAAACAACAATCAAACTAGGCTTTTTTTACAGCTCCTAAACAAATCCATTTCAATATTTCATTTCTATTACTGCAAGACAGCATAAAAGATAAAAAGAAATAATAAGCATCATACCAGGTCAAAGTCGTCAGAAACAGCAATGCCTGGCAAAGGAAATAAATAACACATCAATGAATTAGAAAATGTCTCATTGGATACTAAATTAGAGGTTCTCAATTGGTTTTCAGGATGGGGACCAAGCATTTTCTTGAATTTTGAGTTTTTTTTTATTATGTAGTTGATAAGCCTACATAATTAAGTTGATAAGGTAGTTGATAAATGAATAGTTGATGAATAGTACACTATTTTACTATTTGCTTTTGGGATTGTTTTCTTCCTGCTGTCAGAACTTAAGACTCAATTTGGTGTTGTAATCCACCAGTTGAGAACCTTTAGCTTCAACACAATGAGTTTATTTTAAAATATTTATAATAAATGTATAAATTCGAAAAACTAAGTATAAATAATGCTCTAACAGCAGACAAATTACAATATTCAGTTTATTCTTTAAATGCCAATTCACACTGCACTAACAGATGCCGACCAACGGCGACAGTCAACATTTTACAATACGTCACTTCTCAGACTTTCCAAGACCATGTTCAACATGTTTAATTGGCGAAAACGAGAGCCGACAGACGCCAACAGGGGTAACACACTGATCCAAGAAAACCTGCTGAAGTGTCTGTTGTAGTCTGTCAGTGTCTGTCCGTGCAGTGTGAATTAGCCTTCCATTGCTGTTTCGCACTGGATAGTTGTCGGTTCACTTACTGCGGGAAAGATTCTCCAGGGCTTTGCCAAGCTTCTTGCTCTCCTGCAGTATGTGATTGAACTCATTAAAGTCTCGACTCTCAGGTTTAGTTCTCCAGTCCCAGGTAGGACGCAGAATTGAACGAGGCACTGCAACATAAAACGAATGAAATACTTTCAAAAACTGAAAAATCCAAACGTCCTGAAGAAAACCATTAACTATGACTTTAAAAGAACAACCACAACATAAATTAAATGAAATTAAAGGAATATATTAATATTGTACTGTAAAATTAAAAAACAAGTATATAATAATAATAATAACAGTATATAAAAATAATCAAAAATACATAATAATATTAATTGTTGTTTATTATTAGCCGAGCTGCTCTGATGTGACGGGAAACAGCGGATTATATGGTGTTTGCGTGTAAATGAACACAATGCTGCGCTTCACTATGAAACACACAATAACTCACAGGCTTCATGGTTTGATAATCTCACTAATCCTTATCACTTATTGCTAGAACTCTTAAAAAGTTATTGCTAGATGGTGCCGCTAGCTCTAGCAATGTTGTAGGAAGCTATATATGAGTGAAATAAATGCTTTTTAAAATATATTTGATAATGCAGCAACTTTTACACAATTCACCTGGGTTACACTTCTCAGGTAGGACAGATCACAACACAAATCAACAGCAGTCTATCAACATTAGTCACTTTTAAGACTTGAGCAGCTGCTGAGCATTTTAAAGACAATTTTATAGTGTCCATCATCCAAGGACACTTAAAAACAGTACAACTGCAAATAGTACTATTTTTGCGTTGTGCATCGCCATTGCAATAAAAAAAAAAACATTCCAACGTGAGCAGATTTTCAGACATATGAAATATCTCCGTGAGTCTGAATGAGAGCACTTGCAGCAAAAATTGTAACACTGAATAATTTAGAACGCTCACAAAATCAAGCTAAATGTGCTTGCTACTGCTGTGACATTTGCTTTCAGTGCACTGCATGTTTTGCAAATGATTTCTGTTGCATGGTGTTTTCCCATCCACCTCCAAAACACATTCCCCAAGCCTCTCTAATTGCTTTAAACATGGCTTATGTGGACAAAAAGTGCTGTGAGGAAGCAATAAGATGGCATGCAGTAAGAGTTATACACACACACAAACATTTTAGGCAAATAGTATAACTCCATGACACAGTGACAGTGCAGGTTATCTCAGGTAACAGAACAGAACAGCTCATTAGGTTCTGCGATCAAGCGGCACAGCACTAACTGGACGCTGTATACCCAGAATGACCAATTAGTGAATATTATGATGATCTGGGAGATCATTTGGATTGATTTTAAAATGAGTATGTTAGTTTTTTTAAGGACTGTGCTTATATGCATGAGCTTGATTAGCATAAAATAAACAATAAATCAGGAATATCTATAGCATGTCAGAGTCAGAGATGTCCTGTTGCTTAGGGAGAACGGATATATTTTCCTTGATATGTATGAGCATTAAAAAATGACAGCTACTATACAGTATGTGCTTTCATGTGTAAATTAGCCAACACTCTGTTTATTTTTCATGTGCTGCAGAGTAACCTCTGGACTCATTATGTAAAATATCACTGCCTGGAAACCAAAAGCCTACATTTTTCAAACGAAGCTGGCACTTGAAAGATGTTAAATGAAAAAAGTATGCAAAAAATACGCAAACTTTACCACAGCTCTCAAATCTCATATGCACCTGCGAACATCAAAACTTGACACCAAGAAGTGCATTTACATGTACAACCAAGTTCTCATTATAAAAACACAACAATGCATAAAACATGAAATTAAATAATATGGTTCTTCTGCAACAAATTCAATAAAAGGAATTTAGGGACTTTAGATGAGCTTCTTTTTTGGTCATTAACCCTGTATAGCCTGACATATAAAGTAATAGTCAGAAATATGAATATAATATGAGCAAAAGATGCAATGCAATGCAATGCAATACAATGGTGATTGAGAGTGGTATAAATAAATAGTTCTTCAAAAGCCTGATGTATTGGATTTCACAAAAATAAAAGTGCTTCAGTCCAGTAAGTGTTCATCTTGAAATATTGCAAACAATATAAAAGTTATTCTTATGTTTACTTTATAAAAATCAGTAGATTTCACAGCAAAAGGATATGTGTACCACAATCTGAATGAGAATGATACTACAAGGCCTTATACTTGCTAAAAAAAAAGTAGTAATAAATAAGTAATAAAAAAATATATAAACTATTAATCAGATGAGAGGTACAACAGATTTTTCTGAAGAGTTTTGATCCCATTTCATTTAGAGGCCTGAGAACTATGCGCATCAAATATAATACAGTAGCCTTTATAGGGTTAGGAATTATTTGCATAATACTGCGTATTTAAATGCACTTTTGTGATGGTTTAATTTTGGACTTTTCCCTCAAATAAAGCTCTGTTTTGTCATTTTTTAGATCTTGACAGTGTCTACATTACTTTTATTTTAAGAAAAAGAGCAGAAAGGCTTGGAATGATATGAGTGTGAATAAATGAATAAAGAATTTACACGTTTAACGTACAAAAACAAAATGTAGAAACACAATCACAGGTTTTACAAAATCACTGATGCGAAAACCATCTAAATAAGTCAGCGGGAAATGGGCAAAGGCACACATCTACAGTTTAAAATGGGGTTATACATATTTATAATCTTCCTTCGTCCCACTTCCCCAAAACTGGCCAACAGCCTCCACTCAGGCAGAAATAGAACCGCTGTCAGTAACAGAGCATCATGTTAAATTATTAAAGACTCTGATACGAGTTGCTCCCTCAGCAATATGTATCACTCAGAGCTCATGCTGATGGCCTCCATAATGGCTCTATCTAAAGATAGAAGTCATCATTGTTCACTAATGCACAGGCAGTCTCCTCTATTTCTGATCTCTGAAATAGCATTGCTGATCTCAGATTAACAGCCAACCAAATCACATAAAACTGATGTAGTGACGCTAGCTTTTTCCGATTGCAGCGGGACTCACATGATTTAGACTCGGGAGAGGGTGGGGAAATGTTGGACACAGCCAGGTCACTCTTTGATTTCTTGGGCTTCTTGGGATGGATCTGCCAGGGTTTTTCATTACCCCTGGAGTCCCGTCGTGCACCTTTGTATTCTATGGAGAGAGAAGGAGAAAACTGGTAGAGATCTACATTTTCTCTATGTGAAAAACAGCTTGAAGGATGCTGAACGATATACACCTGAGGAGCTCTCAGCCCACAATGCAGCAGATCCCGACAGTGTCCTCTGAATCCTGCCGGGGCTCTCCTGTTTGGTTTGCAGATGGCCAATGAGGAAAGGGATGGGGTGATCTGGTGTCTCAGTTATCAGCTTGGTCATCATCTCCTATCAGAGCCAAACAAAGAGTGATTAGACGTACAGTGTGTGAACAAATGCCAGAGAACTTGTGCTAAAGTAGCACATTGTCAAGCCAGGTTGCATCGTGCCCAACCTGAATCAGCAGCGTTGGCCAGCTTTCAGCATCAGGAAAACTAATTAGGTAATTGGTCTGGGAAATATTTGCACACTGATATTGAGCATTGAATGAGCTATAACATGCAAGAGGATATTACTGGAGGCTAGCATGGCAATATGGAAGATCTCTTCATTGTGCAACACTAAAAATGAGATTATGTGCAAAAAAAATAAAATAATTGCTGGTAGGCATCATCAAAATTATATTTAAAATGCATCAAGCCTTATTCAGACATGAATAAGTCTGAAAATCCCTTAAAGTCTACTATATTTGAATTTGAACGTAGTTTGTGACCGTTAAAAAAGTACGCTCTATATAGTATTCATATTGGTAGTAGGAATAAAATTCGGACGTACTACATCCGCCATGTTACTTTCACATGACCTACCAGCGTCAGTTGCAAGTTCACTGTCATTCGTAATTCCTCTCCCATGGCCTTATGGGATGTCCATCGGGTGGACACTTCAGAATGTAGATGGAAGCAGTAGGTCATCCAGGGTACTTTTCGCCTACTGTTTACTATATGTATTCGGGCATACTACTCTGATGGCGTACTGTTTTTCACATACTATATAGTAGGGAAGTATTTGATTTTGGACACAGAGCAAGAGTTTTCAAACTAGGGTCCAGGGACCCAAAATGGGCTGCAAAATTAGATTTCAGAATTTAAAACATTTTACAAAATGTTTAATTAAGCAATTTATGTTTAGCGATTTTGACATAATTACGGTTGCATTCTTTCAATTTGGACGTCATGAGAATAAAATGTAAACAAATGTTTTATTCTAATGACAGCCCTATTATATAACTGTATAAAATGTAAAAAAAAAAAAAAATAAATAAATAAAATAATTGGTAAGAAAATACACTGTTAAATTAAAAGAAGGTAAATATTTTCTAGATAATTAAATAAAAATTATTAAAAAATGTATTAAAAAATAGAAAATAATATAATACAAAAATACTTAAGTATTACATTAAAGTATATTAAATTACTTTAATATAATTTAATATTTAAATAATTGAATACTTCAATTTAAATACTATAACTTTAATTATTCAATATACTTTAATAAACTTTGATACTTATATTCATTTATTTTTTAAATTGAAACGAAAACATGTGGTCTATATAATATCACACTTAACACTATTCTCACACAGGTCTGCTTTATATATTTTAGAAAGGGGGTCCTTTGTAGGGAGCATCATATTTGGGGGTTTCACCATCAAAATGTTTGAAACAAATAATATAACACACACACACACACATCTGTTTGATTCAGGCAAGATTAAAACCACAAACACGCCTGTAAAACACAAATTTACCCTCCTCAGGAAAAACTAGTTTTGTCCAATTATGACGTTCAGTTATAAAAACAAATGAAAGCATTTCATAAACAAGTCTATATAAAATAGTGCATGTGAAAACAACTTTTACCAGTCTGAGCTTTTTAAGTGTCTAGGCCCACAAAACAAAGCCTCAGTTCTGTGTTACAAGCCAGACAATCACTAATCAACAAGACGGTAGATATAAATGCAGTAATTACAACACATAAGCCTTGTTGGGTAATTAAACTAACTTAGCAGCAGGGGCTACATAAAAGAGAGACGTAATTTGTGGGTTAAGCAGGAAGTAAATTGAGCAGGGCTGTGTTAACTACCACAGGCTCCCCGATGAGTAATTGCCCTTGTGGTAAACAGGAAAACATGGTGTGGATTAGCACAAACTCATTTAAAAAACGTAAACCATTTGATGCTATCTGAGGGGTTTTCCCTGCTTACTTCACTGACCACTTTAATACGGACATCAACATGGTGACGACATGGTTGGAAGTCGCAGCCAGTGAGAAAAGGACTCACTTACAGCAAATAAGACACTGTATGATAGAGAGGCTGCATAGACATACTCAAAATCCCTGCTCTAAAATAAGATTCTCAATGGATTTTCTTGGATCATCAGGATGGAGAAACACAGGATCTCTGGATCATACTGACAGACTGGGGAAATTGGCATGGGGGAGACAATCTGAGCCTCTCTAATAGACAAACTGACTGCAAGCCAAGTTCAGAGCCAGCTTTAAAGTACCACATTCCAAAACACTTCCAACATGTCAAAGAATTTATGAAATAACATCCAGTGCCAACATACTATGACAATATTGTAAGTACATTTTCATGCATACAGCATCCAGGTGATCAACTACATCTGCCAAAAATGTGCAGGATACAACAAAGACCATTGTGCAGAACACTGCATCCCATAATGCAATGTGCTCAGCTTGCACCTTCCATTTCCAGTATGATGAATAAACTGAAAGATTTCCAACTAAACAATTCATTTATTGTTTTAAGCATTAACCTTACTAAATTGTAAGGACTATTTGTTAACAGCATAAAACTGCAGCTAAATGTTGAAGTAACATCCAGATGGTTTATATTAAACACTTGCTGACACAAATTCTCTAGATATCTTCTGTTCTGTTAGCATCCTTGAAACATCTGCCTTCATCTGATTACATGAGTGTTCTCAGCTGAACTATCATGAGTCATGATGAAAGCCGATACTGTCTGTTTACCACAGGCTGTCTCAGTCACTGCCATAAACTCTTCAGAAAGAAAAAGCAAAAATTCCTTGTTAAAGACCCCCTGTGGTGAAAATCAAGTTTTTAATGTTGTTTATATGTCTATGTGGCGTTTGTAACCGTGTACAAATTCATAAGTCAACACCATTTAGTATTTTCTCCTTAAAACTGCAGTGAAACAAAGACAGTCTCAAAAACGTGGTTCCTATAACCAATCACGTCAACGTGCCGGCGGGATTTAGCATATCATTAACTGCTGCAAAGCAGGGGAGTCTCAAGAGAAGCCAGACTATTAGCTGTTTGATAACATAGTCAAGCAAAAGGTTAATCATATTAATTACTGTTATGTGTCTGACGTTGTAAAGAGCGATACATAAAATGCATAACCATTCGACTTGTAGAGAAAACTTGTAAGGAAGCCTGTATAATTCACTCTTCCATTTCTTCTGAATCAGTTTCTGGTTCAAACATATATCCCTTTATCGGGCGAGGAACCATATTTGGTAACTTAATCGCGCATTCAAACTGAGTCTCCCCTGCCTGTTTGCGTTGTCATATGAGCGCATAGATTTCTCCTAGCCAATCAGCGAAGATCAGGCTACGTCACTGATAGTCACATGATGGCATCTGACCAATCAGAAGTTGCGCGGAGCATTTCAAACTTCAGTGTCGTTCCGGATATTGGAAAGTGAGGTTATGCGCTACTACCTACTCCCACATCAGCGCTAATAACTTCAAAACAAAAAATTGTGAGTTGATGAAACTCACACATTCTATGGTTGAATAGTTGTGCAACATGTTGAGATAGGTGTTGTTTGCATAGATTTCTTGAAAGTATTGACATTTGTGGCATGAAAAATGGTGAGACCATATTTGATCATACGCCCTGTTCAGGTAAGATTAGAGAATGTCCATATTTAGACATACGCCCTATGCGTATAGAAAAGCCGTACTAGGGTATTTTTTCTACAAATAATGCATTATAACCACAGTCTATGATTATAACGTAGGACAATAGTATTTACTAGTGCATTGGATGTTATCACAGGTTTGAATAACATTATAAAGTGATCCAGTGGGAAACGTAACACATTTATAGACATTTTATATTGCCATAGATATTGAAATATGTGTGGTTTTGGTCAGTTTTATGACCTTTATAACAGTTTTTAATACTTATAATGATATTTTGCACTTCTTATTATATATTTACCCTTTATGTGTAAGTTTTATGCCCTTGAAACAGTTTTTATCATAGTTAAATGCCATGTATTGGTGTTTTTTTTTTTACTGTGAGACTTATTACTGCTAAAATAAGTGGTACCACCAGTACTTGACCATACCAAAGATCAGTAGTACAGATCTTTTATAAATGTATACATTTATTTATAACATTTATAAATGCACAAATGTGCATTTATAAAATATGAATCATATTAGATGTTCTTAGGAGCACAAACCATAAATGAATACCCTATTCATTAATTTAATGAATGTTCCTAATAATCATTTAATTTAAAATGTTCCTAATAATAATTTAAAATGTTACTAAATAAATATTTTTATGTTTGTAACAAGTTTATGTGTTTTTATTATATTTTTATATATACACTTTTTAAGGGAAAAACATTACCCTAGACTGGCGAGGAACCATATATGGTAACTTCATTGCCCTTGATTTCCAACCTAAAAAAATATATTTTTTTAAAAACTCACAAATGTTTAGAAGTCTTATAATATCCTCCAATAACACTCTATGGTTGAAATTTAGAATTTCCAAGTATTTCAATGAGTGCCCTATAAAGGGATATGGCTGAATTAATCTATTTCCACTTGTCATTGCACAGCGTTTACTACAATAAAGTTGAATGAGTGGATCTCTAAGCTGGTATGAGTGAGTGGAGGCGGGGCTAATTTGCACATTTATGGGTCCGCATCTACTAAATTAAAATTAAAATTTATTATTTACTCTTAGGGTTGGAAACTTTCTATGGGAATTAACTGGATTATATGGGAAATAACGGACATAAATATGAATAAACTGGAAATTTGCCAAATTTGCCTATAACAGGAAACTTTATAGTTATAAAAAAACATCTTGCAGTTTGGTTAATTAAATGCAAAAAATGCAACCCTGCGCATTCTTCAACCACATGCACATAGCCCACAATTTACTGCAGAGCTATTGATGCCACACTGAGGCCACACACACTCCTACATGCACTGTGCATTCCTCCATCATTTATTAAACGTGCATACACACAGTTTTAACATAGGGTGTGCGTACACACATTTTACAAACGAGGCCCCATGATTTTAAAATCTACGACAACGTTCGTAATATTAAAAAGGACTTTGATGTGGAAAAAATACTTAGCGCCATGTCAGGTTCTAAGATGTACACACTTTACCCTACAGCAGAGAGTCGGAGTACTGCAGGTATTTGGTAATCTAAGCAATTCTTGCTGCTCGCCATTCTCAGGAAAACGATTTTGATGTTGACTGGTGCTCTTTTAAATGTTAATGACATTAATTAGGGGGTGTTTACAAGACAGAGATCTGAAACCATTCAGCTGCGCACAATTTCAAGATAATTTGCGATTTATAGATTTCAAATATGGAAGATCACACGTTCTCTGAATCACACATGCACATTGGAGAAATGATAGTAAGATCAAATGTAGGACAACATGCAACATTTTATAAATGAGGCCCCTGGTCACTCTGGAATTTAAACTAAATGTTTTCTCTAGATTAACTAGAGAGTTTCCGTGAATTTTCCGCACCTTTGCAACCCTATTTACAGTTCATAGTCTCCTGACTCAGACACAACATGGATGCAAAAAGGTATTTATACTGTATGTTGCCACTGTTGACCATGCTATATGTTGAGTTTTTAACCAGAGCTCAGCATTGCCAGAGCCTGCACTCTCATTATTCCTCTGATTCCATCATTTATGCCTTACGTCACAGCAGGGTGACGCTGACTGAAGACTGGGACAGAGTTCTGGAAGGGTTCCAGCCCTTGAGACAAGAGGAGGAGGAAAGGAAAGAAGTAGTGCAGCCGCAGAGAGCAACACATGGACAGACAAATCCATTATGTGCATAATTTAGAATTAGTTAAAGAAGACATGGAATGGAAGTTGCGATAGTCTTTTCTTCCCTATTGTGATGTATACCTTGCCAGCAGCCATATCACCCTGTAGCCCAAGACTGGTTGCCCACTGAAGCTAAGCAGGGCTGAGCCTGGTTAGTACCTGGATGGGAGACCTCCTGAGAAAAAACAGGTTGCTGCTGGAAGAGCTATTAGTGAGGCCAGCAGGGAGTGCTCACCCTGTGGTCTGTGTGGGTCCTAATGCCCCAGTGTAGTGACGGGGACACTATACTGCCAAAAGAGCACCGACCTTCGGATGAGACGTTAAACCGAGGTCCTGACTCTCTGTGGTCATTAAAAATCCCAGGATGTCCTTCGAAAAAGAGTAGGGGTGTAACCCTGGCATCCTGGCCAAATTTGCCCCTTGGCCCCTGTCCATCATGGCCTCCTAATCATCCCCATATACTGATTGGCTTCATCACTGTCTCCTCTCCACCAGTAAGCTGGTGTGTGGTGGGCGTTCTGGCGCAATATGGCTGCCGTCGCATCATCCAAGTGGATGCTGCACATTGGTGGTGGTTGAGGAGATTCCCCCATCTATGTAAAGCGCTTTGAGGTCTCAGAAAAAGCGCTATATAAATGTAACAAATTATTATTATTATTATTATTATTATTATACCCAAATGAAACAGGGGTGAAAATGTAGGGCAGGACTTTATTTTGTCCATCGGGAATTGATTGAATTGTTGGATGGTTGTGGTTTGCTATTGGTCGATCTCATGTGAGGTTGACCCGCCCTCGCTCAAGTAAACACTTCATCAGAGTAGACAAGAGATGTTGCTGAAAAAGCAAGGGGAACTTATTTTGATTAAAGATTACAGGGCACATGCATTTAAAAAAAAAAAAAGTGCACAGATAAATCATTTATAATAAACTCTTTGTCCATTTTGATTTAATGGTGAAATCAACAACAGTGCTACACCAGTGACCTTTCCGAGCAGTCTATGATTAGATATTCTTTATTGCTTTAACTTTCTTTATACATAAGCTGGGATGTAGTACTTAAAGGGATAGTTCACCCAAAAATGAAATTCTGTCATAATTTACTCACCCTCAAGCTGTTCCAAACCTGTATGAAATTCTTTCTTCTGATGAACACAAAAGGAAATATTTTGAAGAATATGGGTAACCAAAAAGTTGATTGGCACCATTGACTTCCATAGTATGGGGAAAAGAAATACTGTGGAAGTCAATGAAGCCCATCAACAGTTTGGTTACCAAAATTCATAAAAATATCTTCTTTATCTACAGAATTTTCATTTTTGGGTAAACTATCCCTTTAAATCACCTACAGTAACTGTTATTTTACCCAGATAGTTGCTGAATAAAATCTAAATTTATAATGCACAAGGCGGCACAATGAGATATTTGACTTGATTGTTTTAAGGTGTTTGATGAAGGTCAATATTTATGAAAAGCATTGTGAAAAAAAAAGCACAGTCACAGACGTTCCTATCCGGATGGCATTGGATTTCTTAATAAGGGAACCCTATACATGTTCCATTCAGCATAATATGATCACAGGATTCGTTTAATATTGTATTTATTCCATTTCAGCCTGTCAGGTGAGCTTGTCCTGTACGCAGGGCGTTTGAGAGGAGCTCACGCTGCGCGGACACCTCAGATGTCTGCAGGTCACTGCAACGTTAATTAGAGACTAGACCGCCAAGAAACCTCTATAAATAAAGGCAAGAGAGGGAATTCTCCATCTCTTCTCCATTATCCAACCCTGCTGTGAGTGTGTGTGTTTCTTCAGGGTACAGATCTGTGTATGAGTGTGCAGCCCCTCTGCTGTAATTAGCAATGTCTTAACAAGACCTACACTTCCTAAACATTTTTGCCTCATTTAAAGGTTAAATATTAAATGACAGAAAATAGTTCGCTGTCACACATGCCTCAACGATGTCCTGTTAAGTTGGGCTCTCAGACACATGTCAACTCTTTGGCTGAAACTTATGACACACCTCCATTATTCATGGTGATGCACACAATTTTACCAACCCTGACTGAACAGTTCTTGAGGTTTCAATTGCCTGGTGGGTGTCATTTTCAATTACAAGCAGGAAGGGCGATGAATCTCCAGCCAATTGATTTTATCGATATTCTGTGTGCTGATGTAGCATTCAATTTGTTACTTGTGGGACAGTGAGGAGCTCCATAATGACAGTTGCAACTCAAGGAATTGCCATGGTCTACACGTAAAATGCAAACTTTTGTTTTTCATTTAGGCTATAATTCAGTAATATCAACAGCATGATTTTATGATGTTGCTTTTATACAACACCTAAGTAAATAAGTGTCACGCTTGTTCTGTGTTGTTCCTCTGTCACTAGTCACATGTCTGTCTAGTTAAGTTTTCCGCCTGTTATCAGTTCAGTTAAATCACCTGTGTCCTGTTAATTATCATCATCATCTGTCTCACCTGTTTCTGTTCATTAGTGTTAGTATTTAGTTCCCTTCAGTTCAGTTAGTGTTGGTCTGTAGTTGTCGTTGTATACTCATGTTGTGAGTGAATACCCTGCCTGTCTGTACCTTCGGAAGTATATCTGTGATTAAACTCTTATATTGGAGCCTTCAGCCTCATCGTCTTCGTCTGTGTCTGCCTGTACTCACGATCCATGACAGAACTACAGACCGCCCAAAAAGGATGATGGGGTTAGAATAATCATACTTGCTCAGGAGAGCAAAGATTTCTTGTTTTTTTCGAGGGAGTTTGTAAAAATTGCCCTCACCAGCACCGTGGATGACGAGCGCCTGAAAACTTTGTTACAAATTGGGGCCACTTTCAACCGTCCCATGGATCTCCCTGACACCACGGGACTGAATTGGAGGGAGACGGTCCTCCGGTGTCTGGAGAGCGTTGTGTCCCGGTCCAGAACTAAGCCAGAGCCCTCTTCACCGCTGGTCCCGTTCAGCCCAGAGCCTTCACCGCTGGTCCTGTCCAGCCCAGAGCTTTCTTCACAGCTGGTCCTGTCCAGCCCAGAGCCTTCACCGCTGGTCCCGTCCAGCCCAGAGCCTTCACTGCTGGTCCTGTCCAGCCCAGATACTTTTTTTCCCGCTGGTTCCGCCCAGCCCTGAGCCTGTCACCACCCCAGAGCCTGAACTCCCACCCAGCCTCCCTCTCCCACCTCCTCTCATCTGCCTTCTCTCAACCCTTCCTCCATCACTACCTGGCAACCCCTCTGCTCCTCTATCCACCTTTAAGGAGGTGGAGTCGCCGTGGGTCTGCCTTCCATCAACTCCACCAGGGTCGGTGGATCCCCGATTGCCGCCTCTGACCTCCTCTACTTGGACTCTGCTTCAGCCTGCCAGTACATTACCTCCACCGTGGCTCTTACCTCCCTCACCTTCGCCGTGGCCCATCAGCCCATCCGCTCCGCCAGGCTCCCTCGTCCCCCCGGTTACGCCTTGGTCATTCCTCGCCCTGCCCTCACCTCGGGACTCCTTTCCTATGGCTTTGCCTCGTCCATCCATCCCTCTAGCTCTGTTGGGCTTCTCACTCCCTCCGTCCTTGGTGACCGAGTGTCACTCAGGCTCCGCCGTGGTCTTCTGGATCCCCGCCTGAGCCGTCGATGTCGCCATGTCCTCCCAGTCCCTCAGCGTCTCTACGGCTCCGCCCTGGTCTCCTCAACCACCTGCCTCGCCTCCGTCAGTCGGCCCCCTGGAGTCAGCCCTGCCTCCACCATGGCTCCTCCCTCTGTCGGCTCCGCCCTGGCCGCCTGCACTGCCTGCTCCACCCTGGCCACCTGCTTCGCCCTGGCCGCCTGCTCCGCCTTGGTCCCTCTTCGGCGCGAGGTCACGCCTTCCGGAAGGTGGGGAGTTATGTCACGCTTGTTCTGTGTTGTTCCTCTGTCATTAGTCACATGTCTGTCTAGTTAAGTTTTCCCGCCTGTTATCAGTTCAGTTAAATCACCTGTGTCCTGTTAATGATCTGTCTCACCTGTTTCTGTTCATCAGTGTTAGTATTTAGTTCCCTTCAGTTCAGTTAGTCTTGGTCTGTAGTTGTCGTTGTATACTCATGTTGTGAGTGAATACCCTGCCTGTCTGTACCTTTGGAAGTATATCTGTGATTAAACTCTTATATTGGAGCCTTCAGCATTATTGTCTTCGTCTGCCTGCACTCACAACCCGTGACAATAAGAAGTTAACATTAAATAACTTAGACCTACATTTGCATCTCACACAGTTGTTGTGTTTCGTTCCCAAATGAATGTTATTGAACAAAACAGTTAAGTGAATCATTCAGTGACTCACTCATAAAAACATGCTGTTTGCCTACTTATATTATACCTTAAAAGTATATGAGCCCTGAAAGTACCTTTTCTCTGAGCGGAAACAGTAGATACATTTGAGTGTATAGCAGAAGAGTAGGCAAGATTCGGGACATACTATCACATCATAAAATAGCGCTCTGTGGATTTGCACAATCTTTTTAAAAATTATCTTGCATTCAGCTTTTAACAATTTACACTTTCCTTATAAATCCAGTTTGGTGATGCTAGTGGCAAAGAAATTACACACTGCAGCTTTAAGACACAAGTACACCAACCTAGAAACCTGCAGAAATGACCAAATAACCCAGTCCCTTCAGTTCAGTGAACATCAGCTGACACTATTTCAGCAAGGTCTAGGCTGTGATCCTTACAGAGCCCTGGAGAAACTGAGCCACACAAATTGCTCTATACACTGACTTTTCTAGAACTGAGCAATGCACTCTGGGCAAGTGTACCCTTGACTCTAGATGAAATGCACTGGGATGGTCTTATGGCAAAAGCAAAATGGATTTCTCATAAATCTTGCATTTTCATCCCATGTGATGTAACAGAATGGTCAGACCCTATCAAGAACCATCCATGCCATGATCTCAGTCAATAAATGTCATAACTTCCCCCACCATGAAAGAAAGGAATCTTCTAAAAATAAAACTAAGGGTCCTTAGAAACTAGAGTTTTATGTGGCTCAGTAAGTGCAAATACTGTCTGTGACAGCCACAAATCAAACCTCCAGCCATGACAATAATTCTCCAGTACACAAACACATACTGGCCGAATGAAAAATATCAACTGTATATATTCCGCATACAGAAATTACTTCTGTGTTGATGCCTGTGGTTTTATTGCCTGAATGCATTAGTGTGTAACTGTATGCTAATCAAACCTCCATTTGCTCAACCTGCAGTGTATTTTGTGGGTGAACGCACAATTCTCACAACAGAGATCAATTATGCTGCAGCTTTACAAACATTTTACTCTCTTTATTGCACTGCCTCAAACCATTACACTGTGATATGGCCACTTTGATTGGCTATTGATAGCCTGTTTTCCTGCCCCAAACTTGTTCTCGTCACAGCTGAGTTCACTGAAGTTGCCTATGAGTCTATGAGATCCTTAAGTTTAGATGTTTCCTTATAAATAAATATATATATATATATATAAATATATATATAAATAAATAAATGAATATATATATAAATGAATATATATATAAATGAATATATATATAAATGAATATATATATAAATGAATATATATATAAATGAATATATATAAATGAATATATATAAATGAATATATATAAATGAATATATATAAATGAATATATATATACATAAATATATATTTATTTATATATATTTATATATATATATATTTATTTATATATATTTATTTATATATATTTATAAATATATATAAATAAATATATATAAATAAATAAATATATATAAATAAATAAATATAAATAAATATAAATAAATAAATAAATATATATATATATATATATAAATATCATCATATATATCACACATTCATAAAATTATTTTACATACTGATTAGTTAACACATCTTCCTTAGTAGTTAACAGTAGTGAATAACTAGTTAATGAAGAATTACCTATTAGTTCTTCAATAATTCCTTATAAGTTATGCAGTAAGTAAGATACAGTATTCTAAAGTGTTACCGATGGTTCTTCTAGGAAAGTCTCAAGAATATGTAAATTAGAATATCTCTTCAGTAATGAATGCAAAAAAAATGCACTCAGGCAAAACAGTTAACGCTAATCAACACATCTCGATCTTCAGCCCCCACACAATATGTCACTCTACTGGAAAATTAAAATAAGCAAAGCCCTAATTTAGTGCAGGTGGATTTAATTATATTAATTTAAAGTCATGTAAGCATGCTGCAAGTGTTGCCTGCACTATAACATTTATTCCATGGTTTTTTTTTTGGGTTTTTTTTGCAGAAGAACTTCCTCATTAATTCTGAGCAGCCAGGAGGTCAATCGCCAGTTAACTAAATCAACTCACATTCTATAGACTTAAGTGAAACTATAAGGTCATAAAAACTTTAAAGCTACAATATGTTTGTTTTTTTCGCCGCTAGGGGTTGCTAACCTACAATTACATAGGCGTAGATTGATGACGCACTGAATAAGCGGAATCATGGAACTTGTCGTCATGCCGATGGATGTAATAATGTTTATGGGAAATAATGTTTATGGATGATTGAATACATTCGTTTTTTAACATGACTGTGGTTTGACGCAGGGTGTGATTGCTAATGAGAGACAGATATCAGCGCCATACGAAATGAGGACATTTCATTCTATCGAACTACCCGCAAGTGCTTAATTAATGATTAAACTGGTCAGTTTATGTAACAAATTAAAATTGTGAGGTAACGCAGCACTGTTTCACTTGGTCTACACTATCATACTAAACTGCATTTGAGTGTGTTGAAAGTTATAATGTTATTCTATGTGTTAGTTTGTTGGCTGTATGAAACTAGCAGTAAGCTAGATCAACTTTAGAATAAGTCAAGTCAAGTCAAGTCATCTTCATTTATATAGCGCTTTTAACAATGTAGATTGCTTCAAAGCAGCTTTACAGAAATAAACGTATAATTTAAGGTAACAGAGAATGTTTTGGCTTTATAGCAGTTCTTTAATAAAGTTATTTTCCAGCTAAAGTTAGTTTTGATTGATTCCCTTCCGTCGCAATGATCATTTGTTATTAAATTAGGGGCCGCCAAAAAGACACCATTCTCTCTACACAGACTTTAAACGCGATCCTGTAAGAAACGCTGATGGCGTTCACATACGCATTAAGAATTGGTTCTATAGTTATGTGCATTTGAATATATGTGTGCAGGTTTGTTATTCCCTACAAACCAAGCCTAAACAAATTACTGGTGTTTCCTTATAGTTTTGATTCAGAATTTTATTTTATTTTATCAATTCGGGGTAGATACGCAAATTGAGTTTTCCCGACGACACTTTATCTGTAGAGTGGTAAAGGGATCCTCCATAGGGAGAGACTAGTTGGCACTTCAGCACTGCGTTGTCATCGGTCCAGGCGAAGGTCCTTCGTCAGATCTGGATACGGCCTGGATCCGGCAGGCTGCGGGAAAACCTCGGGATAAACAAAGACACTTAAATTAGCGTAGATGCCATTCTTCTCATGATGTAACAAGTACATCAGGATTTATGGGAAGTGTTCCCGGTTCCAACTGACCTAATCTATGCAGCCTAACATTGAATTATAGAAGTCTATAATGTATTATGTGAATGCTAGGTCAAAGAGATGTGTCTTTAATCTGGCTTTGAACTGACAGAGTGTGTCTACTTCCCGGACAATGTTAGGAAGATTGTTCCAAAGTTTTGGTGCTAAATAGGAAAAGGATCTACCGCCAGCAGTCGATTTTGATATTCTAGGTATTATTAACTGGCCAGAATTTTGAGATCACAATAGACGTGAAGGACTATAATGCGTTAAGAGCTCGCTCAAGTACTGCGGAGCTAAACCATTTAGTGCTTTGTAAGTAATCAGCAATATTTTAAAATTGATGCGATGTTTAATAGGGAGCCAGTGCAGTTTTGACAGAACTGGGCTAATATGGTCATACTTCCTGGTTCTGGTAAGAACTCGAGCTGCTGCGTTTTGAACTAGCTGTAGTTTGTTTATTAAGCGTGCAGGGCAACCACCCAGTAGAGCATTACAATAGTCTAGCCTTGATGTCATGAAAGCATGAACTAATTGTTCCGCATTTGTCAATGAGAGCATATGATGTAATTTAGATATATTTTTAAGATGGGAAAATGCGGTTTTACAGATACTAGACACATGACTTTCAAATGAAAGATTGGTATCAAAGAGCACACCCAGGTTCCTAACCGACGACGAAGACTTAACAGTCTAACACACTGATCATATTCTAACATTTCATCATGTTGAGCTATATAAAATTGTTTCGTTTTATGTACATTTGCTCTGTCTAATAAAGTACATGCAAGAGCGGCGTCTCTGTCAAGTCGTGAAGCTCTGTCAAGTCTAAGTTAGTCGCGGACGCGGAGCTCTCGGCATCTCAAAAACGCCATGCCGATATTGATCCTCGTTTTATTTCTCCTTTTGTCCCAAAGTCTGCTTGCCATGGTCCAAAATGTTTGACGGGCACTATTTAAAATAGTGATTTTCTCTGAATTTACAAATTCTTGGAAACATTTAGGATAATGTAAGTACACAATTGAAAGAAATATATAACAATGTGTAAGTGGTATTTGGATATTTTGATACAAAATTCTTACATATTGTACCTTTAACAAATTGCTTTTCTGTCTTTGCTGCTCCTGACAAGGAATGTGTTAGTGTGATGAGTCAGTTTAAAAAGAGAAAAAAGTACTTTTATATCATAAATATTTATTTAAGTGGTCAAATTCTGTGGCAAACAAATGTATTTCATGTTTAAAAAAAACTGACCTATAAAATATTACAGTTCTGTGTTGCCGTGCCTTGGTGAGCAGCAGCTACAGCTGTCATGTTATTCCCCAGTCCCATGCATATTGCATTCATAGTGACCTCAATTTAGGTTTACTTGTCAACTTCGTTTTTTTTCAAGAACCGGTAAAGTAGCTAACAAGGGTCATTTATCATTTTTTCTTACAGTATGTCTGTATTGTTCTACCGAATCATTCACTCAGTGAGCACAGTTACAGCGTAAAGGGGAAACACACCGGGCAAACACACCTGGAAAGAGATCCTGATAATAGTTATGATGTGCAAACAAACTGAGACTCTATATCAGCTGTTTGCAGTGACATTAAAAAATAACAGAGGCATACCCTGATAGAGAAAACAGGCATCCCTGTTTAATACGATAATATTTGTGTCACATGTTATGAATGGATATGAAAGTGCGGTGCAAATTAAAATTTACATAACAGCATTTGTGTATAATACTAATGAACACATAAGCAGGATTGAGATAAGTTGTCTCACTTTTTACTCAGTAAATATTTTATATATGGAAAGAATGAGTGAACATTTTCACCATTGATGTCCGAGAAAAAAAAAAGGTCAGTTCACAGAATAGACAATTACTAACAGTGGGGCAAGTTGTTGCACTATTTGGGGTAAGTTGTCACAGTGAACAGCCTATTAAGAGCCTACTAGCCTATTAAAATAAAATAAAATAAAATAAAATAAAATAAAATAAAATAAAATAAAATAATTCCTGCTTATGGCTCAGGCTCACTGTCCCTACATAGGACAAGCAGTTTGGAGAATTGATGGATAGGTGAAAAATAAATAAAATAAAATAAAATAAAATAAATGTAAAGGTAAAAGTAACCATATTTGGTCCAAAATATTGAATTGTATTAATTAATTGATTAATTGACAAATTTTATCAATGCATATTATTAAAAACATGTGACAATTTGCCCCAGGTTGACATACTCTTATCCTGAGAACCTTTCAATTTAAAAAACAACCTTCAAAAAATGTATATTGGACTTTTAGTTTCACAAAAAATATTTTAATTTAAGGCTAAATTAAAACCAACATACTTTAAAACGAACATATAACCATGCTAGAGAAAATACACGTTGATAGGACTTTTGACTCAAAACCTCCTAGTTACTCGGATACAGCCCTAATCTACTTTCCATTATATTCATTAAAAACATGAGCATGTGTAAACTGTCTGTAATTAAGTGTTACCATATTTAGCAGGGCTTGTCAAGACTATTCTGAGGCAATTTCAAGAGACTGCTAATTCGCCTAAACAATTCTCACAAATAAAAAATACTTCAAAACTAACACACACAATTCAAAAGCGATAAAGAGGAAGAAGGCGAGAGACACTCGCGCAACAACCCACTCACAGCGCTCGCCCCCGGGGGAAACGCGTTCATGTGGGAGATCTCTGCGCGGCGCCGCTGTCCATGGTACTAGGTCACACGCGCGCTGCTTTTAGCTTTATTGCTGTTTAATATTCAGCCCATGCACACAGTCCCTGCTACAAGACAGTTGATACATCAGCAGTTTGCTCGTATAGACTGTTCCTCTTACTACAGATGCCTCATGGAGGTAAAGCAGTGGTGGATGACAACGCTGTTTTGGTTCATTATGGTGTGGAGCGTTTTTCTCAAGGTGACTGGTGTGTCCAGTTTCTATTGTTTCAGACATAGTGGCCAGCTACAGTCTAATGGACACTATGCGTATAGTCTAATACTATTTTAAAGGCAATCTGTTCAATTAATTATAGGTTTTTACTTAGTCCCCCACATCATCCAAATGATTATCCAATGTTGCTGACAGTGCAAAAGTAGAAGAGACCAGGGAATGTAACATTTTATTTAAACGTCTGCAACTCAGTTGATTTTTGTGCTATGCATTTCAAACTTTAATATTATGTTCCCATATGTGTTAAATTATTCCTAAACTCTGTAAATGAATGGCAAATACAAAGATTGCTGCTGTTACATATCTCATATAGCTACCAGATAAATTGTAACACTAATAAAACATGTATTTTAAATTTGGTGCATTCAATAATTGTAGTATTAAAATGTATCTTAAAAACTATTATTATGGCATAAACATTTTGTTTTAATATAAGCCTACTGTCCCATTTTGTGCAATCTTTGTGGGTCCAATATACATCAGAAAGTGTTACAACCCTCTCATTATATTCTTTTAACATGTTACCTCAAAATTTGTTTTGGTCCAGTAAATCCTAAACTTCTTACAACTTCCTGAGTCTTACAACTTCTATTGTCACTTCATACGGGTCTTGAGTAACAGAGTCCTTGTTACACGTTACATGTAGTTACTGTAGCAATAACTACATTATACATAATTACATGCGACTAACTCTAAACCAAACCCCTATCCTAACGTTATAGTACATATGTAGTTCATTCCAATTTAAACGTTGGCATTACAATTCACCCCGTGTTACATCATTCCCATGTCGATCCTGTACAGTATGGCCATATTATTTACAGTGCAGTGTTCATTTAGATGCGCAGAAATGCACTAACTATACATTACAGAACAAATGCAAGGAAATATCTTAAGGAGGAGCTGGGACCTGGCGTTCCCAAATACAGTAGCCTATATTCAAATACGAAAATCTTGACAAAAGGAACAATGGCATCAGATTGGCTTACTGCTAGAAATCGTCCAGTCAGCAGAAACATCTTCTATCACATTACTTCAGATGATTTCTACAGGGTAGGCTATAATGAGAGCCCAATTAAGTCCAAAATCTCTAGTTTCCAACTGTTCCATGATTAAATGGAGGTAAGTTGAATGCAGGAGGCTTTGCACAAACATAAGCACAAACATCCCGCTTACACTTCCCAATTCAAACGACCTCAAATGAAATAAGATGTTCTTAAAATGCCCTGTGCCGTCATAATTCACTTACAATTCAACTCTAATTCACATCTAAATCTGCGTTCGAGCAGACAAGAAGATCCTGCTTCATTCGTTTCCAATGCAGCAAAATCTCGAGGTGCCTTACGAGCATCTTTTGTGGAGAAAAAGTTGTAGCGCATACCTCAAACAAGGGTCCGATTTTATTCTTCTCCAGGTATGACTGAATTCTTGACTGCTGAACAGACGCCATGGGAATGCGTTGCATTAAACAGCAAATGGTTTAGATATGGTTAAATATAGCCAAGCATCTTCAAACGTGTGGGATTGCGGACGGATCTCTAGCGGGAAGTGAGTGGACATCCAGCGCTGCTGAGAGCTCGTCTGCTGCTCCAGCACATGCTGAAAGTAACAGGGTTTGGTCACTATCTGATGGGACTGTCCCTCCTCCGGTCTCGGCAGAGTAGCTGGCGACGGCTTCTTCTCAAAGCCAATGAAAAAGATTACACCTCAGGTCGATTTTCATTGGCTGTTCATGTCTGAGAGTTCCGCCCTCGTTGTTTACACAGAGTAAGTGTTATTAAACTCATATGACGCTAAACAAATATATATGAAACTTATATATAATGCAAAGGATTCTTGTGGGCTTATTATGCCTTATTATCTTGTAGGCTATATATATGCTAAATGTATCCACACTTATGTATTATATTGGTTACTTCAAGTTTCAGGAGCATATGCGTTAAAATAGCTTAACAACAAAACTGCATGCATTTTGCGGAAGTACATCGTTTGTGTTGTACTACGGCTCTGCGGGAATGGTAGGATGAATATTTATCCTTCTGCTCATAAAACACCCACTATAAGCTTAAGAGATATAAGTTTAGGATCTCAAGCTGTTACAGCTGTAGCCTACTTTGTAATAGATACAGCACTTCCTTGAAAATAAATTCCAACACAGCATTACAACAACCATAATTAAATGACCTTTCACAATAGATAATGCTTTGCAGTGAACTCTGTTGGAGAGCTACATGGCAATTTACCTGTTCAATAAAATATCTTACTCACCTGTTGAGTAATAAAAAACGCCATCTCCTTTTTCGTAAAAATGCCGCCCGCTTTTACAACATTTCTAATGTCAGTTCGCGCCATCTCCGAAAAGCCAAGAAAATGCTGTCTCGTTTTATTACAAGCATTTATTACGAGAATTATTAAAATTTACTTTTTTTCCAAGAAGCACTTTTCGGCCTTAGAGGACGATAGACACAAGTACGCAAATTTGCGCGAAAAACCTCCTGCTAGGTCTAATGGGCCGCTTACAACTAAAAACGCAAAACTTTGTATGTATTTAACTTTTAAAAATGGGTTTCAAAGTGGAAGTTTTTTAAAACCATATCATTATTGTGGAAAACGGTGACGCCATGCACATGCGTATTACATGTTCAGTCTAAAAGCGCCAACTACTGGCCTGGCATGCATAATACAGCGTTCTTAATCGTTTTTGCAGATCCGCGTTAACGGGATCGTTTTGTCATCTATATGCACTTTGCATTAATAACTTTTCGTGTAAATGTACAAAATATACACACTTATAATGGGCTTACCATAGAATCAGGGTAAGACAAAAACACGTTTCGGAAGGATTGAAGGTGTATCGACTCTGATGGAGAAGAAAAAAATTAGATAGGAGGAAAAATTATTTGGCAATGCTTTTGCTTTCTCTCGCAAATGATTTGCGTTCCCCGAGAAACTTTGTGTTAATTTGCAAACACAAAAATTTTGCAAAAGAACGCAAACGTTTTTTTTTGTGAGAGAACGCAAATATTTTGCGAGCAAACGCAAAGTTTCTCGGGGGAACGCAAAAACCAGAACATCTGGAAAACATTTACTCCATAAAAACTGCAAGTGACAGTGAGCCCAGGGAAATTATGACAGGTAAACAATGTTTGTCAAAGACAGTTGTCTACATGCAGAGGCCATTAGTGAGATTCCTGAAGACTTTAACTGGTCTGATACCAGCTGCACATCTGATGGATGAGAGCACAGCACATAAAGCAGCTGGGAGTTTGTGTGCACTCAGTGCATACTGTCAGATGCAAACTAAATACATTCACTAGAGAGACCTGTGACAGATTTGCAGCACAAATTTAAATCAAAATCACTGTTTAAGTCTGTTGCATAAATACAGTCACACAGTTCCCCCATGTAAAATGGGTAAAAATAAATCAATTATATATATATATATATATATATATACACTCACCTAAAGGATTATTAGGAACACCATACTAATACTGTGTTTGACCCCCTTTCGCCTTCAGAACTGCCTTAATTCTACGTGGCATTGATTCAACAAGGTGCTGAAAGCATTCTTTAGAAATGTTGGCCCATATTGATAGGATAGCATCTTGCAGTTGATGGAGATTTGTGGGATGCACATCCAGGGCACGAAGCTCCCGTTCCACCACATCCCAAAGATGCTCTATTGGGTTGAGATCTGTGACTGTGGGGGCCATTTTAGTACAGTGAACTCATTGTCATGTTCAAGAAACCAATTTGAAATGATTCGAGCTTTGTGACATGGTGCATTATCCTGCTGGAAGTAGCCATCAGAGGATGGGTACATGGTGGTCATAAAGGGATGGACATGGTCAGAAACAATGCTCAGGTATAGGCCGTGGCATTTAAACGATGCCCAATTGGCACTAAGGGGCCTAAAGTGTGCCAAGAAAACATCCCCCACACCATTACACCACCACCACCAGCCTGCACAGTGGTAACAAGGCATAATGGATCCATGTTCTCATTCTGTTTACGCCAAATTCTGACTCTTCCATCTGAATGTCTCAACAGAAATCGAGACTCATCAGACCAGGCAACATTTTTCCAGTCTTCAACTGTCCAATTTTGGTGAGCTCGTGCAAATTGTAGCCTCTTTTTCCTATTTTAGTGGAGATGAGTGGTACCCGGTGGGGTCTTCTGCTGTTGTAGCCCATCCGCCTCAAGGTTGTGCGTGTTGTGGCTTCACAAATGCTTTGCTGCATACCTCGGTTGTAACGAGTGGTTATTTCAGTCAAAGTTGCTCTTCTATCAGCTTGAATCAGTTGGCCCATTCTCCTCTGACCTCTAGCATCAACAAGGCATTTTCGCCCACAGGACTGCCGCATACTGGATGTTTTTCCCTTTTCACACCATTCTTTGTAAACCCTAGAAATGGTTGTGCGTGAAAATCCCAGTAACTGAGCAGATTGTGAAATACTCAGACCGGCCCGTCTGGCACCAACAGCCATGCCACGCTCAAAATTGCTTAAATCACCTTTCTTTCCCATTCTGACATTCAGTTTGGAGTTCAGGAGATTGTCTTGACCAGGACCACACCCCTAAATGCATTGAAGCAACTGCCATGTGATTGGTTGATTAGATAATTGCATTAATGAGAAATTGAACAGGTGTTCCTAATAATCCTATATATATATATATATATAAGAAATATGATTGCATTTTCTTTTAAACATTTTTTTATTTGAAATGAATTACGATTTGACATTACAATTTACTATAATAATGGGGAAATCAACCTGGTTTTCAGGTTAAAAAGATACATGTATTCAGAAAATCTCAAAAAGGGTTAGTTTTAAGACAAAATAAATAACTTTTTTTTTAACTAAAAACATTTTTACAGTAATATCATCACACGAATTTATGTAACCTTCTGGCTGCTTTTATCAAGAGCATGTATAATTCAAAGATGCATCATATAACATAAAAATATCTTCTGTTTCTCAAAATGGTACTTATGCAGTTAATAAACAATTTCTGTTTAGCGCGGTTTCTCAATATTGCATAGTAATGACTGATTAATTTGTTATTTTAAGCAACACTAATATAACATGTAACACGATAACTCCTGAGTACTGAATTTTTAATTGTGGTGAGACAAAAACATTTATAAACCTATGTAAGTGTGACAAATATATAAACCTATAACACTGATGACTGTGGTGTATGAACTTTCCAGTACTGTGTGTCACTCTAGATTCACTGAGACTGCAGTACTGAGACTGCAACATGTAGCTTAATGCACTATGGTGTTAATAAACTCTAAACAACCTTTAAGAGTAGAGAAACCTAATGTGAAAGCTAAACCTATACATATGTCAAAGATTTATATGAGAATAGATGAAATAAAACAAAATGCACATACAATGAGGCTTTTGGATGCTATGCCCAATAAAAGCAACTATAAACAGGTTATGCCTTAACATAAGAGACTAAAGCACTGTGCAAATTCTTTTACATAAAGAAAAAAAAAGTTATTGGAACAGACATTGTGATTGACACTCTATTGATGTGAATGACTTGACAGCAGCGGCGAGATCAGACATTCTGTTTGTTTGATCTTCGGTCTAAAATGAGATGCGCCGTAGCAAAGCATGAAATCAAAAAAAATACTGGTGCCTTTAAAAAGCTATGAGAAAAGTCAATAGATATTATGATGTGAACTCTTGAGAGGTGACAGATGCCTCTGAGCAGGAGAGAGGCTAGACGTCCAGACAGTCTCTTTAGACAGTGTGTGTGCGTGTGTGTGTGTGCGTGTGTGTGTGTGTGTGTGTGTATGTGTGTGTGTGTGTGTGTGTGTGTGTCTCGTCTGGAGTTGAACCAGGGCTGGTCCAGATCTTTTGAAGACATGGGTTCAGGGGTCGCCGTCAGGAGGTGGAGGCTGACACAGTTTGTACAATCTGTTAATAGAATTTTAGAAATATTAAAATAAATGTAGGCTATATAGAGTTTTCTGTGATGGGTAGGGTTAGGGGACAGAATATATAGTTTGTATATTATAAAAATCATTACGTCTATGTAATGTCTCCGTAAAAGATGAAAACCCAACATGTACCCCAGTACCTTCTTGGATTTAGGCAGCATTTGTTATATGCCAAATAAACATAAGCCACACAGCGATGATCACATGCAACACGCTATGAAAAGCTATGAGTCATTGTCTTGAGGGTCACGCTACAGTACATCTCCCTACGGACCTCAAGTGACTGTGAAAGATTAGAGTTTACACTGGAGTTTTGAACCTGCTGAGAGAGAGTGAGCAGGTATGCTTTTTAATGTATGTTTCATTCTATTTCCCAGCAGGAAATATAGTTTGGCTCCCATGCTCTCTCTCTCTCTCTCTCTCTCTCTCTCTCTCTCTCTCTCTCTCTCTCTCTCTCTCTCTCTCTCTCTCTCTCTCTCTCATCTCTCTCTCTCTCTCTCTCTCTCTCTCTCTCTCTCTCTCTCTCTCTCTCTCTCTCACACACACACACACACACACACACACACACACACGATGGCTGTTCTAAGAGAGGACATGAACTTTATGTTCAAGAATATGTTTTGTGAATTTAATACCCTGCAGGTTCATTGTATATGGATGAAAACAACATAATGCGCACATTTGCAAGAATGCTGTGTGTTTTGTTTCATACAGCTGTACTGCATGAATTCATTTAAAGAATAAATGCCGGACAGCCGTTCCTGAGTTTGTCTCTCGAATAAAACTGTGGGCCGCTTATCACTAGATTTGCATTTTCATAAAGAAATACCAGCCCTTGCCAAGCAGCAAATAATAGTGTTTTACAGTAGCTGTATGTGAGCTATACACTGAAAAAAGTTAACTGGTTTTATTTCGAGATAAATATTATTTAATATTGTTGAATCAACCTAAAAACATTCATTTGTACCAAACATTTTTTATGGGTTAAAGGCATACTATGCAGTTTCCGTTATTTAACGTTACTGTCGTAAATACCACTCACGCAGAGCCATCTCTGCACTCTTCGTTTTCTTCGTCGACTCTGCCATGATTCACGCCTGAAATGCGTGCTAGTGTCTTCCATAGAGGCTGCTTCATATGTTGTTGATGTATGTGACGTCGTGCCGTAAAGCAAGTCGTGATTCTCGCGAGATTTGGCGGGGCGCCACCTCTTAAACCTGCATTGGTTTTGCCAGCAGCACCCCCCCCCCACCCCCACGCCCCCCCCCCCCCCCCCACTTTGCTATCGGGATTATTTGCCCTACTACGAGTTCGTTTACCATCGAAAATAACTTCGAAGCTGCTATATTAAGGTACAAATCTTGCATAGTGTGCCTTTAAATCAAGTAATAATAATAATAAAAAAACAGCTCTTTAAGGTAACAATTGGAGGTAACCACTTTTAAATGCTTACCATTCAGTCATGAAATCAGGGAGATTTTCAAACCTTACATTTAACCATAAACTTTTTAAATTACATTTTAAACATATACCTAAAAAACAGCCCACCTAAAGCTGAAATGACTTACAAAAATAAGTGTGCGCATTAAAGAGCTTTAAATGGTTAGTTCACCAAAAATTAATTTACTCACATTCATTCCAAACACTTAAAGCCAGGGACACAGCAAGTCGGTCGGCTGTGGGCACTTTTGATCCGTTTTTGAGCGACGGTTAGCACAGTTTTTTGGTGTTTTCCGCACCGTTGACTATTATTGAACGTGATCGGGTTTTTTTTGTTTTTTTTTTGCCAATGTTCTTATTTTCATAATAACATGAGCCGAGTGGAATAAAGAAAGTGATCAGCATGATTGATATTCAAAATGTTAAGCAAGCGCTGCTCTGTTTACGGTTTGTACAGTATATCTGCAGTCCTAATTTCGGTTTCCCTTTTTGAATGATGAAAATGATGACTTTCTTACACATGCTAGGTGACAGGCGAATAGTCCTTTGGTGTGTTCAAGCGCAGCTTCTTGGCCGAGACGCAGCAAAAAAACTCTTGGCCGAGACGCAGTGAAAAATCTCTGCTAGTTATTTGACGTCGGTTTGGTTTAAGGTTTACAGCAAACCCCTCATCAGAATGTTTGAGGCATATCAATATAGAGCTTTAATAATTCTGGAGGCCTACACATTTTTCTGAAATGTGTAAATCTTCGAACCGTGGCATTTAGGTCTAAAATTATTTCATGCACATTTTGTAAAGGTTAGTGAAAACCACAGTGTGAATGTGAAGGGACTGAAATTGTGTGTGTGTGTGTGTGTGTGTGTGTGTGTGTGTGTGTGTGTGTGTGTGTGTGTGTGTGTGTGTGTGTGTGTGTGTGTGTGTGTGTGTGTGTGTGTGTGTGTGTGTGTGTGTGTGTGGTTACCTTGGCACTGTTGAAGGAGTGCGGTCTCTCACTCCCAGGTTCTTGGCCGAGTTCTGCACTCTTGCTCCCTAAAAAGAGCCATAATTATAAATGACTTGCAGGCCTTTCAGAACACTTATTCTTTAAATACATATTCTGTGTCCAGTCGGTCAAAGGTGAGAAGTGAGTCATTCACAGAAGCTGTGTTGTAGATTGCTATGGAACCAATATGAAATATCAACTCAAAAAAATGTATTAAAAAAATAAAGGTTGAGAAAAAAAAAACACCTAAAATGTCTTTATTAAGGCTGGAATTAATTACATGATATACCAAAATAATGAGTCTAAGATTAATGAACCTAAGATTAATTAATCTTTGATGAGGTAAATTTGCAATGTTTTGCACTGACGTGGTATTTCAAGCGTGAATTACTCTGATGAAAGAAAAACTCCTCATAATTTAATTTATGAACCGGTCAGGAGGCTTGATTAATTGCATTAATGTTTCCATTATGACACAAAATAAATTAATGTAATAAATGCACTGTAAAAAATATTTTCATGATTTGTTATCACAACTTTTAATCTTTTGTCAAATCAACTTAGATAATTAATGTGGTTCAGATAACATATATTTTGAAGTTCTATTTATTAAACCATAATCTTTTGTCAAATCAACTTAGATAATGTTGTTCAGATAACATATATTTTGAGTTTCTATTTATTAAACCAATCTCTTTGTTGCATTAACTCAATTTTTTAATTTCAATGAACTCAAAATTTTAAGGCAACCAGGTAACTTACATTTTTAAGTTAAACCTTTAACTTAAAAATGTAAGTTACCTGGTTGCCTTAAAATTTTGAGTTCATTGAAATTAAAAAATTGAGTTAATGCAACAAAGAGATTGGTTTAATAAATAGAAACTCAAAATATATGTTATCTGAACAACATTATCTAAGTTGATTTGACAAAAGATTATGGTTTAATAAATAGAACTTCAAAATATATGTTATCTGAACCACATTAATTATCTAAGTTGTTTTGACAAAAGATTAAAAGTTAAGATAACAAATCATGAAAATATTTTTTTACAGTGTGAAGTAACTGAATAAATTCATGTAATTAACATAATTTAAAATGCCAAACTGACAGTGCAAGTTTTCAAATAATAACTGTATATATATACTGTATAACAAATTTAAATGCGTGTTTATTTTATTTCAAGTAATGGAAATGTTTCTTTGTATAATAACCCTGATATATGTATGTATAATATTTGATCAAACATCTTTTAAAATGAAATCATCCGATTTCTTTTCAATTTCTGTACCATGGAAAAATGACTTTTTTAAAATAAATGCACACCATCTGGTCCTTCTATTTTTAAATAATTTATATAATAATTTTTCAGTTCGTTTCCTCGTCAGCCTGCCCTGCCTTCCTTCATAGATGTTGTATCTCATATTTCACAGGAAAAGCGCACTGGTAGAAGATCCTGCCAGCCAGCTGAACCTGTGACTTACAAGCTGCATCCGTCATCCCAGTTCACCAACGTTGACCTTGTCAGGTGTGTTAGATGGACTTGTTTGTGATCATAAATTTGAATTTAAAACATTCATACTCATACAACGTGTGATTTAGAGGAGCACATCCTGTCCCACGCTAAAATGAATCACAGGCCTGTTTAACACACGGCGCTTTTGCTGCGAGCGGAATCCTATCACGTCAAAATGAAAAACGGCCACCTGCGCCCTGACGTAGGAGCGAAAACGTGTATCTTGCACATTTTACAAACATAAGCTGTTTCCGCAAATAGCTCTGCAGGTTTGGTTTGACGCGAGGCGTCTCGGCAGGTGCGTCTGGATCAGCATAAACACTGCCGGAGGAAGTCTGGGACTGAAGAACAGGTACTCTGTCTCTCTGATGATCATCAGGCACGGTCAGTCCCTTATCCTGTCATGATAACATCAGCAATTACACCACCAGAGTCACGCCGTTCGCCTACCGCTTTAACTCCTGGGACGTTAAAGGACACGGCTGGACAGAGAGGAGAAGGACTGAGATATGAGAGGGCGAGAACACAATGAGCCGTTGTCTACGGACACGGAGAAGATTATCCAACCACTTGATAACCTTTTCTTCAACAATCGCTTCTCTAAAAATATGGTTAACTCATTTTAGCCGTTCAGCAGTTTGGTGTTTATACACAGAAACTCCATAATGGAGCGATTCGTCAGTGTCCCTGTTGCTTCCTCTATGAGTTCCAGGCATTATGATGGATGAGTCTCTTTTAAGTCTCGCTGTGAGGTACGAATCACGAATAATAATAAATAGCCAGCCAGGGGGAGCTCTGATGATAGTCATTCATATTGATATTCATAAAGTCATTTTGGAGCCCGGACCGGCGCAGGTAAGGACTCATCGCCCACAGGCGGTCCAGAATATAACATAATATACATGCATTATGAATTCAGCAGATTTAAAATAATAGGTAATGCTGAAATGCAAATATATATCATAAAAATGTATGGCTAGCCTAAAGCACAAACATTTTAATGACCTGACCTATGAATGACTATTTCTTAATGCTGTGGTTTTTATTGGGTTCTTGCTTCATATTTTATATGGAACATCAAGTGGAGATCCAAAATCATGACCAAATGAAACTAAAAGTTCCTTAAAACCAAACATTAAAATGTATTAATATGACCATGAACTGTATAGGCTTACAAATAATGCAAACTATTTAAATGATAATTAAACTGTTTATTTTTATTTATTAAATTTAGCATTAATATTTTACTTATTTATCAGTTCTATGTATTAAAAAAAATTACTTTGAATACAATTTATATACAACAATATGTGTGTGTGTGTGTGTGTCTGTGTGTGTGTGTGTGTGTGTGTGTGTGTGTGTGTGTGTATGTGTGTGCGTAAAGTAATTTTAAATAAAAAAATAAACTAATTACAATACAATTAATTATTGATATTTATTTATAAATGTATTAATAAATTGATGAAATAAAATAAATAATATAATAAATAGATTATTCATATTTATTAATAAAGTGATGCATTTATAAATTATTGATTTGCATATATATATATATATATATATATATATATATATATATATATATATATATATATATATATATATATATATATATATAATTTATAAATGCATAATTTTGCCTCACAGCAGAAGTGGAGCATATGGAACAATAATTTATACGCATATATGCAGATCAATAATTTATTTATGCATCAATGTATTATTAATAATCCACACATAAATAAAAATGTACTTTATTTCGCTAATATTATTATTTTTACTACTACTTTTATCACTAAATAATTATTACAATTTGAGGAACACTGCCCTAATATACTCTTCTAAAAGTTTTGTGACCGGTCTTTACCTCTCATGACTCAGGCCCACCTTGAAGTTTCATTCCTTCTGAGCTGACACAGCAACTGTCATAGCCTTCTACTATACAAGTCTCACAGTGCTTAATGATATAAAAGGAGCAGACCCTGTCAGGTCATCCATAACCTCGTGAAGGACGTTCAAGGCTAGTCAGAAAAAGACTAACAATCTTCCCACTTTCTAAATGAAAGGTATAGGGAGACTTCATTTCATGAGCGTTTATCCTCCTCCTTCCAGACTAGCTAACTGGAGGGAGGAAAAGCTTATGCTAATAGCCATGTAGAGAAGAAACCAGAAAGCAAACCAAGGCAGTTAAGCTTGTTACATTTCCCAAAATAATTAAACAGTCCTTTGATAAAAAATAAATCCTCCTCGAAATGAACACGGTGGCCTAATGTTTGGATTTTTTTGCAACTGTAATTCCAAGTAAATTAACGGGGTCAGTAAAATTCAGAAAACATTCAAAGCAGAGGTAGATATTAGCTCATCTTTTTTTCCGCTGAAATATAGCACTTCAAAACTAAACCATATAAATTAATTTCCCAGTAGAAAATGTAATTAAGAAACAATAGGTTTAAACAATCATTTAATACAGGGATGGGCAACTTGGGTCCTGCAACTGTCCTGCAGAGTTCTCGAGTGCCTTGGCCTCATATGTTTTTTGCAAGCTAATCAAGGTCTTCAGGATTACTAGAAAGCCCTGTAGCTTTTCATCAGAGCTCAACTCTGCAGGATAGTGGCCCTCCAGGACTGAAGTTGCCCATCCCTGATTTAGATGGTCAAGGTAACTTCAACCTTATGCACTTTTATGTCCCAGGGGTTGATTTTTTATTAATAACTAATAGATTTCAGATTTTACTTTTTTTTTCTGCACATTGAAGATCACATTGAAAGTGATGAGTGAAAAGTGCAATTTTGTCAAATAATGCAGAAATATCTTATTTCATTTAACTTAGGATACATTCAATTCTAGCTATCAAATGAGTCAAATGTCATCATTTGAGATGTGGTGGAAATGATGTGTTGGGAGTGTTTATGACTTAAAAAGAACAATAATTATCCCGTGACGTTTGGGGTCAGTATGTTGTTTTTGTTGTTGAAAAAAAAAAATGCAAGGATTTATTAAATTAATCACTAAAGACTTTTATAATGTTAAAAAGATTTCTATTCCAAATAAATGCTGTTCTTTTGAACTTTCTGTCCATCAAAGAAATGTTACTTGAGAACCAATTCAACATATTACAATGATTTCTGAAGGATCATGTGACAATGAAGATTGGAGTAATGATGCTGAAAAGCATCTTTCAGCTTTGCCAAAACAAGAATTAAGTACATTTTAAAATATACTATAGGGGTCATGTCATGGACTTTTAATTATAAGGATTAAGGACCTTTAGGCTATGAAACTTGCAGGATGTTTTAATAGTACAAAGTCCTCTTATATGTCAAAAGATTAGGAAAATTAGATTTCTTTATGTCATGACTCCTCTAAAGGGTTAGTTCACCCAAAATGATCCCATAATTTACTCAGCCTCAAGCCATATAGGTGTATATGACTTTCTTCTTTCAGCCAAACACAATTGGAGTTATATTACAAAATATCATGGCTCTTCCAAGCTTAATAATGGGAGTGAATGGTACATTAGATTTTGAAGCCCAAAAAAGTACATCCATCCATCATAAAAGTAATCCATATGGCTCCAAGGGGTTAAAGGGGTTCTGAAGCAAAGCGATGCGATTTTGTAAGAAAAATATCCATATTTGTAACTTTATAAACTGTAAAGCTTTTGGGCTTCAAAATCTAAACCATTGACTCTCACTATAAAGCTTGGAAGAGCCAGGATATTTTTTAATATAACTCCGATTGTGTTTGTCTGAAAGAAGAAAGTCATATACACCTAGGATGGCTTGAAGGTGAGCAAATTATGGGATAATTTCCATTTTTGGGTGAAATAACCCTTTAAGATAGAAAACAGTTATATTAAATTATAAAATACATTAGTTAAATGCAGCCTTGGTGAGACTTCTTTCAAAAACATTAAAAGAAAACTTTTGAACGGTACTGTATATACATTGTTGGACATTGTTAGTGGACAAATTAAATAAACTAGAGAGAGTGTAAAAAGTGTGCTAAAAGTCCACAGGGCCAAAAGTGTTGAAGAAACATCCAGTAACAGAACATACCTGCTTCCTCATGACGTCAGTGGCCTGCAAGATGCATCGTGGGGGCAAGCCGTGATTCCGGGCCAGAAGAATGGCCTGTTCCAGCGTAACACTTAGTGTACAACTGCAAGACCGGAAAGAAAATACAGGTCCGCATTTAGCACCATACACTCCACATTATAATGTCAAATCAGAGCTGTTTATCAAATACATACGTATTTCATCAAGTATTCAGATGCTGATTGCAGCAATAGCAAAAATGAGCGGTAAAATGAAAAACAGATTTTTTTTTTCCACTCAAGTGTATTGAGGGAAAACAAATCTGATCAGAGACCACTTTCCGCTTGCCATGCTCTAATTTAATTAATTACGCTGAGATGATTTTAATTAATAATTTAATTATAAAACAGAGAAGCTAAATAAATAGGACTAAATTCTGATTACAGCATTTAAGAGGAGGACAGATTCTGGCTCTACTGGGAAAGTCGAGGCATTTAACAAGCTTGCGCGGTCCGGGCTGGTGTCTCATCCGTCTGTGTCAGAGCCTGGCTAACATGAAGACCTGTCAGATGTGCTTTCATTCCAGCTTGATGAAGCATGACATGCGCTTTCATTCTCTGAGAACATGTGTCTGCCACTCACGTCCCATTAACATTTGAACAGACAGTCAAAGGGTAGCGTGGCCTAACAGGTGTGAGAGACATACACTCCACTGCATCGTTCTGAAATTGAACAGTCCCAAGACACCAATAAACATCCACCAAGGTGAGCTACAAGCATGCAGTCTCTAAAAGAGACAAAGACTGACCACTAGATAGGAGTGAGAAAGGAGCCAATCAGGACAAAAGATCTGATAAACAAAATCATCCCGAATAAGAGGTCAATATAACTTTATGAGCTAATAACTAATAACTCCTTTCCATAACCATGTGATGTATAAACAACCTACTCAACTTAATAATCTCCAATCTAAACATGAAACCTTTACAACCCACTCGCAATAATCATGAAAATCCAATTAGATAGCAAAAACACTAGGCTGTGCAATAACTCTTTTATTTATTAAGATCATGGAAAAATATATTTCTCAAAAGCTTTCTGAGGAACAATGAGCAGCGTATGACCTAAAAAGACCAAATCCAAATGACCAAGCTAAGGAAACATTTACACAACAGCGATGTGAACAAACCCCCCGTTCACATGGATCGGTTGAAACACTACGCGCCTTTAGACTGAACACGTAAACGTTGTAAACGTCAATGTTGTTGTGTAAATGAATAGCCAAAACATATCAAAAGTTTTCCGTTTTTAGTTGAAAACAGTGTAGTGTAAACGGCCCCTAAATGACGACTTATTTAGGGAGATATCAAACTATTTTAGATCTGATAAACAATGAAGCAATCAATAAAAAAGTCAATATCTGACACTGCTATTTCTTTTTTTATACCTGTGTGGAAACTAGTGAGCTGAGCTTTAACACAATGACTACAGAATCCGTCAAAAAGATATTTGGTTATTTAATAGCTTGTCCACTGTCTATATCCATGATGCATCATCCTGACATTTCCATCTCGTTTTTGGTGATATATTATATACATGTTCACAGGCTTTTACCGGCAGAGGTGTCAGATTTGTTATATGGCTCTCATCTGTGAATTCAATCATTCAGTTCTTCTGAAGTGAGAACAGCACTGACCTTTGGCTCAAGTACAAGAGATTTTTTTTAAGTTGATCTCAGTATGCAGATAGTGAAAATTCTAGCTATCACACTAGAAAATATGAAACTTACTGGGTGATGGATTTGTTTTCTGTGCCTTTGTAATAAGTGCATCTGAATTCGGTGCTTGTTTCACTCTTTGATTGTCTGCCCTTGGCAACAAATTGGTTACTTTCTGCTGACTATGTTGAAATACACCGGATGCTAAGGTGTATTTTACCCTCAGATCGATTCTTCTGATTTATAATAGAGAAAAAAAACATGATACAAAGATTTCAGTCAGCAATCGCCAGTGTTCCTCACATGGGCCATTGATACTGAACAGTCATTTTAAACTTCAAGGACACGTCATGACGCAGCAAAGAGAGGTGAATCTCACTAAAGTGTAGGCTTGATTCATGTATATCCGTTACGCTGATAGACACACATATACTGAGTGTCAAGGGCACTGCGTGACCTCTTAACTACGCCTCGATATTGATCCTTCGCAGTGTTTTATGGCTGATTGAGCTGTCTCGTCGCTTCTCAGCCGTAGCGTTCCTACTGTTACTTAATTGCTTGAGGGAATGCTGCTCAAACGCAAGCGTAAAGGCCCTTACACACTCACGTCATACGCCACTTTGACCTCCACATGACAAGCATTAAAGAAAGCATCACTGAAGAATAATTATATGTGGTTGCTAGCAGGAATGTGGGTAGAGCTAACTATATAGTAAAATTGTGAAAGCAAAAACATTATTTATATACTATTTTAGTATTTTGTTATTGTAATTTTATCGTGTTTTTGTAATTTTTTGTTGTTGTTTTATATATTTCTGCATAGCTTTAGCTTACTTTTGTTTTAGTTTAAGTTCAATTTATTTCTGTCAGTTGCCAAGCCAACATTTCCAGTGATGTACAGTAACAAAGTATTTCTCCATTACCGTATAAGTATTTTTAAGTAATTTTACTTCACTACATTCCAAGGCATAATATCTTACTTTGGTCACACTTTAGATTAGGGTCCAATTCTCACTATTAACTACCTATTAACTACAACTTTTGCCTCAATAAACTGCTTATTAATAGTTAGTAAGGTAGTTATTAAGTTTAGGTAATGGGTAGGATTAAGAGATGTAGAATATGGTCATACAGAATAAGGCATTAACAGTGCTTTATAAACTAATAAACAGCCATTATCCTAGTAATATGCATGCTAATAAGCAACTAGTCAATAGTGAGAATTGGACCCAAAGTGTTACCCTTACTTTTTATTGCACAACATTCCATAAAAACATATTGTTCCTCGTTATTTCGAACGGAAGAAATCGCCACCCTCCTGAGACGTAAGAGCGATGTCCGATTCGTGAAGCTGGTTACTTTCAATGAATCTGTTGAACTGGTTCACAAATAACACTGAACAACTTTTTTATAGTATTTGTCGCCACAAGTTTCCATATATATATATATATATATATATATATATATATATATATATATATATATATAAAAAAAAACCTATATAGTATATTTCGCTTGTTGGCACACTTGAATTATCAATAACTTAAATTGATTTTTTTTTGTATATTAAAGTTTGATAGTGTATAATAAGTGTTTGTAATAAAATAAAAAGTTTGCTTATTTGCAATACATATTAAATGTATGCACTAATCATTATTATTAGTTGCTGACTACTGACTAGTTTGGCTAGAATAAATATATTGGTTCAGTTAAGTACTTTTTACTTTTAATACTTAAGTATATTACAAATCAAGCACTTTTGCACTTTTACTCAAGTAAATCCAAAAATGAGTAGGCTATACTTAAAGTCTGCTAGGCTACTTAAGTTATCTGGAAATACTGCTGAAGTTCAACTAAAGATATACTTAAGTATATTTGATTGTGCTTAAGTGGAACTATTGAAAGTATACTTTAGATACACTTTAAATATCTTGCATTAAAGAGTGATATTATACAGAAGTCATACTATCCTTAACTAATAGTGATATTAAAACACATTTTAGGCTTAATATTAATAAATGTGCATTGTCCAATAAAGTTGCATATTTATATCGGTAACTCTCAAGCGATATGTCAGTAAATATGGTAATGGATTTGTAGTATGAATGTATTTTAAATACATTTTGGTATTGCTTTTTTTTCACTAGGGTCCTTAAATTGTTAAATGCATCAGTACTAGCGCTTTAAAGCGAGACACAATTTCAGGGCAGATCAGAGATGCTTTGCCATCACAGCAGAGGTGGGAGCCGCAGGAGCTGCGCACTATGGAGAATCAAAGCTGGCCTGAGGCAAGACCTGTGTGAAGGCATTTATTGGCTCTTTATAAAATAAGCACTCTGAACTCCAACTTCTGCTGATGAATAAAATGTGGAAGAGACTCATCAAATGTGTCTGGTATTCTCAGGGGAGGATGCTTATATGCTTATATACACAGTCAGCAACTTACAGCCAGCAGATGTGAATGTCTAAATTACACACTTAAATGTGACTCTGGGGCTGGACAGATGGACTAGAGAGACAATAAATGGGAGAAAAAAATATTGGTCTTAATTGATGAATATAATGAAAGATCATATATCCTAAGTTGGTGATTTAAGCACTTTTATTGAGCTCTGTAGAGACCCATGGATGTTTCATTGGACTATTCATGCTTCAAGAGTAGGACAGATGGTTAAAGTACACAAAAAAGAATGTTACTGAATTCAAGCATTACATGTCCCCCCATGGTGTCCACTTATGAGGTTAGAATTTTCAAAAAAAAAATTGAGCCCTTTGAGTTTGCAGTTGGGTTCAATAAAGTTTGCAGATCTTCATATTCAATAAAAGTCAAAGCCTGCATTGCATTGTATCCGATCCACAACATAAATGTGCATCACCAACTGTTAAAAGTTGAACTGAAATGATTGAGGACCTTCAGCTTCTCTTTCCAAACAGAGATGGAGAGATGTGCAGAACAATAGATGATACACACAGCTAGACACAGCACAAAGTTTGGGGAACTTTGACACATTTAACTCTTATCAGTAAGAGTATCCTATTTAATTCATATTACCTCATTGTGACAGGTGCATGTTTCTAAACAAAGCATAGCATCATTGACATATAAATATATTAATTTGTCTGACACTTAAGGAAGTTCAGATCGAGACGGACTGGAAACCTGTGGTTCTGAGTCACAGTGTTTTCCTAGAGCACTGAACTCATTTGCAGTACTTCAATACGTCAAGGAAAATGTGATTTCACATTATATGACCATTTTAAACTGTGTTCTTACTCTCCCTATTTGGGAGGAACCAGTAAACTTAGAACAACTTTATACTGAAATTGGAACTTTAAAGCAAAGCTTGTGCCTCCATTTTATTTAATTAAAAGCAGGAACTGGCACATTTTGGCCGTTGATTGAGGCCGCTTGGCAAACAAAAATGTATATAAATAGTAGCGCATAATAAAATGCTGATGCTCTGCATTTGATGCCATACTGGTTTTAATATGTCAGGATAACCACATCTGACATCCTTCTCCATGGAACTAATTTCATAAACTCTCACATACGTTAAATATTACATATTATAGCAACTTGAATTTGGCTATACTATTGAAAAAAATGGACTATAAATATGAAAAACATTTCCCAAACCATGTTTTGCACAGAATTATCTAGAACTAACATTTGGTTATGAGCAAACACAGGTTAAATAGAGAGTGTGTTTGATGGAGGCATCGTATCCGTATCCGTGGCGGGTCTGAGCACCTGCGGCTTCACTAAAGCTGAGATGTGGCCTGTAATTGCTCTGGCGTACAAATGTGAGTTAGTCACACCTAAACCAACACACACAATGCTGAAAACATTTCATGCTGCTTTTCCAATACACTGCAGTAAAGAGCCACTCAAACAGCAGCATGCATGTGTAGGGCCTTGAAATTGAGATCGAAATATCGTTCCAGCAACATACAGTGCTAATAAAAAGTAAACACCCTCCTGTTATTTTCCACATCCTGAGAATTATTACCAATACCAAATCCAATACACACAGATTATTACAAAATAAATGTGTGTGTTCACACTTGGCATGTTTGGTTCAATTAAAACGAACCCTAGTGCGATTGCTCTGTTAGTGCGGTTCATTTGAAGAAGTGTGAATGCCGCCATTTGAACCCTGGTGCGCACCAAACAAGCGAACCGAGCACAAACACATTTGCAACGAGCACATTTATCCCGGGAAACACAGTATTGTTTTGGATGTTTGGTAAGTTCCATCTTGAAATATACATCATAAAAGATGACCAATCAGGTTGTGAATCTATCCCTATGCCTATATGTTCTGTATCTTTAGGTTCGGTGTTAAAAATGCCAATGTGAATGCTAAGTGGACCAGAACTAAATGTTGTTTTTTGCAAACCGAACTATAAGTGTGAACACACCATAAAAGCTAATATCTCAGAAGAAAAAAAGCAATAATTTGAAGGTTTTGTGGATGGTTGCCAGGGTGTTGCTATGCAGTTGCTTAAAGGTTCTGCTTCTGTTAAGGAGATGTTAGCACATTCACTGGCTCTGCCCCACTGGGAACACCCCTATTTGGTCAAATGAAGGTGAAAGATCCTTCCAAGCAGATTTGTGACAAAGGTATTCAAAATTCCCAGCTATCGCAAGTATATAAAAAATAATGGCAATGAATATATCGCAAAGCACTATAAAGCCCCTATTACAAACGAGAACAAATTTAAATCTTCTCAGAACTGGCTGTCCTCCCAAACTCAGTATCTAGGCAAAACGACCTGGAGAAAGTGATGCCACCAAAGAGGTCTATAAAAAATTTAAAGAGTTACAGTCCACCAGACAGTGATGTGAGAAACATCAGGAAAATAAAAAACTTACAAGATGAGGAAAAAAATACAAGAATACTCGTACTGAACCAACAAGGATGGTTTCCTGGAGTGACCCAGCTAAAAAAAACAACTGATTTAAAGTCCAATTGGGTATCTTTGGAATGACTTTGCAATTCAAAAACGTTTCCCATCCAACTTGGGCAATTTTGCTAAGAAAAGTGGTTTCAAATTTCAGTGTCAAGATGAGTCCAAAAAAACTCTGCAGCCAAATGAGATTATAATAGTGCAATAATAGTGGGGGCAAATGCCATGGTTGTGCATCATTAAGAATTGAATTGAGAATGCTTTTCCTAAATTTGAATTGAACTTAAAATTATGTAAGAATCGAATTGTTATAATTGAAATTCAAATACAAATTTAAGAAAGTAGAATTACAATTTAACATTCATAATAAGTGTAAAAAACAGACACATACACACAAAAAAACAAGACTTAAAAAACTGACGGTTAAATTTTGCATGCTGAACATTCCATCAATGTAAGTCAATATACAATGCGTTTCAAAAGTTTGGGGTCGGTATTTTTTTTTGTCAGCAAGGGTGCATTAAATTGATCAAAAGTGACAGTTAAGACTTTTACATTGTTACAAAACAAATCTATTTTAAATAAATTATGTTTTTGGCTACACTCTATTTTAAGGTCTACTTGTTGCAGTGTAATTACTAAGTAATTATAATTAACAACATGTACTTTCTATAGGGTTACAATTAGGGGTTGGTTTAGGGTTAGTTGCAACTAATTATACATAATTTACTGTTAATATACACACATATGGTGACAAGTCTGCATACAGGCAGGAGGTTAAACAGCTGGCTGTCTGTTGCAGTCATAACAACCTGGAGCTAAACACACTCAAAACAGTGGAGATGAGAGTGGACTTCAGGAGAAACCCCCCAGCACTCCCTCCTACTTATCATCATGAACAGCACTGTGGCTGCAGTGGAGACATTTAGATTCATGGGCTCTACCACCTCTCAGGACCTGAAGTGGGACAATCACATTGACCTCCATTGTGAAAAAAGCCTTCCTTCACCAGCTGAGGAAGTTCAACTTGCCACAGGCGCTACTGATGAAGTTCCACTCAGTCATCACTGAATCTGTCCTCTGCACTTCCATAACTGTCTGGTTTGGCTCGGCTACAAAATCAGACATCCGAAGACTACAGAGAACGGTTCTGACAGCTGAAAGGATTATTGGTGCTCCCCTGCACACCCTCCAAGAACTGAATACATCGAAAGTTAGAAAAAGAGCTCAGAAAATCACTCTGCATCCCTCACATCCAAGCCACCTTCTCTTTGAACTTTTGCCATCTGGCCATCGCTACAGAGCACCAGAACAGCCAGGCACGAGAAAAGTGTCTTCCCCCAGGCAGTCTACCTCATGAACAGTTAAATGTTCTCCGCACTGTGCAATGATAATGTGCAATATCACATATCTTTATTTGACAATACCCTACGTCTTCATTCCCTGTTAATTCTATTGTATTGTATTTTGTATATAGCACACCTGTACATACAAGTCTATTTTGTTAATATTGACAATAACAAGAAATGTAAATTGACCACCAAATCAGCATATTAGAATGATTTCTGAAGGATAATGTGACTGTTTTTACTGTTTCATCAAATTAATGCAGTCTATTTCATCTTAAGAGACATCTTTCAAAAACATAAAAAATCTTACTGATCCTAAGTCAATGAGATATTTTCAACAAAATCTGAATATTTGAGGAATATCAATATAGTGCTGAATTTCAAGCACTATAATAACAAGGTCCACAAAGGATGAACACTCCTTATAGGCTCTATATTTATAGGGACACACAGAGACAAATAGAAGCACAAGAAATTGAAAATAAATAAGCAAAGCAATTTGGTGAAATAAGTATGTCAGCTCTCGCTGATACTAAAAGAGGACTTGAGATTAATAACATGCGTTCCTTCAGTGGAGATTCACAAATGAACCTTTAGAGAAATGGAGCTGTCTGGATCATCTCTGAAATTGTGGATTAAGCGAGAAAATTCTAAATTTAGAACTGAGATGCTGAGTATTCATAATTGCATTGGATGAATGATTAGTGCAGAAAAAGGTATTTATGGAATGATACATGAGCATGTAATGAGGATTATTACATATTCATGCAGAAGAGGAAATTGAATATTAGATGGTATGAGGAAGAGAGATTGGATAGAGGAAAACTGCAATAGAACTATCAAGATAACCCCCCCAAAAATCCACCAAAACAGAAGAAAGATTGAGGCTGCAGAGAAGAAAACAGGATAAAAGACATAAGTGACAGGAAGTAAATTGCTCCGAGCTACAGACAGAAAGGAAAAAAGACAGGGGAGGAAAAAACAGAAGCGTTCCACTTAGAGTCCCTGGCGAATGCCTGATGCCTGTCGGACAGAAGGGAACAGAGGAGTTTGAGTGTATGTGTGTGTAACCCAGACTGACCGGTGTACTCCGCTGTTACACATGACGATGTGACACGCTCCCAGGCGGCTGCAAAGCTCCGAGGCCACGGTGAGCAGCCCGACTCCAGACGCTCCACAGGCTGTGAACTGACATGCAGCCGTCCGCCGACACGAGATAAAACTTTCCATCAACCTGTACAACTCATCTAGAGCATTAAGAGGACGCATCAGCTACAAAGAGGGAGAGAGTAAAAGAAAGATTCCATGTTAAAGAGATAGTTCACCCAAAAAAATATAACTCTGTCATTATTTAATCACTCTCATGATGTTGCAAACTCATATTTTTCTGTGTCCATTGAACACAAAAAGAGAAATTCTAAAATCTAAAATCATCACGCTTTTCCACACAATGACAACTCTCTCTTAACTGAGAGCAACTTGCACTTGCCATTGTTTAGTTTCAAGATGAACACCAAATGTCCTAATTTAACTAAGGCCTACTCCTGGCTTAAGTTAAGCCCGATCTGTGAAACCTGGCCCTGAAGTAAAATGATAATGCAGTATGAAGAACAGGCTGAAATGTACTCTAGTGAGAGACTTCTGTCCTTCCATTGACAGTCCATGCAACTACCACTTTGACGTCTCTTCTTGAGGAAGCTCAAACGTGCTACGTAACATGAGAATGAACCTCATTGGTTCTTGACAAAGCTCAAACGTGCTGCGTAACATGAGAATGAACCTCATTGGTTCTTGCAGAAGCTCAAACGTGCTGTGTAACATGAGAATAAACCTCATTGGTTCTTGCAGAAGCTCAAACGTGCTGCGTAACATGAGAATGAACCTCATTGGTTCTTGACGAAGCTCAAACGTGCTGTGTAACATGAGAATGAACCTCATTGGTTCTTGACGAAGCTCAAACGTGCTGTGTAACATGAGAATGAACCTCATTGGTTCTTGACGAAGCTCAAACGTGCTGTGTAACATGAGAATGAACCTCATTGGTTCTTGACGAAGCTCAAACGTGCTGTGTAACATGAGAATGAACCTCATTGGTTCTTGCAGAAGCTCAAACGTGCTGTGTAACATGAGAATGAACCTTATTGGTTCTTGCAGAAGCTCAAACGTGCTGTGTAACATGAGAATGAACCTCATTGGTTCTTGACGAAGCTCAAACGTGCTGCGTAACATGAGAATGAACCTTATTGGTTCTTGCAGAAGCTCAAACGTGCTGTGTAACATGAGAATGAACCTCATTGGTTCTTGACGAAGCTCAAACGTGCTGCGTAACACGAGAATGAACCTCATTGGTTCTTGCAGAAGCTCAAACGTGCTGCGTAACATGAGAATGAACCTTATTGGTTCTTGAGGATGCTCAAACGTGCTGCGTAACACGAGAATGAACCTCATTGGTTCTTGACGAAGCTCAAATGTGCTGCATAACACACGAGAATGAACCTCATTGGTTCTTGCGGAAGCTCAAACGTGAAGTGAAGCACACGAGAATGAATCTCATTGGTTCTCGTACATCAAGCAAACATGCTTGAGTTTCAATTTATCACAACAGTTGATGAATGTTTATATGTGAATAAAAGCCTAAATTAAATCTGTTCATCATATAAAGCAATCGTGTCTCTTCAGAAAATTTGGACTAAACCGGATAATTCATATGGATTCGTTTTACTATCTCTTTATGAACTTTTTGAATTGTCAAAGTGGTAGTTGCGTAGCTGCAAATGCAGGGACAGAAAGCTCTCAGATTTCATTAAAATATCTTAATTTGTGTTTTGAAGATGAACGAAAGTCTTACAGGTTTGGAACAACATGAGGGCGAGTAGATGATCATTTTTTGGGGGGTGGGGTGGGGGTTAACCATTTAATGACAGAAAGGCCATGTTTAAACTCAGGTTACTTTTGTCATTATTTAGAATCAACAAATGCATTTGATAAATAACTAGGTTCACTCTACTTTCTTAATCACAGATTTTCCACAAGTCCCTGAATATTGTATGATGGTACATACCTTGTCTATAAAAGCCGCTTTGGGAGCCGAGCTGGGGGGAAGGTTTGATTTATCCAGATAAAAGGCCCTATGGAGGAATAATAAAGACATGTTAGTGTAAGCAGTGAACATACAAACTGTAGACATATGATTGCATACACAAGAACACAGGATGTGCTGTAAAACGTAATTTGGGATTTGATTTATCTTTTACATAAAAAGAAAGCTGGTTGTAAAGATTCTTTATTCTACAAACAAAGCAGCTGGGAATTCTATTTTAAAACAACATGGGATTCGTTCCAGATGACAATTACTGCCTGCAGTACCAATAACAGACATAGGTGGCAGTAGAGTAGTTGAAAGAGAATGAATTCTGCATATGGGGGAATATATCCAAATATAATTCTTTTTCCAATTTTAAATCAAAATATCACACTTTTATTGTAAAAGAGTCATGGCAGAACTGCCTGCTCTGTGGTTCTGGGTTTGTGGCATATTGCAGCACATGTTTATTGTCAGGTAAATTAATCCACCATCTGCATCCTAGCCAGGGAGAGATTTATCACGTTAATGTTCTCATTTGACACACCATTAATATTATTGTTAATTAGTAAAATATAGTAATCATTCGCTGATTGGAGCAGATGATATGAAAATTGTGGCACTATTAAAGACTATTAATACAGCCAAATTATGTTAACAAATACACTTCTCTCTCTCTCTCTCTCTCTCTCTCTCTCTCTCTCTCTCTCTCTCTCTCTCTCTCTCTCTCTCTCTCTCTCTTTCTCAAAGAAACAAACACACACATGCATGGAGTCTTGAGCTGCCATCATTTCTAACTCACCCTGCATACTAATTAAGGCAGCTTATGTTAGTGTAAAGGGGAGCATTAAGCAAAGTTCTTTAGAAACACCAAGAGGCCATCAGCTTAAATCACTAAGAGCTTAAATCACTTAAACCACTGATTTACAAAAGGATTTTCATCATCATTTCATTAAGCAGCACCCAACATATAATGCAAAGCGCAAACAAACACGAATGGAGGTTAATTGGCTCAGAAACATCCATCAAGGCCTCTAAGCTCTGATTCAGCAGCTGGGAGACTTCGATTGTAGCCATTTCAATAATACACAGGAATGTCTGTGATCCTGGTATATTATTGTTTCAAATGACATATCTAAAGCTAAATCTCACTTTAGACCTTTGCCAGCTTTCTGGGTAAAATAACAGTCAGAGGTTTTACCATCTAATTAAAAAAAATTTAAATCAATAAAGTCAGTCTGATCAAATATTACATACAGTATACACACCACAATTTGTAATCAAAAGTAACAGTGCTGTAAATACTTTAACATTATATATATATATATATATTTCAAATAAATGCTGTTCTTTCAATCCTTCTATTCTAAGAATGTCGAAAAAATTCATCTGTTTTCACAAAAATATTAAGCACAACTGTTTTAAACATTGATAATAATAAGAAATGTTTCTTGAGCAGCAAATCAGCATATTAGAATTATTTCTGAAAGATCATGTGCCACTGATAATGCCTGCAGATTCAATATGCATTCAATATGCCATCAGAGAAATAAATCAAATTTTAAAATAGAAACATTAAAATGTGATCATATTTCACAATATCACTGTCTTTTTAATGCGTGTTGAGCATATAAAACTTCAAAGACATTAAACAAATATTTCCAACTCCAAACTTTTGGACGTCTGTGTGTATTTTAGTAATATTATATTTACTTGAATCAATATTATTATTCTTTATTTTACATTTTAATTTTTACATGCAAAACAGTTACAAGATATGATTCAACTTTTCTAAAATGTATAATGCTCTGATATTTACTGACCCTGACTACAACAGAGTGTGTTGAAAAGAAAGAAAAGGAGACCAGGAAAAAAGAAAATGTACTCCGTAATTTCAGTCAAGAAGACAAATGCCTCACAGACTGCCGACACAAGACCTTCACAATCCAGCAGTTCTGTGCCGGCTGCTTGTTCATTTTTGTGAATTCTCAGTCTCTGAAATTTCAGTCCGTCACCCTTCCTGCAGATGGCCTGAAGTCTCAGAATAAGCCATGGTCACATCCATCAGCAAAGTCTCCAAAGATGTCCTTGCCTGGACATATCAGAGCAGGATTTGAAAAGTGCTCTGTAACACTCAGTTCGACTGAAATCTATCAAGGCAAGACTAGAGAGGTTCTTTATGAAATGAAAGCTCTTCTACACCCGTAAAAAAAAAAAAAAGTTGTGCTAGACCAGTTAAAGTTCATAAGTCACTATGGTTCACGTCCTGATTTATCCACACCAGTACAGTTTCATGTAATGTACCCCTCACTTCAGACTGTGACTAAAGGGTCCACTGATTTAAAACAATAGCCCGCTATGCTTCTCAAAGTTCTCCGCACCAGATGGGCAGAACGGGTCTTCACGCATCGCAAAACCAAACAGACAAGTTTGGCGGGCTCAAACAGCACCAGATGGAGCTGACGATTTATGTCACTAGATCAATCGCCCATCCGCTGTTCAGTTTCACGGCAGAGACAACAACTCACTGTTGAGAAACACTGCATAGACAGGGGGTGTGCGTTAACTTATATTTAGGGGCATGAGATTTTCCCACAAAATCCCATCCTGAATGTTATCTTTTAGATATTTTATTTGGTAACACTTCATTTTACAGTGTCCTTATGACATGTAGTTACTGTATAAATTATGCATAATTACATGCAACTAACCCTAAACTAACCCCTATTCCTGACCCTGCCTAACTCTATAAGTGCATGTAGTTAATTATTATTACTCAGTACTTAAATGTATAATTACATTGTATAACACGGACACCTTAAAATAAAGTTAATAAATAAAATGTTACTTCCATACTAAAAAGAATACCATGGTACATGTCTAAAAGAATAATTAATATGATACTTGTCAAAAAAGATATAGTGTCGTCGTTAGCAATGACAAGAAAGAAAAAAATAATGTGTACCTATAGTGATGACATCAGATGGTACATGATGTTTTGATATTTTGACGAATGAATATGAAATATAACCTAATTCATGTTCAATCACATTTATATGTGCATTACCGTTCAAACACTTGGGGTCAGTAACTTTTTTGTTTGTTTGTTTGATTTGAAAGAAAGAAAGAAATATTTGTATGCAGCAATAATACATTAAAATGATCAAAAGATTACTGACAGTAAAAGAAATTATAATGTTACAAAAGATTTGTTTTAAATAAATGCTGTTCATTAAACTTCATACTCAAAGAATCCTGAAAAAAACAATCAGTTTCCATGAAAATATTAAGTAACACAACTGTTACAATAATTAGAGTAATAAATGTTTCTTGAGCATCAAATCAAAATATTACAATGATTTCTGTAGGATCATCTGATCCTGAAGACTGGAGCAACAATTCTGAAAATTCAGCTTTGCAGTCAATTCTAAATTGTAAAAATATTTTATAATATTACTGTTTTTACTGCATTATCAAATGTATGCAGCCTAGACATTAATATATATATATATATTAGAATTAGAATATATATTAGACATTAATATATATATATTAAAAGAATTTTTTTATTATATTATATTTTATTATATATATATATATATAAAATATTAATAAAAAAATTCTTACCAACCAAACTTTTGAATGGTGTTGTATTTCTAATGATATTAACAAGGTAAATTAACAAAAACATGACATTACTATTTTTTTTGTCTAATTAGAAAGAAAGAAAGAAAAAAAGAAAGAAAGAAAGAAAGAAAGAAAGAAAGAAAGAAAGAAAGAAAGAAAGAAGAAAGAAAGAAAGAAAGAAAGAAAGAAAGAAAGAAAGAAAGAAAGAAAGAAAGAAAGAAAGAAAGAAAGGATCAAATATCCTTTCAAATATCTCAGAGTCAAGTAGTGTAAAGTTTCATCAAAGATAAGCATAACAACAAACCCCCCCACGCTGTGAAAATGGATTCTGGTTCTGGTGGGCTTTACTGCGATTAAGGGTCACTACTCAAATGTAATCCATTAAACCAGAGGGCAGTGTTATCTTAGCATGTGTCCTGTTCTGTGTGTGGTGAACGTGGGACCCTCCTGCAGGAGTCGTAACTCAGCAGTGGTCTTTCCTTTAAGGCACACTGTGCAGTAACTGATGGCCTGTGTTTTCTCTCCATGGGCTCTTATGAGAGACTTTAATGGAAATGCTGGACAGGATCCAAGGATGGGACCAATTTCGCTGGGCCTAAAAGCAAATTGCATTCACTGCACTGTTTCATCTTAAAACCTAAAAAAAAAACACTTCTGGCCCTATTTCACAAGCATTACCCAGTGTGCTTTGGGGTCTTCAGGCATGATTAGACACTGATGAATGAATACAGCATGCCTCAGCGGGACCATGATAGTATGGAGTTGTATTTAGATGCAAATAGAGGTATTTACTGAATCAAATTAACAATGTGTTTAATTCTTTAACTGAAATTTGTTTTCAATACCACAGTACATCAAAACTAATTTACATACATTCATAAACTCCATCAAAATGGAATTATTAGACCCACTGATAATGTGAGAATGATCAATTATTAGAGAATTATTAATGATGAAAACATTACAAAAACAAAACAATATATATATATATATTCACACTGTTCAGTCCAGTTCACACTGTTAACTAACTATTAACTATGACTTTTGCCTCAATAAACTCCTAATTACTGCTTACTTAATAGTTAGTAAGTTTTTAAGTTTAGGTAATGGGTAGGATGTAGAATATGGTCATACAGAAAAAAGCATTAAAGGGATAGTTCACTTTGAAATTAAATTTTGGTATGTTTTAGCTTACCTCAAGGATATCCAAGATGTAGGTGTCTTTTTTTCCGCAGTAGTTTCAATTTTGATATTTTTAGGTCAAACCTTTCTTGTCTGTCAGTCATTTAATGCAGGTCTGATATATCTAATGCATAGATATATACACTAGATGTCGCCTTAAAGACATTCGTTCCAATGAACTGCCGTAGACAAGGCGACATCTAGTGAATATATATATGCACCAGTCTGCGCACACGTCACACACCAGGATGCGCGCGCGCCCTCAGATCACTTGGACGTGGCTGTGTATAAGAGGTAAAAACGATATAAATACTTTTCGTTTTCTCACACAAACCGCTCGTTTCGTGTCTTAGGCCATCAATGTGTACTTACGATGGGGAATTGTTTAATTTGGACGATGGGGAATTGTTTTAATTTGGACTCTGTGCATGCTCTTTGAGACAGTGACCACAGACCTGCATTAAATGACTGTCAGACAAGAACGGTTTGACCTAAAAATATCAAAATTGAAACTACTGCGGAAAAAAAGACACCTACATCTTGGATGCCCTTGAGGTAAGCTAAAACATACCAAAATTTTATTTCAAAGTGAACTATCCCTTTAATATGTGCTTTATAAGTACTAATAAACAGCCAATATCCTAGTAACATGCATGCTAATAAGCAACTAGTTAATAGTGAGAATTGGACCCTAAACTAAAGTGTTACCCAGATTCGTCATGCTCATGTAAATTCTGGAGAAGAGAAGAGTGTATTTCTCTGCAACAGCAGTGTGAAGTTTACAGGGGTCTAACAGCATTATCTACCCTGACATATGTCGTTTAAATCATGCAATTAAGTCACTTGTAGGACAGAGGCTATAAAAATTAGGAAACAAGACCTTAAGTTTCAAAGGGCCTTAAAATTCATGATGATCTTCAGGTTTCAGTGCTAACTGAAGTAGCCAGGTGTTCACTATGATCTTCTCGATGAAAGAGAAGCAACGTTATCATTAAGAATGCATAGTGAATATTTGCTGAAATAAAATTTTATACAATTTAATTCATCATATTTGTCCAAACATGCATATTTATTTTTTCTTGACACTCTAGCATTTACTTTTGGTTTTGGCTAATATTGTGCCCTCTGCCAAAGGTTTGTTTTTATTTGGTTTCTTTGAGGCTCAGCATTGTGTCATGGTCATTATCAGGCCATCATGCCTTTCAGAAGACGATAAATCTACAAATAGCGCTAGGCCTCAACCGCCACCATGACCCAATGCATGACCTCAACAAACCTCGACTAATTACAAACCGATTCACAAACATGATGTCATGCTGGTTCCATCAAAGCTGTCATAAAAGCACTCTAACAGACACAGACACACACAAATATATTTCAGCCCATGTTTAGGTGTCTTTCCACTGGGACCAGATAACCAATTTCAGTTCTTACGGCAACTTCTAGACACGCGACTAGCCAAGCATCGCACCGGATGATAAGGATGGCCATTAATCCAGCTGTCTAACACACACATCCCACAATCCAGAAACCTAACACAGGGTGAGAGTGCTACAAGAACGAGCTACCCATCTGTATCAAACACACCACATCCACATGACTAGGACCGCAGAGACCACTACAAACAAGTCTCACTTCAGTAACACAGGAAAAAACGAAGAACTTGTGGGCATGTGGAGTTTAGATCTGAAATCAGCAGTGAATGCCTTGTTTAGGAGAACAATCAAAAAACCAAGTTTATTTTTAGTCAACAAAGCTGTGGAATTAATCTAACAATCCACAAAACTTGAAATGAAAGAAGCTGGCTGGAGTCTTTTTTGGCGGTTCATCATCAGACAAATCAGCCACCACATCTGATGCCACATCAAGGTCTCAAATGTATTACTGACTTACTGGGTGTATTAGAAGCAGTTTCTATCCCATACTTTGAAGTCTTATTTATGAAGGGAGATGAACTGGACATGAACTGGACACAAAGTTGAACAGCTTAAAAACTACCAGATGAGTCATGGATTTGATTAAATGTGCCAACTGTAGTCAAACTATTTTAATTTCCATTCCACATGAAAAGGGGTACTGTGCTGTCTCCAAAAGTGGTTACCATGAAAAGACACAACTGGAGCTGACATCAACTCGATAAAGACCACATTAACACTGCATATTTATCTGAACTTCTTCCAGAGCCGTGCACTGATAATGTGAGCTAATGTAGTGCTGAATGTAGTACAAATAAAGGCACAAATCTCACATATTCACTTCTGCCTGTATAGTACTGTACATGCGTCTCTCTATTCTAGCTGCACCTTTCTTTCACACCATCTCTTTTGTCAATTCTCCTTGCTTTTAAATTTTCCACTTTTTGTTTGTACTTAAAACTGATCAAAATAATCTGCCAATGCAGTAAGACAAAATATACTTGTATTAAAGATCCAATGAAAAAAATATCTAATGCTTCTTCTTTCCAAGTAAATTGGAAATTTTTGAAAGAATTGTTTTATATTTGAACTGTAAAACAAGACAATACTAATAATGTTGGGTTTTCATGTTTTATGGGGACATTACATATAATATTTTTATACTGTACAATATACATTGCACACACACACACACAAATATATATATATACCTGTATATATACAGTATATATATAGCCTTTTTATGATATTTGATATATGTTTTAATATTTCTGTATTTGCGCTGTAATGGCTTAAAAGGGTGATTATTTTTTAATCAGATGAATCATCATCTCAGCCAAACAGCCAAAAAGTCGCTGCAGTGAAAAAGATTAAACACATTTAATGCAACAACTAAAACAGTCAAAGTAGTTCAAAAATAAATCTAGACATTTCTTCCCAAACTTCCATTAGACATTTTTTGAGTGATTATGCCAAAGAAACTGAACTGATTTATGGAAATGAATTGAATTTACCAACTCTAATGCCATTTGTGCTATTGAAGACACTCTTGGAAATCTCTGTCCAATCATCCTCAAACTTTTGAATGGCAAAACCAGTATAGTGACATTATTTTTAGAAAACTTAATAATAATCATCAATCATCAATACTTATATATACACAAATTTGACTTTATAGATGTCACAGACAGAGAGACTGGACAGTAAACCAACTGAATAAAGAAACTGGCCAAGAATTAAGTGTCTGCTCTTTGTCAGAATCCCCACTGTGACACAATGTTGTGGTTAATGATCTGGGAAGGTATACAAAAGGTTCACAATTCTAGCCTTAAGCAACTAAGTAGTTTAGTGATGGATGTGATATACTTTTATGAATTGAAATGGAAACGCACATAATGCGAAATTCATTCGCATGAGACCAGACATGTGTTTGTTATTTTCAGATCAGGTTCGTTTCATGATGATTCTAATGACCTCATCAGTCAGAATAGATTGACTTAAAGGAGGAGATCGCAAGTGATGTATTATCTCTTTTAAGACATAGACATGGACAAACAGAATACAGTTTAGCTGAAATTATAGCCCCACATTTTTCCTGGCATGTGCTAAAGATGGTCTTTTTGTAAAGACAGATGCGGTCTTTCTGGTAAGACCACTAAGTCAATCTCCTGGCTTTACTCTGATGAGCAACATCAGTAATGTCAGAAGTAATTCACTTCACATTTGAACAGTAATATATAATATATTTCATCTGGGTTTAATGCACATGTGTCTTTGTTTCATCATGGTGATGCATGAAGCAACATATACGTACAGTATATACAGTAGCTCATATTTCTAATAGAGGTAAATAGGAATGATAATTCTCTTTGGGTATTATAGCATATGATAAGCAATATAATGCTTCTTATTTAGTGCTCCCATCACATGTTGATTGTACAATTAAAATTAGCTCTGGATAATAAACAATAGACATACCTCAATCCCTTAGACTCCAGACATTTTGGTATTCTTTTCCATTCTAATCATTACTGGTCAATTTTAAAATTGGACAGCGTGTTTAGAATTTTGAAGACTAGCATCTAGCATCTAGCACATAGTCGCCTCATTGTCATATCCATATAAGAACAGTGACATTTTGAAGAAGGAGCGGATTTGCCTTTTCCTCATTCCATGTTCGCACTTCACATTCAGTCGATACAAATCCATCAAGCTCGGCTTAAAAATGCCAATACCAATGCTCAGAAATCAAGAGTATGGAAAAGGCTCTGAAGAATTGTGTTATTAGTGGAATATAGATAGACTTTTTCAAAATGCCAGTATGCCAGAGAGCACAGTGTAGATAATTGTCAGCATTACACCCTGAATGTTGGCAAGCCAAACCAAAACAGTGTTTGCACATAATGAGACAATATTTCTTGAGTAACCCGTCATACATTTTCCACTGGCCTCAAACCAAGCCAAGGCTGTACTTGATCTCTGGTACAATTGGCAGGCTTGCTTCCATTCAAATCTCAAAAGTAATATGCCCCTATGGCACGCGTAACACAATGAAACTTGGCTGACCTCAGCACACTGTAACCAATTACAGGCGAGATCTACACCAGATGCTTACCTTGTGTGCTATAAAGCAAACATAATCTGCTCAGAGACCATGTTATTAGGGTCCTGCATGATGATTATTTTCCATAAACATATCAAATTCACTCATATTCTGAGTATCAGTGCTGATGTTTAGGGTTTGGAAACAACTTACATGTTTCAACAGCCATTTTAATGTCCCAAGAGACCTCTGGAAGACTTAAACATACAACTAAAGAACCAAAGGAATATGAAGCCGATGTAAAACACTGATCTACAGATATCAGGATTCCTAGATGGGAATATTCCCATAATATACTGCAGCAATGTTCCTGGAATACCTTCCCAGAATGTTTGGTTACCCACATACCTTTGGCTGTATAGTGTATCTGAGACATCAGTTGTGGCTATGAAATAAAGTCTAGTTTTGACAGACTGATGAATTGAACTCATCTGGGGGCAAATTCATCTTCATCCCAACAAAAAAACATTATACAAACAGACTGACATAATTACAGTATGGGCAAAGAGCCAGATGTCTACATCTTTAAACTTGAATTAAAGCAGTTTCGAATGTTTATGTATTTGTCAGTTTGAAAATGTGATTTTTTTTTTTTTCATTTCAAAATGTTTAAAGTCCCCCTATAGTCAATATCCCTTAAATCCCTTAAAACTCATCTTTGATCACCAAAATGAAATATTGAAAAGGTTTTTTCCTGAAAAAAAAAAAAAAAATCTTCATGCCTTAAAATAGCTTGAATGTAACTCTACACCCTTGACTCATTTAGTATACGCAGTTCTATGAATATGCAAATTAGCCCCGCCTCCACTCACTCACACCAGCTCAGAGATTCACTCGTTGACGATCACACGTTGATATGATTGGTTACAAGGTAGTTTGTGATGTCAAAAACTCCAGCGATTTCAAACCGCGTTTCTGAAACTGTCTTTGGTTCACTTGCAGTTTTAAAGAGAAAATACTCAACAATGGTGTTGACTTATGAATTCGCACATGGTTTTTCTTAAAGCCAATTAAAAACACCACATAGACATATAAACAACATTAAAAGCTTAATTTTCACCACAGGGGGAATTGAACTATTAACTTGATCATTGATTCCATCATTTTATTTTATTTCAAATGGCACTTCCAGTCCCTCACAGAGTAGAGATTCAACCGAGCAACCATAACCACTTGTTAAAATCTCCCAGAATTCCCAACTCCACCTCATCAGGAAATACAATGACAGCTTTACACTTAGGTATGAAGGCGTAGAGAGAAAATTGCGAAGTTTCAGAGCTAAAGTTTGACTGACAGGTGAAGCATGACTTACCGGAGTCTCTTGTAGTACTGCTTGACCTTCTCCAGAGATCCAGCATTGATTTGGGCCTGATATTCCTCCACTGACACATTTTCTCGGTAATAATATCCCTCCATGCTCTCCAAGGCTATGAAAGAAAAATTACATTATTCAGACATTTAGCTATGTATTAGTAACATTATTTTGTAAAAAAATAAGTTGAGGCAATAACTGACTCCACTTTAAAAGAACACAATTCAGCACTTTTTGGTACACTTTAGGCTAACTATGTCCATTCAAACACATCGTACCCTGGGTGAACAGGACGGGGTAGATTTTGAAGCTACCACCGTGTCTTAGTCTCTGGGGTAACTGCTGGAAGTAGAACGCCTCCAGGTAAAAACAGACCTTCAAAGCCTGCCGTGTGCCCTCGACTTGGTATGAGATAGGCATATCTGGAGAAAAAGACACAAAGCCAATCAGAATGATGGAGTCAGAGGATTTATGAATAAAATATGCAAATATTCATGTAAAATATGCAAAATTCATGCAAACACACTGTTTCTAAGTGACTTCTTGAATACAGACGTTAAGAATACATACACTGCCACTATTGTAAGTATTAACAATGTAATAATTATTTAATGAAATTACAGATTATGGGCCCTATTTTAACGATCTAAGCGCATGGTCTAAAGTGCACGACGCAAGTGCACTTAGAGAGTGTCCGAATCCACTTTTGCTAGTTTAACGATGGGGAAAATGGTCTAAAAGGGTTGCCCCTATTCTCTTAATGAGTAATGGGTGTGTTTTGGGCTTTACGTGCGTTAAACCAATCAGAGTCTCATCTTCCATTCCCTTTAAATGCCAGTTGAGCTCGTGCCATGGCAGATTCGCTATTTACATGGCGGAATTTGATAGTGGAAAGACCAAACAAGTCTCCAGAGCGCAAATGGAAATGCTTGTGCGCGAGGTTAAAGCGCACAAACAGACCATCTACGGGACTAGACGGATTCCACCACATTCTTTATGAACAAAATAATAAACTTTCACATTGTAATCCTTTTATTTTTCATATTTTTGCTAGTTTGTGTGCTGCTGTGTGTCCCCGTGTTTTAATAAGCAGCGTGTATGCGCGTTGTGGACCCGCCTATAGGCTCATATTACTAACACGCTCTTTTAATAACAAAAGAAATATTGCGCTATTGACTTTAGACAAAGTTTCAGTTGGTCAATGGCGCAGTTTATTTCTGTTGCCTCAAAATAGCAACACGCCAACAATGCGCCTGAACACACCTCGTTTTCAGACCAGCATGCCCATGGGCGCACAAATGGGAGCAAATGCATTTGCTATTTAAACAACATGGCGCAGGACGTGAAAATGATAACTGCGTTGGGCTGAAACTAGCAAAAAACACTTTGCACCGAGTGAAAGATAGGGCCATATATAATAACAGTTTATATTTGATATAAAATTATATTAAAAATACAAAAAACGTACATAAATATATAAATAAATGTTTGATATACATATATTTGGAAACCTTTGGATGCTTAAAAATGTTTAAGCAATGCTTATGTCATATTAAATCACATTAATATGGACACGTTGCACTAATAGTTATCAACAGAAAGTTTTCAAATACTTTATGAAAAACACTCATAATTTTAATAGAAAAATATATTTACTGTTTTCTCATTTTGAGCAAAAAATAAATAAAAATTTGTGTGTGATATAAATTGAATACAAATACCAATTGAATTGATATTTTGGCATATGATGCAAAGACATAAATACATTTTAAAGGGGACATATCATGCTAAATCCACTTTTTTAGCCCTTAAATGCATTTTGTTGTATATTTGGAGTGTTTATAAGTACAGAAAAGTTGAAATTATTCTCTTCAGGTGCTTCATTGATATCTTTATATTCTGTTTTGGCCTAATTTTTCAACCTGTTCCGATTTTTCTGTTATCTATGACGTTTTGTGAACTATTACGTCACAGTATTTGCAGCGGAACTGCCAAATAAGGACATTGACTTCCAGCCCAACACTTCGAGCAATCCGCCATTTTCATTTCTCGCTGCAATTTTGTAGTCCAAGCTAAAAGATGCAGAAGTTACGAGAGGGTAAGTTAAAATGTTCGGTTGTTGGATGTAGTAACCCACACGCTTCATTACACCGTCTAATGTAGATGAACTGCCGCGCTTGTGACAGGGCCATAGACTGTGGACAGGGCGCATGTTTAACTGAAAGAACGAGCAGAGAGAGAGAGACCCGGTCGCGCGCACGCACTCTCTCTCTCGTCGGAGCCAGGCGAAAGTGTAAACAAGACACCGTCTCCAAACTAGATGCTGTCTTGCTCTCTCTCCCTCGCACATATTAATCAAAATAAATCGACACGGTGGTAAAAGGTCGGAAGACCAAAGTTTCATGTGTAAATACAGTAACACACCATTGCGATACATCCAAATGAAGACGTTCTTCTGCAGGTTCGTCGTCTTCATTTTCATCTCGCTCCGGCTCCGACTCTGGCTCGAACATGTAAGGCTGGCTGGACAAGTCTTCCGTTGTTGACATTTTGTTAATAACGTGTGAATAAAAAGTTTCTGTGCCGCTATAATCGTATCTCTGCTATCAAACTACAAAAATGGCCGAACGGGGTGGAGTTGAACCAAGTGTCACCTCTGCAAACTGGAGAGGGGGCGGGGTATGAAGTGTCTCAATTGTATTTAAAGAGACCGCACCAAAACGAGTTGCTCTCAGACGCGCATCAGAAAAGGGGTAAAAAAGGGGCCTGTGGAGCTATAATAATGAGGAATTCAGACCCAAGCAATGCAGTTCCGCTTTATATAGACTACAAATGTATGATTTATATGTTAAAAGGAACGATTTAAAAGCATGATATGTCTCCTTTAAGTGTGGTTTAGGTGGTAATACCTTTTAGGGACACTGGAAACATACGGTAAATATACTAGTAAATTTAGCTTAGATTATTTCCTGTTCAAAAAGGAAGTTGCTTCTTCCAAGAGTACTCACTAGCAACAAGAGGCTCTCCTTCAAACTGTTGGAAGTAAAAGCTGACCTTCTCCAGGTCCATGAGAGCAACTTGTGTATCTTCTAGCATGGCCTGCTCATCAGTCTAAAGAAAAAACGACATACAAAAAGTACAAAACCATTACTAAACTACAATGTCCTCTTGAATATGTGTGCACGTGTTTAATGAAAAAAATTAAATTAAATGGGTGGGGGTTTGTGGCATGCTTAGGTATAGATGCAAAATATAACTTCATGTGGCAGACACACTAAAAAGAAGAAGCAGAGAGATTCATCTTTTCTTCATCCTCTGCTCTATTCGTTCTCTACTTCATCTTCTGTCTGCGTACACACAGTATGCCCATAGCTGCAGATGAAACCATCCACATACAAATCTGAACAAGTCTGGTGTGAGAATTGCAGGACCAGTCCTCACGCATCTGAAAGCGACACCTCTGTCTGATACGTGGGCTGACTCTTTCGAAGATTCCCATGTGCCAGATGCCACAATCCTTTCATCTGGGGGCCTACAAAAGCTGCCAAGCGATATCATGTCAAGAAATTACCTTCGGGTTGTTCGCTGCCGCCTGCTCTCCTTCCCCTGAGTGTGTTCGGGGGTGGAGGGGGAAGAGTGGCTGCGGAGATAAGACTAAAGTCTCGAACGCTGGGAATCTTAATTTTACATGTAGGTTTAGACTCTGCGGCAACTAAGTCTGACTACATGCTTGATTTAAGCCTGTCTGTCATGACAAACTGCATCTAAACCTCACGCTGTATGTCCTAATATTCCTCAAATAAAACAGTTACTACCCGGCTAACAGGAGAAATTCTCAAAACCTCAAGGTTCTCTCAAAGTAATGAACAAACATTCTTCCAATGTCATTAAAATAACATTTACTCTAAGTTATCTGGTCTTTAATTACATTCTCAAAATGCATGTTCTTAGAACATAGTTTGTGTCTGAGTGAAGATGACAGAAAGTCATACAGGTTTGGAATGACATGAAGGGTAAGTAAATAATCTCAGACTATTATTTTGGATGAAGTATTCTATGAAATATGAACAGTAAGCGAAATAATCGTCTCTTATATCCTTCGGGTGAAAAGCATTCACATTCTACCCCTGTCATAAAGTGACTCTGGGTGCAAATAAATCTTTCACATAAAGGACATCCCCAGGCGCACAAATAAAGAAATGTAATCCTCTGGCCTCAATCACAGCCAGGTGAAATCTGATCTGGAGTCGAAGCCAGAGACAGAAACACTTTACAAGGCATGATAATCCTGCATTATCCCCTGGTCTGTCGGGATGCCCGCAGATTGTGTAAATTGCCAGTGTTTGGGAGAACACTCATGGCTACAGTCATCAATTCAATAAGACAGCAAACTCCACTGAGTCACAATACACAGACGTGGATCTGACCTTGCAGCTGGTTGCGGTAAACAAAAAGCAGATGTAATCTGCAGGGAGAAGGACAAACAAATCAAGAACTTAGCTCAGGGATGCTGTCGTTCTCTACACACAGTTTTCTGTTAAATGAAGAGTTATCTCACTCATTAAATGCGTAAAATAATGGACTCTAGGGAAGCTGTTAAGTATCAGCTAGGCTCTGTACTGATCCTCACAGCCATTAAAATAAATTCTCAGCACAACCATAGTGCTTCAGACTTTGAAATTGAAATGTTTTTATATACAGTATATCTATATCTATATATCTATATATATATATATATATATATACATACATATATATCTATATGATATAGTAACAAAAATATGAAACCAAATACATTTTCTTAAATGGCTTCAAACTAAACAGAAGAAAATAAAACAAAATAAAACAAAATCTAAAACACTTGAATTGAAACAGAACTTTAATTCTTAAATGCTATTAACACATTGCCATTATTGCAATTAATACATTTTATTATTTTTTTTGAACATTATTAAGTATTTATTGATTGTATGTCTTTTATTATGTATTTGTTGACATCATTTTATATAATTCACATCACTCTGATGGCTTATTGCTTTAACAACTATATCTTACAGGCTATGCATCAGACACAAACACCATAATGTTGTAACTAAGAAGGCTGTGATAAATCCAACTGGGCTGTGAGATGCTGGCCACATTGTGCAGGATTTTGACACATTCGAGTGCCATACGTGGCCTTCGGTCAAAAATATATCCGAATCAAAGGAGGATGTCAGACTAGAAAGGCTGGTGAGGCTTATTTTTAATGCACACTGACCGTGGCAGGTACTCACCAAGTTTGGGGAGAGCAGGGATTGGAAATGGAACAGAAGACCAGCGGAGGAGATCTGCTCCAGCCAGCGGCGACTGGCTTCCTGACTTTCACTCTCAGAGCCGAGAGCTTGGTTTAACACAGCCAACAACTGCTCTGAGAAAGAGCAAACCGCCGCCACCAGACTCTGACTGAACACCATATCCCTCCTCAGCTGAATCTCTGAGTCTGAGGAAAGAGAAAAACAGTCAAATTAGCATAATGTAGTGGTAAATCTTAGCCATTAGCTGTTTTATATGGTCATTCCTGGGTGAACTATGTCTTTAGTGCCATCTCATTCAAAATTAATAATTCTCAAATTATATTTTATTTTTAGTCTTCACATTATGTTTTGTGTTCAGAGACTAAAATCAGAACCATTCGTGGCTCGTCTAGGGCAGGTGGAGCCCCACCAAAATATTCATCATACATAGACCTCTAAACTGAATCAATAATAAATTGTACAGCATTCTGTAACAAATATTTTCTAGACTATTTTAAGTCGTAAACTGAGCAAGATATGTATGCTTCGGCAGGCATGTATTTTGATACGGGTGCCTGAGCCGTCATCAGCTCTACAGCGCCCCACAATTTTTCAATGTAAATCTGTGGTGAAAAATGGAACTGCAGCGCACTCTATTTGAAAGCCATTGGGGAAGATTTCATTTCAGATTTCTTATTTTCACAATACATGTCTGTCAATCAACATTAGAGCGCTACCCTCAGGCTGACATCTGACAAAAGTGTGTATGCATGTGTTCAGCGATTAGAAAATAAAGCTTATAAAATGTTTATCATAAACTAGCGCTAAGACCCAGAATCTGCCCTACCTAAATTTTCACTCAGAAGCCAGTACTGATCAGAACAAAAGAGTGCTGACAAATGATCTGAAGACATATTAAACAATCTTCTCACTTCCCAATTAACCTAAAACACACTAGACAGCATAACAAAAGGCTGCTCATTTTTCCCTGCCAAATGTATTTAATTTAGCTGCATTTTCTAGTCATAACCTTGAAAAACTATGTCTTTTTATTCAATTAAATTTCCTTAAGGGGATTGCAGATGTCTCTAAGGACTCCGCTCATGTGGATAATGTTTCTCGAAGGATGCTGGGCTGCTGTTTGCAGGTGTATGAGAACTGCTGTGTGGAGAAATTCTCAAGTCATTTATTCAGGGTGACCTCAAAAGACTGCCTACTGTTTGGTGTGACAGATTATAGTACATAAGATATGAATAAAAGTGTGGTGGAGAGACCATAAATGATGAATGTTCATTATGTGTCATGTAAATTATTTGAATAATATGCCCAAGTGAATTTGCTTTAATCGACACCCACCTGTGTATTGCAGTAGGACCAACAGTAGCCGAGTTTTCACCTCTGAGAGAACATAACAAGCAATGTCAATCATTAAATAAGTTCACTTAATAGAAATCAGGACATGATCAGTCTCCTTAGCTTCAGATTTAGCACATTTAAGTGAAGTGAAATGAAATAATGATAAATAAAATAAAATAAAATAAAATAAAATAAAATAAAGTTTTGCCCATTGATAGTTGCAATTCTGATGATTATTATTATTTTTTTTATATTATTATTATTATTAATAAAACATTTTTTTCTGCTGTATATAGTGAAGTCAATAAGAAGGTTTATAAATACATAAATAAATAAATAAATAAATAGATAAATAAATAAATTAATTAATTAATTAAAATAATAATAAAATAAAATAATTACAAAAAAAATGATCCAATGCTAGTAACATTTCAGTTATTATTAATAATAAATGAAAGATTTAATTTCCTGCTGTTATAGTCTTAAGTACACCAGATTGGACTGCACACTATAATGTTTATCTGTTGTTTATTCTGCAAATTCATCACATTTAGCACCTACACACAGACACATTCAGCAGCGTAAGGCAGTTAAATTGCAGGAGATTACATTTTCAGCCATTGCTGACAACTGACCTATGGGAGTTTATGCCAAATACTCACTCTCTCCCCTCCATAAACTCACATTTAGCAGTGTGTGCTTGCAAAATTCCCTTCAACTTCTCTCGCGACTGCATCTAGCCCTATCAAGAGCTGCTTGAGTGGTTGTTTTTGGCCAGGATTTTACGTATGTGGTGTGTGTCTGTTTTGAAACCACTGACCTTCCGCAAACTTGGCTATGGTGTGTGTGAGAGCCTGAACACTGCTGGGCAGGTTCCACGGATCTTGCTTGACGTGAAGCCGCAGTTTCTTGGTGCAGTTGAGCTTGGGCTCCATGTCCTGGTGGAACTCTGTCCAAAAACAATCACAGGTTCATTAGAGTCAAACGTGCATGATAGTACATGGCCAACACTGACAGACAACCACTGAGGAAAACACATTTACGCAACACAAAAGACTCTGTGGAGTGGGATCAGTAGAGTCTAGTGCTTTGAAAATGTTATATAGCTCCAATGACCTTAAAGTGGATAGCTAGGGCTGTAAAAGGTGTCAACGCTTGTTACATGCTGATGATAAAAAGCTATGGAGCAGTGACACCCTTATGCCATTTCTCACACACACTTTTCAAGGAAAAGGAGGTAGGGTGAAATGGTCTTACATCGTTCAAATAATTTCAGCGATTATATAATAATAATTTCCTTTGAGGTCTCTGTGGTGATGTAAACATCTACCACACACAGAGAAACACAAGATCCACAACTGAGACAGTTGTCAGGGCCAGTGTAAAATCATGATAACTTTGAAATAAAACAGAATGGTACATACGGCAGTGGTACATTGAGAATGAATGTTCAATATTATTATAGCACATAATAATATTGAACATATAACCATAAGTATACTGTAGGTCATTTAATATTAGTAATTAGTATATATGGATACAAATGTATTGCATTTAAATAATAATAATACTTATTATAATTAATCAAAATAAAATATAAATATGCAGATACAGCAATACTGTATTTAAACATCAAGGTTTCAAATATTTAAATATCTGCATTTGCATATCTATACTGTACATATACATATACATATACATATACTATATATATATATATATATATATATATATATATATATATATATATATATATATATATATATATATATATATGTGTGTTTATTATTTTTTATGAACCACACACATAATTTAGGGGATTTAAAAATGGTTGTCACTTCTTTGGAGTGTTTATGTGGCCATGGTCTAGTCACTAGCCCCAGTCACTAGCCCCATAATAAACAGCTCAATTTCTAACTCAAATCCCATTTTCTCACTTGCTTGCATGTGAGAGCTTAAATAAACAAATCACATGCACAGGCACGTTATAATCAACCGTTAAACTGTGAGGATTGCATGGCAATCTGCTCATCTCCTTACAACAACAAAGCAGCAACATTTTGTGGCGGTATAAAACTAGATTGAGACCACACACACACACACACACACACACACAGATAGTACCCACATTCGCTGACTCGTCACTTCGTATAAGATTTATTTCCCAGGCAAGAGTTCCCTGCTTTCAAATATCACTAAAACAATGCCTTCTCTGTTTATTAACCTACACAATGACCTTGAGCCACATCCCGTGTGAAAGTGTGCCTTTGGGAATAAACTTTATTATCACATAAACCAGTGACTCAGGAGTTACTGCAGGCTGCATTAAAGTGTGTTTCTACTGACAACACACTGAGGGGTTCATACCTGGAGCTGTTTATCTACTGTTCGGCTTCAGGCTCCTTAAATTAAACATTTTAATGTTTAAAGAGATTAAATCATATGGGTGAAACTCATTTAAAAGTGAGCATCACTACACACTATTCTACTGGAGTGCACTTGAAGTGAGAACTCGGTGTTAAGAATTATGTAAATAAAACGTAGTGTCAGATATCACCTTTTTGTTTTATTTTTAATTAAAATTGCATATCTTTCCATGTGGCGTTTGTAAAATAGAAGAATAAAATAAAATAAAATAAAATAAAATAAAATAAAATAAAATAAAATAAAATAAAATAAAATAAAATAAAATAAAATAAAATAAAATAAAATAAAATAAAATAAAATAAAATAAAATAAAATAAAATAAAATAAAATAAAATAAAACCCTAGGAGCAGTGTTCCTTTCAAGGGTGCAAAAAACGTCACAAAATCTAGGATGAGACAGAGGAAGTGACCCAGACAACCTCCATGAGTCCAATGTCCTAGTGTCCTCAGATCTAGGAAATGTCCTACACTATCTCTAGCAGTCTGGTGTTCTTTATCTGTCCCAGATAAAATGAATTGTACAGATTTGATTAGGATGATTTGTGGTCAAGGACAAAGCTGAGGTTGGAGCAGTCAATCACTGAGACTCTACACACGGCTCGAAGGAAACTCCCAACTTTAGCCATACTTCCTTTTTGTCAACCACCCTGAAATACACATGAAATACAGGCCCAGATTTATGTCACTCCTTTTTCCCCTCTTCCTACTCTCACATAACTGACTTCACAAGGAGACGTTTCAAAGTGGCAGTTCAAGAAAAAGTTTGAAAATCCATTATCGGAGATCCCTAGAGATCTTTTTGAGAACATAATCTCATACACTGTAAAAAATTTCTAACCCTCCCAAATCAAAAATTTCAAGTGACCGATAACATCAAATTTTTTCACTTGGCCCAAGTGAAATTCTGTAAATTATAAAATTAAATTCACAGATTTTCACTTGGGCCAATTGAAATTTACAGAATTTCACTTGGGCCAATTGAAAAATGTAGATGTTATCGGTCACTTGAAATTTTTGATTTGGGAGGGTTAGAAATTTTTTACAGTGTAAACATGTATAGTTTATGAGTTTTTAGCACAGTCAATGCACTCTGAGTGAAGTGCTCATAAGTCCGACTTAAGTTATGCAAACTATAACAAAAAGTGCACTGAGCCATGAAAGTCACTTTAATGAATATTGTCTGTGTTGAATAACCCTGTGCCAACAGGAATAAAACACAATTCAGTTCATTAATATTAGGATCTCTTGATACCTTGAAGTCCTCGTCCCGGAGTGAAACACTTTGTCTGTTCAAAGGCTCGTGTCACGGTTGCCCCTTTCAACAAACTGGTGATGGACTCCACCTGAAAATTAGATCAGTACATCATAGGCAATTCATTTTTAATTTGTTGACTAAGAAAATATGGACAAACTCGCCATGAGTACTTTTGGGTTTCAAAACTCAGTCCCATTGGTTATTAACCATAAAGCGCCCAAGGAGCCAGTTTGCACAAACAAAAGCCCCTTGAACTCCCACCCCGTCAGCCGGAAAACATTTGTGCTGCATGTGAACTGGGAGTGTTGCTCTCCCGGAAACCTGCGTGCTATAAAGCAAACAGCAGGCAAGAAGGACCCAGTGAGCCGCACATTCTACATTTCACTGGTGATTGAGACATCCTCATTAAAAAGTGTGGAGAGTGAGACAGAACAGATTGATCTCTGGGGGAAAATGACTACATCCGTGGAGCATTATGTGAGGGGCTTTAGCCTGTTTTTAGGTGTCAAAGAGGTCAAAGGTGAAGCTAAGTCTTCATAAGAACTTTTTGTTATTTTTACTTTATTTACAATATTAATGAAATTATTCAAATTAAATAAAAATATTACATATAAAAATGAACGATTATTAATTATTTTTATGAAAATATAAATGGGTAGCTGAGATAACATTAAGTAATGACTTGCTATATGTCAAAACTATTTTAAACAATGTTTTTGATCATTCTTATTTAATACAAAAAAACATATTAATGGATCACATGTAAAATTTACACTTCAAATATGTGAACGTATAAAGAAGCTGTTCAAAAACACTTAAGTGTTAAGATAAGTTAATTAAGTTTGAAATGTATTAATATTAGGGCTGTAAAAACTAACGCATTAATGCATGCGATTATTATTATTTTTTTATCTTTTTTTTCAGTTTAACACATTAAAAATATTTAATGCAAATAACGCATTATCCGATTTTTTTTTTCTGTCATCCTTTGGCTGTGCTACAGTAGGCTATATGATATTTCTACTTTGAAGATTCAATGTGAAAGTATTACAATATAAAAATATATTAAAAAACTTTAATGTTAGGTGCGATTACTTGCAGAAAAATGGGTGATTAATTAGTTATTTTTTATTGATTGACAACACTAATAAAAATATACAAAAAAAAATGTATGTTAGATGAGATTAATCGCGATTAATTACAGAAAAATGTGTGATTAATTAGTTCGTTTTTTAATTGATTTAAAGCACTATTTAATATACACAAAACTAACACTGTTATTAATAATATAATCACAAATAATAATATTATTAGTATTATTATTGTTATTTTTAATATATATACCAAATTTTACACATACAGTTCACATGAATTAACATTACATACATGTGGATGTATAAACTTGTCAGACCAGACAGCAAACACACACCTGACTGAAGAGATGCTCCAGGAAGCCATGTAGCTTCTTTTGTTTGTCGTGAGATATCCACACACTGGTCGGCATCTCGTCGCCTGTATGTGATTGATTATGTGTGTGTGTGGAGAGAGGGTGAAGCGGTAATCATTAGAGGAAATGCACATTTAACATAGAGCCCTTAACACATTGTTTTCATTAGTGAGCTATTGCCATAACAATGCAAACACGTCTCTCCACTCCTCTCAGACTTTCCTGTCCCTCTCTTCCACCATCTGTTCAGCAGTTAGCATCAAATGGCCATCAATTTGGCAGACACTGTGTTTTGGCGGGTTCTGTTTGACTAAGTGGAAAATGCGTGCTTGATGTGCAGTGCAACGAGATAAGAATCAGTCTGAAAGGCAAATCCAAGCTCTTGCCAAATTTGATTAGAGTCCTGGAGGAGTGAACTAACAATGGTGTTGTGTTGTCAGATGTGTGCAGGATGATATCAGGTTGCGTTACCTGAGTCCATCTCATCACTGTGCACATAAGAGCTGCAGTGACTGCTGCAGATGCTGTTGAAGGACGCAATGGAGTTCCTGTTGCTGTTACAATCACTGGAAGCAATCAGAACATTCATGTGTTACGAACAAATTATGACTAATACCCAACAATGGTGCTGAAGCCACAAACAACCCACATTAAACAACATTCCTAGATACTTCTGTAGAGTTTTTAATCACAAAGCATCTGTTAAAGTGCTCCTATTATGCTTTTTTGAATATTACCTTTCATGTAGTGTGTAATATAGCTGTTTGTGAAAGTAAAAGGTCTGCACATTTTCAAAGATCAAAGTTGTTTCTCTCAAAAGAAAGAACCGATTCTGAACTGCCTGAAACGAGTGGTCGGTAATTCCAGTGGTCCTATCTAATTCCTATGGTCTTCATTGAGACTTCACGTCGAGAAGCTCCATTTTGCATACACTTCCAAAGGATTAGAACTCAGGCTCGAATTGACGCATTAAAACCAACACAATCGTTACTGTTCGTATCACTGTGTATCAAGTGCTGAGGAAGCCTCCGAAGCTGAAATTCAGATATGGTAATGGACGATTTGTTTCTGACAAGCGCTGTAAGCGGTAGACCAATCACAACAGACTGGGCCATCTGACCAATCAGAGCAGAGTAGGCTCTCGGAAAAAAAGGGGTTTAGAGAGACTGAATCCTTTATCAAACCATTTCAGACACAGAGAAAAGAGGTGATGCTGCAATGTATATTATGAAAACATTGAAGTGTTTTTTTGACCTTGGATGCATGTAAACATTGTAGGAGACCTTCAAATTACAGAAACCTTCAAGATCTCAGTGAGCTCAGTGAATTTGTGAGCTCCGTTGAGCCAGAAACATAAGCCTAAAACAACATATCACACCATGTGGCAAAAAATAATTAAAAAAGTAATTGACTTTCTTCATTGACGGCCACTCACAGTGTATTTTTTATTTGCGAAAAAACTATATGCAGTAATATCGTGCAATATTTTTAAAAATTAAAAAAAATTTTTCTATTTTAATATTTTTTCAAATGTAATTTATTCCTGTGATGTCAAAGCTGAACTTTCAGCATCATTATTCCAGTCTTCATTGTCACATGATCCTTCATAAATCATTCTAATATGCTGATTTGGAAACATTTCTTATTATTACCAATGTTGAAAACATTTGTGCTACTTAATATGTTTGTGGAAACTGTGATAATTTTTTTAACAACCTTTTGTAACAATGAACAATATTTACACTTTTGATAAAGCTGTTGCATCCTTGCTATATAAAGTATTAATTTCTTTAGAAATTGCTGACCCCAACCTTGTGAAAGTTGTGCCTAACAAAAGTTCCTTCAGTTTGACTGTATTCACAATACAGCGCTGCCTCTCATACCTCATTACATACATAAATTAATCACAATACATAAAGCAATTTATAAATGTAATATTCTATTCAGTATATTGTAAGACACCACACCTGTAGGAGTCCCTGTTGCTGATAGTGTCGTGACCCGAGTCCTCCTGCTCGTCTCCAGTCACATTAAAACACACTTTCTTCCCGTTGCGTTCACTTTTTTCACTCTCACTCTCAGCTGAAATGTAGCTCTCAGTAGGCTTCCCTTCAGACCCGGTGGGATGTGTGATAGAGGAGAGCAAACTGTGGGAAATACAGAGAGAGAGAGAGAACCAGATAGATAAATCACACATTAATCACACTGCAATCTATGTGCAATAAAAGAGTCAGAATCTACAGCTCCAGAAACATGTTCACGACTCACATAAACAGAGGGAAAGATACATCACTTCATGACTCTGTTTCAGTGAACCAGAGGTGGACAACACAATAAATGCAAGCAGTTAAAAACATCATTGAAATAAGATCAAATGAAATGATTGAAAATAATAATAATAATAATAATAATTAGATGAAATAAATAAATAAATACATTTTGATGGACTTGTCATGCTGAATTGAAATGAAGTAAAACAAACTAAAAAAACAATAAAATAAAATAAAATAAAATAAAATAAAATAAAATAAAATAAAATAAAATAAAATAAATAAAATAAAATAAAATGCTGCATTCAAGCTGCTGATCACAGAAATCGATATTACATTAACCACACAACAACTTGGTAAAATGGAAAAAGTAATTATATTTTATTGACTAGATCTGCTAAAGACACTGTGTGTGATAAATATTGCAACAGAGATGAACAAATGTTTATTATAACAGGAGTCTTCTATCAAATGAACAAATCTTTTTGCATAACATATTTTAAAAGACAAAATATATAACCTTTGTTGTATCTTATTCTGTAAAAATGCAGTGTTCTTAAATTTTTTTTAATTTTCTGTTAAAGGTGCTGTATGTATTTATTTATTTATTTACTGAATAAAGCATAATAATACCATAATGCATTTGCAGTTAGGAAACGTCAGTCAGTTATTCTTCTCTGAAATATGCGTTCCGTGTCGGAATGTCCGTTTTTGTTTTGGACTGTGTGATTTCACCCACTGCCAATTTACCCAATAGTATTTTGATAAACCCGGTTGCCAGTTGGCCGAAAAACAACTCTCGCCAATATTTTAAATTTGGACAACACCCATTTCAACCACTATCTTTCAATATTATACTACACCTTTCATTTATTCTTTGTCTCATTTATTGTCTTATTCCTGTTGTTTGTGGATTCATTTATATTGTTTGCAGCTTGTTTTAGTTTGTGTTATGGCTTATTTTGACGTTTCTCTGTTGCGTTGTAGTTCCTTTCCTTTGTATTGTGTATTTTCTATTGCATTTTTAACTTTTATTCACATTTATTGTGCTGTGTATCCCAGAGTCTCGAACAACTGTCACTTACCAAATGGAAGTGGTTTTAAGTTATATTCCAAACATGTTTTGGGAGGATCGGCCACAGCATGTCGGACAGTTGAACGTGTGAGGATGACCAGAGCCAAACAAAATCACAACCTGTTTGTGCTTGGCTTCCGGACAACAACTCGAGGAAGTTAGAGGTCCTCCAAATATGAATAACATCAAAACACGCATATACAGCTGTGTCAACAGTCATAACTCCTCTAAGTTCCCCTCCAGGAGAATGGCGAAGAAAATTTAGACGATGCTGGCAAACTTGATGCTTCTCACACATGGGGACATTTAAGTTATATTTTCAATTTGATTTTGAGGCCCAGTCTCTCCACATATGAACACACTAACATATCAAGCGTTGTTTGAGTTTCAGACAACCCCCTCAGGGTTCTTTTAATGAGAGGGGACACATAAACATACTTTAGTGGAATATGTTCCCTTATGAGCGCAAACCGTAACTCTAATTCTCATCCTAACAATAAACAAAACATTAACGAAATCATTTCCAACCCAAACCAATTCTGTGAGTGAGAAATGCAGGAAACTTTCCAGTGATGCCTCACTCGTGAGAAAGCCTGAAGGCCTCTCAAGCTGCCCTAGTTCTCCAACTATACAGTTTGAGGCTGTTTGATTCCGAATTTGTCAGAAACTGACTCCTGTTTGTAGAATCGACAGAGTTGATTCCAAGAATCGATTCTTCACTGTTGTTTTCGATTCTTTCTTTGTAAGAGGCCATATTATGGATGAACACAGAATGGATGAATTAATGAAAAGCTCTATTGAACTGAAATGCTCTATTAAAGAGGAGTCTGTTCCATTTGATGAAATCGATTCCAACCTTTGGAATCAATTCTCAATTCCCAACACCTCGGAATAAAGGAATCGATTATTTTTGGAATCGACTCCCAGCCCTAACAATGTTCCCTTTTGGTAAAGCAGACTGGTCGCCACCATCGAGTACCATTCTGTCGACATAAAAAAAAAAAGAGCACCCACTGCCGTTTTTGTGCTGGAGCTTAATAAGGAAGTGAGCGCAGCATGGGGCCTCGAGGGGCACGGAGCATCAAAGTGTGAAGAAATGGAGGAGGGGAATAATGATGAGACTCTGCGGGGGAGATCTTGGTTCGGGTCTACGGGTCTCTTTGCCTACGGTCCTTTATACATGAGTGCTTTCATGTGACACATGAGGCTCTTTACGTTCAACTAATGTCGTGCAGCTGATTCAGCACTTTCAACTATAATCAGAATGTGACTTCTGGTCAAATTTAAACACTAAAGAGTTCACTATCTGAAACATCTGACAAGTTAGATCGGAAACATCTGCATTGCCTAGAAGAACAGTATAGAAATAGAGCCAAAGCTAGAGCAAAACAGATTGTGATATGGGATTTATGGTATATGCATATATATTATATATGGCTAAAATGTCCTTTGATTCTTCAGATAAAAAGTGAAGCTGTCTAAAAAAAAAAAGCTTAATGACTTAAAGTCAACAGTAAAACCCATTTGCAAATCATTTGGAAGAACGTTAACTGATTCATGATTTTTAATAACGCTAGGAACATCTATTTGTAATGGGTCGGAGCAGGAGAAAACAGGCAGACACGTGGATCTAAATTCAGGGTTATTTAGTGGAAATAATAAAAACAAATAACAAAATCCATTTGCAACAAAGGAACAAAACAGCAAGGAAAAAACAACCATTACATTCAACAACTGACAAAGCAACGAGAGAAACACAAGGACTATATATACACAGAGGTAAACAAGCTTAACAAGATAACAAGTAAATAAGACACACCTGGGAAGACAATCAAGGGAAAAATCTACATAGGACAAAAACATAGCACTCAGGACAGGAAGTAACATAAAAGTCCAGGGACAAACAAAGAGCTCATATGACAGAGCCCCCTACGACAGAGATCACCACGGCGGAGCTGGAGACCACCACAGTGGAGCCGATGGAGGTGGAGACCACCATGGTTGGGCTGGCCGCCACAGCGAAGCAGAATGCCACGGGGAGTCAGGGGACCAGGGCAGAGCAGGGCCACGGAGTACACAAGGTTCGGGGCCAGCCTCCATGGCCGTGACAGGGCAGACAAAAAGTTCATAGTTGGCCTCTGCTGCCTTTACAGGGGCATAGAGGGTTCAGAAACAGCCTCCAGCAAGGAGAGTTAATCAGCCTCCTTGGCTGTAATAGAGCCATCAAGGGACACAGTGAGTTCAGAGATGGCCTCTGTGACCATAACAGAGCCATCAGGGGGAAAATCTCGGGAGGAGCTGTAGTGGACGCGCCGCCTTGGGAGGAGCTGTAGCAGACGTCGCTGCCATGGGAGGAGCTGTAGCGGACATTGCCGCCATGGGAAGTGCTGTAGCAGACGTCGCCGCCTTGAGAGGAGATGTAGCAGATGTAGCCACCTTGGGAGGAGCTCTAGCGGACGCCGCCTCCATGGGGGGAGATGTAGCGGACGTCGCTGCCTTGGGAGGAGCTGTAGCGGACGCCGCCAACATGGGAGGAGATGTAGCATACGTTTCCGCCTTGGGAGGAGCTGTAGCGGACGCCGCCAACATGGGAGGAGATGTAGCGGACGTCGCTGCCTTGGGAGGAGCTGTAGCGGACGCCGCCAACATGGGAGGAGATGTAGCATACGTCGCCGCCTTGGGAGGAGCTGTAGCGGACAACATCGCATTGGGAGGAGCTGTAGTGGACGCTGCCACCATGGGAGGAGATGTAGCGCACGTCGCCGCCTTGGGAGGAGCTCATGGGAGGAGCTCATGGGAGGAGCTCATGGGAGGAGCGCCCCCCCCCCCCCCCCCCCAACAAAAAATGTTTAGTGGGACCTTAAACGATCAGAGTGGGCTCCTCGTCCACCTCCACTACAATGAAGGGGGATCCATTCAACAGAAGAGCACAGTCCAAAAATTCAGAAAGCGACCCTCGAGGACCACTATCGAAGAGTTTTGAGTGTTTTTAGTGGTTCATTAAGCAAAAAAAGGAAATCAAATTATGGAATGGGGTGTGGTAAGCAAATTCACGAATATGGAGGGAACGGTCCTCGAGGGAACGCTGCGGCACTGGGGAGAAGGATGAGTTGAACCCCTGCTACATCCATGTGATTTAAGTTGTTCTGTAATGAGCGGGACCAGGAGACAATTAAGGGAAAAAACTACAAAGGAATACAACATGGCACTCAGGGCAGGAAGTAACATAAAAGTCCAGGGACAAACACATAGCACATATGACACTATTAAGAAAGCAAATAGGATACATTTTGAATTTATGGCTTTTAGAGTGACTTTAAGTCAGTGGTTCTCAAGCCACTGTCCACAATTATATTCAAAGACCCACTAGCCCTAGTTTTGTTTTCAAAACTTATTTTAATGGGAAATCCTAGTGTCTGTTAATAAAAAAAAAAGTGACTAAAATAATTCTTTTTTGGAGCTTAATTTTCTGTAAGCTCCCCATTCTTTTTAACCAATGAATTCACATGACTCTTCCAGACATTTGTGATTGAATGGACAAGGATAAAATGTTTTGTCATTTGAATAAATTATTTTAGAGCTTGTAACTTGTAAAATATATATTCATTATAAACATGCCTATGATGTTTTAAGATTTTATTAATTTACATGACCTTTCCAGCTACAGAAATCACATTTCCAGGTACAGAAATCTTTTTAATCACATCACATTCTAGAGTGTGGGAATCCAGTTTCTTTTTCAAAACGACAAACCATTTTTAAGGGGGTGAGTTTAAATAAGAAATATCTTGATCTTTACTTTTAAATTTTAAAGGCCCATTCACACCAAGGAAAATAGCTATAATGAAAAATCATTCTAAATATAAAAAACAGCAGAGTCCATTAGAATTGTTAGAATCACTCAAGCATTTAAAGCAGCAGACTGTTATAATGAGCATACAATTGCAATGCACACTTAGAATAAACAGAACGATATAGTCCGCTGGTGTGGATGCTAATATGGTTATTGCTATAGTTATTATCCTTAGTATGAATGGGCCTTAAATAATTTTGAGACCCCCTCTGAACTTTGCTGATGCCCCCTATTGGGTCCTACCTCAGTTCATCCATTTCATCAAATGAAAATTGTCATTATTTACTTCTTCTGTGGATATTCTTAAGAATGTTCCAACTGATTTGTCCATATAATGAAAGTCATTGAGGTCCAAAAGACATCGCTTGAACCCCATTAACTTTTATTTTCTGCACAAAAGACCAGAGACAATTTAGCAAATTTTTCAAAATTTCTTCTTTTGTGTTCCACAAAAGATAAAGTCATATTAAGTCACAGAGGTTTGGAACGACAAGAAGTTGGTAAAAAGATTACATCATTTTCATTTTTGGGTCAACTGACCCTTTGAGATGGTTATACAGTACCAACAAACACCAGGCACCGTCTGAAACCATCCACTTCTGACCTCTTCATGCTTTGCCTTTCTTAGCTTTTTCTTCATCCCCTCCGACTGTAGAGATCAATGCACTTCTTAATCAACAGTAGAGTCAGAAGTGGCTCCAATGAGCTACTCGGTTGCTATTTGCCCCATTATTCCTGCATGATAGGGATGGCTGTCTGACAACCACCTCCAGGCAGTCATTACAGCACTCTCTCTTGCCCAGGGCTGTGAGGAAGGTCATTATCTCCCCACCAGATCAAGGACTGCCTTGCCAATAAGCACACTCTCAGACCTTCAGCCAACAATCGGCACTGACAAGCATATGGCAGCAGCAGAGAAAGGTGCCGCCCCCCACCATAGATCAAGACTAGCTGAAATTGCCACCATGTCCACAGAGGATATGACCATGTGATTTCAACTAAATGATGAAAACTCAAAGGCTGATAGTGATGATAATAATGGATTTTTTTAAATTTATACTATAGGTGGTATGACAAGAATTGGAAAGGAAGGAGGGACAGAGAAAGAGGAGTTTCGTAACACAGTCTTGTTAGGAACTTGTGCCACTTTGCAAATTACTCAGCAAGAGTGACATTTGCAGTGTAAAGCCTGAGTACAGTGCTTCGTGGCATTTTTTTTATTTTTGCAGATTTCCATTTTGAAAAATGGTCGACCTCAGAGTGTCCCATTTCCTTCAAGGTGTTAATGTGCTTACAGAAAATGAAACCATCAACAGCTCAGCTCAGACAGGAAGTATCCCACCTACCCCCTTTCTGCTTAAGTGTGTCCAACACTTACACACATAGCACATAGTTGTTACAGAAAAAAAAAAACATAATGCAAACTCCAGATGTTGGGTCATGTGAAATGCACAAAGATTAAATTGTTGCTGGTATAGTAACATCCCATAGAGACTCTATCAGTCATAAGAACTGTCACATCAGGGAACAATATGCGTAATTTCTGACGTCATTTGATTTTGAATCTAACTAAATAAATCTTGCTAAAATCTTGCTAAAAAAAAGCATATTTAATCCATAGATATTCATGATTATATCGGTATTGTGCTTGTTATGTGCTATTCACTTTCATACAGTTGCTAAAATATGTTACCTTGCAGTCCTGCAAAGATGACAGAAAATTCACTCGCATTTGCTGTCCTGCAGCAAAACATGAGAGCAGTTGCAGACTGAGTGCGACCTGGACGCATCGGTGAATGGTGAGATATTTTTCTAAATAAAGAATCCTGATCCTGCCAGAAGAATTGCGTGATACTTGATTATGTCTTGTTCTGTATGTATCATCTCAGTGAGCTTTTGTGAGGGTTTACGGGTTTACACATGCGCTGTGAGGTGAATTTAACGTTTTCCAACGTTTCAGTGTGGATGAGAAACTTTTGGAAAATGCAAATGTTGTACAAGGCTAAACCAACACCCCTGATGATGATATATCAGATAGGCCATATATTAAACATGTTCATATGACAAAACAGATATTACCAAATAAAAATGCCATACTCATGAATCTGGGCGGCGTAGCACTCCATCTCTTTGACGACAGTGGTGAGTTTGGTCAGAAGCTTGTGGTAGGCGTCCAGAATGAGCAGGTCATCTTCTCGTAGCAGGAATCGCAGACCGTGACCTTCAGCTCTGCTCAGACTGTGTCCAGATGGAGCAGCCATGCTGGTGATACTATGCTGGACGTAAACCATGGGGTTCAGCTTACCTGAAAGCACAAACCAAATCTAACAGACATGAACTCATTGCTCCCTAGCAGTCTCTGGTTGTACATTCAATTTAGGAATATATTTTCACTCACCCTGCTCTGAATTGCGGCCTCCCTTTTCCAGAGTATTTTTCCTGTTGTCCAGCTGGACTCCGAAGGCACTTCCAAGGGAAGTAGTGGTCTTGGGATAAGACACCTCCATTACGTTGATGTGACAGTTGGTGGGGCAGAAGTCACTACTGTGTAGAGGGGAAACCTTAGACTTCGCCTGCTTGAATGTGGGCCAGGCCCGGTTCTTCAAAACCCGTGAAAACTGAGAGCAGAGACGGATTAGGTTAAGATACAGTTTATGAACAAGAGCTTATTGGTTTTTATCTAAATCATCTAAACCAGTACTAAACAAAAAAAAAGTCCAACCAGTCAGGCTTCAATAAGGGCTAGCCACAGGATATCATTGGATTGAGTCTGGTATGCTAAATTGCAAAGTACAGTATGGCTCAGCACTTTCCCATCATGCCCTGGTCCAGTTTAATCTTCAGATCTATAAAGTGTACAAAAGCTCAATCTATACAAAACAGACTATAAATACACCAGCCCACCAATCACCTACTCATCCTGGCAATGGATGTTCCTGTTCGACAGATAGTATATTAAACTGTGCTGGGAGAAAAAACTTAAACCAGTCTAAGGTGGTTTAAGTCAACAGGCTGGTTCTGTAACCATGAACAACTAGAAAAAATAATTTAAACAACTCTGCCGTCGTTATGTTAAGCCCGCCCACCGACTCTTTACACAATGTGATTGGCCTGACTAGAGTTTGGTTTTTCCAGCTCACAAGCCAACGGAGAGTTGCTAGACGACCCTGGCTGCAAAATAAAATTTGCTGCCACTAGGGTGCATCTAGATTTCTAGGCTAACATAATGCCCTACTTGTAGAAAATCTATCAATCAGGGGTAATTTATTTACAAAGCAAAATTGCTTGTTAATGGTTCCACACTGCACCTGAAATTACATCCATTAAACTTGCATTTAAAGTTACGGTTTCAGGCACAGGAGCATGTAATTAAATCATCTGACAAGACCTCAATGTTCCCCTTGAGCAGGGTTTTGAACCTCGCCTTTTTCCAACAATGACATAACAATTGTATGGCTGTGGTCGGGTATCGCTGCACTCACTGACTACACTGGATGGGTTACAGCTGCACTGGACACATAGCCTCCCTTCAGACCTGACTTCCCACATTCCTGAATAACTTTGACAAACAGGGAGCTTCCGTGTCCGGGGTTCGGACCCTGCCAGACCTCTCACAGGGCCCTACTGAGAATGCAGCAGAAGGGAAATTATGCAATGGGACGGGATGTTCAGAGCTATTTATAGCCGGTGAAGCAACGGCTAATTAATCCAGTGCTGAGTGGGATGTTGAATCAGATCACAGGGAAAAACAAGGGAAACGGGCAGATGCTTGCAGACATATTTTCCTTTTCTTGCTCCAAATAAAAGCAGCTGATGGAAATTAAAAATGACATTTTGCACAATCCCGTTTCCCTTGGTACTGGTGGACTCGCATATTTCATCAATCAAGGCCAGCTGGTGTTAAAAAGGACAGGGTGGGACGGTTTCCTGTTCTGTAACTTAAATAGAAGTGCTACAAGTCAAACGAAGTTTTCTTAGCTGCAGCCTTCTAAAGGCCGCCAACCAAAGAAACGTATCAAGACATTCAAAATAAGTTTTCATGCACAGAGTTAGATCCAGTCTGATTTCAAACAATTGGTGCTGACCTTCCTGTAATTGGTGATTCTTCGATTGATATGCTCCAGTCTCTCGCCGCACATTGCACTGAATCTGGTCTGCAGGTCCTCTGGGATGAGCTCCGTGCTGGAGCTCAGTCGACTGCAGGTCTGCACTAACTGCTCATCGTTCCTGGCCAAGGCCTCTAAAATCTGACAAACCACACAAAGAAAGACATAGAGCTTTGGTCATAAAACAGATGTGCTTTCCACCATTCATTTGTAAGTAATGAAGATGAAGTGAGCAAATCTGCTGTAGGTCAAGTGAGTTAGAAACACTGCACGCATTTCCCAAAACAGATACACAGAATTGAGTTGTTCCCTTGTGATTATTGCATGGATATACTGCATCTAACCCTTATTGTATTAATACTTGTATGACTGTAAAAACTTTACACTAAAATAAGAGTGTAAAAAAATGTCCTGTGTCACATTATAGGAGCGTTAAAGGTTAAGACCATTTAACACGGTACACAGTAACTATGAGTTCCCAATTCATTTTCAATGAGAAGGAAGCAGCTTTTGCGTATATTTATTTATTTTCTAAATATTTTTTGTCATGTATCATTGAAAAATCAGGTGTGATTTTATTCACAATCAATCAATTAATCACATCTAATACATATACAAACTATATACAAACTTTTATGATTAATCGATTTGACCACATTAATTATATTATAATTTCTGAATGTATGTCATTTTATTGGTTTAATTATGAATTAACATTTTTATGGAGAAAATATAATTTGAAATTTATATTATATTATATTCATTAAATAATAATATATGCAATAAATTATATATATATATATATATATATATATATATATATATATATATATATATGTATATATATTTAATTTATTGATATTATTTAATGAATGAAAATATAATATATTTAATATAATTTTAATAATATAATATATTATAATATAATATAATAACCCTTGATACTCAATTACCACTTCTACCACTGTCTATGCAACAAAGTGTAAAAGTATATAGAGCAATAAAAAATACAACCAAAGTACAGCACCAATTAGAGTGAACATTTACACACACCACACAGTTGTAGAAGTATTTTCTCATAAGAGAGAAGACTCTGCCTGCGAGACTGTGGAGGAGACAAGAAATTTAAGAGCACGCTGAGACCATAACAATTGCATGTAATCTGCCGAACAGCACTGAAATATTAAAATTCATCTGAAGAAAGTTTTCCCAGAGGAAGTGCAGACCTACTCAGGCAGATGTTTGTAATAAGGCAGAAATTGCTGGCAGTTAAGGGGATTAAAAACAAAAGAGTCTATAATATGTAGAACATGTCAATACATCAGAGTCCCATTAGGTGCGTTTCTGAGATGTCACTGTCAAGCTGTGATGCCCCTACCACTGAATGCAGAACAGTCTGGCCGGACAGCTGTTAGTTCATTAACGCAGATTGTAAATCTCAGAAATCAATTTTTAGGGAAAGGAAATATGGCGTTCATTCGTAAACAAGCATGATATTCAGACCAGCTGAGATCACACAGGATGCTGCATGCAATGCTAAACATATTCAAGCAAACGTTAATGATCAACATAACAGGTTCTCTTTCTCTCGCTCTCCCTTGCTGACGCAAAAACAGAGAGATGTGGGCACTGCACATGAAACTTGTAACTCTTTCAAAACTTGGAGAACGACTGAATACAAAAACATCTGACAGCAACAATCAAGATTTCTGTGATAATAAACTGTACAATACTTGATTGCCAATAGATAAAGAAAAAGCACAACATCACATGTATATCGTTCAAAAGTTTAGAATCCCGAAAGTATCTCGTTTCTACAAAAATAATAAGCAGCAGGATCATGTGACACTGAAGACTAAAGTAATAGCTTTGTCATCACACACAGAAAGATATTATGTAGTTATTTTAAATTGTAATAATATGAATATGTATTTTTGGGCTGCATTTATTTGGTCGAAAATACACATTCATATTATTCCTGCGTTTGGGTCGATAAGATTTTTTTATGTTTTTGAAAGTGAATGTATTGTTACATTAAACTATTTAAATATTTTAAAATGGTAATTAAAAAGAGTTTAATATAGAGCTATATATTGTGATGTAATATTGCTCAGTGCATTATTGTTTTCCAGTAAACGTGTTCATGAATTTCTAGAAATCATAGAGTTACATTATAGCTTTTTTAAGGAAATTTAATTTAATGAAAAAATATTTTTGTATTAATAGTTCTGACAATCATAAACATTGCTGAATGAAAATGCCAATGAAAATGCTGGCAGAGTGAGTTAAAAATAGCAGAAATATCGTTTTGTAAGAACAATAGTTTCAAGCGACTTCCTTAGTTTCCTCACAGCGGCAAGCTCTGTGATTTAAAGTGTTTATCCTTTTATTCCGCAGCAGGGGGTCGTAAAGACCATATTTTATTTGTCACACACACTTGGTTTAATATACTCTGCTGTCAACTTCTATCAGTGGCTGTGTGTTATGTGTGAACTGTGAAGAGGCCCTCACAAATGTACAAGACACTCCCTGTCGTCTCCTCTGATTCTGTATGAATTAATTCACTGGTGCTCTACAGCAGAGATAATGGCTGGTGTGTGTCTGTGGGAACTCATGTGACTCTACCTTGGCCGTGAGGCTGAAAAAGCCTTTTGGTTCCACCATTTTCTCCAAGACGTGACACTTCATCCCGGCCGTACTGTCATACTCGTACATGACGCCGTACTCCAGATACACGTTATCCACCGTCAGGCTAACGTGATCTTTTTTTCCGTCTATTATGGCGATGGTGTTGAACTTGTCCATGACTTCTGTTGAACACACACACCAGTTGTTTCAATGTTACCAGTCTGAGCTATGGAAGCTTGTTTCCGCCACAGAATAATAAAAAAAAAAAGTTAAGTGCGACTTTTATCTCACAATTCAGAATTTTTTTCGCAATTGCGTGTTATAAAGACAGAATTGATTGATGTAAAGTAAGAATATAAACTTTTCTCAGAATTGCATGTTTATATCTCGCAATTCTGACTTTATAACACGCAATTGGGAGATATAAAGTCAGAATTGCATGATATAGTCGCAATTGCGTGTTATAAAGTCAGAATTGCGAGATATAAACTTGCAATTGCGAGAAAAAAAATCTGAATTTCAAGTTAATTTCTCGCAATTGCGAGCTTGTATCTCGCAATTCTGACTTTATATCTCGCAATTCTGAGAAAAAAAGTCACAATTATCTTTTAAAAAGTTTTATTCTGTGGCGGAAACAAGCTTCCATACTGAGCAGATCAAATCAGATTAAAGTTAATAATACAAGGCAAATCTTTAGATGGCTGGAGCTCATCTAGAGGCCATCAATCTATTTCCTGTTAGGTAACAAAATACCAAATCACAAATACAAATGAGTTGTTTCCATGTCCTGTGAATTCTGCATGAGGCTACTGAAGTGAGACTTGTAAAATTAGTGTCTACGAGGACGAAGAAAAAGACTAATTATCACGGATAGTGTGGGAGGATGAAAGAGTGTGTACTTGTGTGTACAGTAAGTGTTTGGACTGGTGTGTGTAACAGCACCTTCAACTTTACACTCAAACACATCTCCGTTCTCCCCTGCGGCGGGCTTCTGATTGGTTCTCTGGTGGTCTTCTTGTGCGCTCTCGCTGTTGTTATACACCCATTTAATGGAGTCTTGCTGCAATAAGGAACAACAAAACAACCTTTTCAGACACGCTTTCAGAACAAGGATTGTAAGTTGATTACACACTCCCATAGGACACAAAAACCACAAAGCTAAAACCTCTTCTTTTTTTCCTCCTACATGTAGATATCAACGAGGCTGGATGTAAAGCAAAAAGAGAAGATTCCTCTAAGAAAAAAACCCCGGTAATCTACCATGTTTCTCCTTGAGTTTCACTAAAGATTTCAACAATGTCTCAAATATTCAATACCAATATAATACCAAAGTCTGCAATCAAATATCAGAGATTTAAACAGCAAACAAATTATCTTAGCAATGCTATCCAGATTTTATAGTTCTATACACTTACTTTTTGCCAACTTGTGTCTATTTTTATTTCTCCAAAGGAATTTAGGAGAGAAAAAAAGATGAATACTTAAATGAAATCTAACTGAGACTTTATTAAGTTATGAAAAATCAACCTCTGAGCAATGACTTTTCTTCCTACGGTTGTTTTTTAGGTTTTTAATTGTTACAAGCACTATAATGCTCTAACTGAGGGCCTCAGGTTTGTGATTTTACTGAATGTGAACATGGCTTCCTATTAAGGCTGATATATTACAAAGAACGAACTGGTGTGACGTAATTTCATCAGGCAAAAATGAAACGAGTTTGAAACAAGTTCAAAACAGCCTGCCGAAGCAAACTTTCAACAAAAGTTAACTGCAGCTGAAAACACCTTTGAACTACCATTAAATCTAACCTCGACCTACTCTGCATTCATTAAAATGTAAATCTTCTCCCGTTCTCCGGTTCATTTCTTTCATTGAGGTCAGACATGAGTAAATACATGAACACACTGGAGAGCTGCTTTAGTGGAAACTGAAGTTGCAATTCTAATTTCTAAGTTGAAAGCAACACTGACACTGTTTTTTCATGTTTAATACTGTAAAGCCGTTTTCTTTAAAGCAATCTATTGTATAAAGTGCTATATGAATAAATGTGACTTGACTTTACTGGAATTCAGAATTGCAGAGCTGGTGCAAACATATCCACGTCGCTATGATCAGATGCTTTGTCAACTGCTGTTTTCTCATGGCTGTGATTTTAACTGTGTGGTTACTTTGTTATTGAGAAGAAAGCGAGCAGCGCATTTAACTTTGTCAAATTTTCGCAGCCGAAATCCAGTCATTTCAATGGGAAAAAGAACTTCACTGGGAGTATATCGCAGCCTTTATGCATTTAACAGTCTAAAGCACATCCACCACACATCCTCTTCTGTCAATGTCTCTCCCCAAAATTTCCCTCTGCTGTTTTAACCAACTGAGATGCAAGACTCCTCTTGATGGTGGGCCGCAAATCCCTGCTTAGTAGGAGGGTGGGCAACCCCCCGCTTTCTTTTTCCATGCCTGATGAAAACCAGAGTCCAGCCAGCGTGCCAACCACACCGTCCTACTTCAGTCTTTGCCAAGACTGTCCTTTATTACCCTTCAACACAGGCCTGCCTGGCCCATTCCTTAACCCATATCCCGCACACCCCCATCCAGTTTCCTAGCCGCCTTCTACCCCGCAAAAGGAGCATTACTGCTATTATTGCTGGACCATGACCCAGACCGGATCACAAAGTTCAACAATTTTGCTATGCACTTTGTTTTGCTTTCTAGATATTTAAGGATCAGGAATAGTGCACTTATGGAGGGGCTGAGGGATGCTTGCACTCTCACCTGTGTGGGTCGTCGGAACTTCCTGCAGGCCGTGACGTGGGCGATGACACTGGCATGACTTTCTTTGCTCACATTGATACCATTCACTTTAATGATGCACTGTCCTGGGTGAAGGCCTGCAACTGCCGCAACGGTGCCTTTTGAGAAACAGGAAGAGAGGTAACAGCTGTTTTAAAAGGTAGACAACTTAATTGTGTTGTCTGCTAAAGCCGGGTGCACACTGTGCGATTTATAATAGTCCTTTACGATTGTTGCTTGTCAGACTGTACGAACATGACCATCGCTGTAAGCCATGTCACACTGTACGACAGTCAAGACGCGTTAAAAACGGACGCACGAAAGAAAACCTGTCCGGAGTTTTACATCTTCAATCAATAACACTTTCGGTGATGTGAGCTGCATTACACGCGGGATTGAAATGGTGGCTACAAAGAAATCCCTCATGACAAGGTCATGGTTTGTCTTTAAAAACAAAGACAATTTGACGGTCGTCGTAGGAGAGGTCACACTGCAGGACTGTGAGTAAAATCTTCTGACACTGCCAGAATTTCGCAAAATTTGATCACAACGGTCATTAATCGGCATGTCAAACTAACGATCAAAGAATTTTAGCCTAGGATCAGAGAAATCTTTTAGGATTTGCTAAATTTGTCTCAGACGACCAAATCTTGGCCAAAATCGCACCGTGTGCACCCGGATTAAGATATCTAATTCTAAAGATAAAATAGCATAATCCCAGAAGTATTTTCTGCTAACGAGACTAGTGCCATTAGCTTAGCAACATGCTAACTACAGATTATCCCCTGCAGAGTGCTATTTGTTTACAATTTTACTTCGTATCTGTGTGTGCTATGTATTATGTTAACTACAGTTTCATGCCATTAGTTTAACAACATGCTAACTTAATTGGCAACATATAGGCTAAACTATAGTGAGTGTTCAATGTGTTATTTGTGTGCTCGTTTACTTCAAGTACTTCAAGACCATCAAGCCATTAGCTTAGCAAAATGCTAACTTGCTAACGTGCTATTTGTGTGACATTGAGTGGTTGCCCATGTAAAGCATCTCAAATTGAGCACTTAATGATAAGGTTGTATGTTTTGGAACAGAGCCATGTTTTTGAGTGTGCATACAAAAATGAGTAAGGGAGAATCACAAATCAACACACATCTTCGAAAACACACAATCTCATTTTTACAAACAGACCCATAAATAACCACTGAATCTATGCATAAGCAGAGCATGAATAATGGACAAGATTTTCTCTGTGGTTACTCTTCTTTTAAAGTTCACATCGAAATGCTAGTCAAGCACATCACATAAACAGTTTGACCCCAAGGTTAAGATCCACAGACAGATCCACTTGGCAAGGGCGCCACTTTCTGCATTACGGCAGGTGGTACTGTAAACTGAAATTAATGTGACTCTAGTTAGTTTTCAGAAAAGCAAAACACATCAGGAGCTGTTTATCTGTAGATGATGTGTGGTTCCTATAAAAGTTGTCTGAAGGCCAGGCCGACATTTAAAGTTTAACAGGAGAGACTAAATATTCATAGATTGTTTGCATAATCTCCAAAACAAACACAGAGCTTATACTGAATATCTCTTTCTGTATTAAAAGTGCATGCCTCTGTAAAAGGCCCCTGTTTCTCTAATCACATTTCATGGTCTGAAGTCTTTACGCTGCATTTTTTTTTCTGAGTAAATGCTCTCTCCCTCCTGCAGCCAGTGAAACTCAGGCAAAAGCAATTTTTAAGAACAAGCAAGCACATTAGGCAGGGTAATAATTATCATAACTCCCCGCTGAGCTTATGAACAGCAATCACTTGAAGGAGCAGCCGACCTTCTAAATGTGGGAGGAGAAACTCAAATCCTTATGGTACTACCTGCTGAAAAAAATTGCTTAGGCTAGCATAAATGTCTATACCTTCCACGATTTATGCTAGTCAGTGCTGTTGCCTTTCAAAGGAAATCGCACTGCATCTGAGAATTCAACGCTGTGGGAACGACTCTGTATGATTGCGTTGTGAAGCAAAAGAAGTAAAATAGTCCAATGGTGTGACGGAAAGTCATAGTTTCCTGGTCATGACGTTACCCGCCTGTGAAGCATATCCAAACTAAACAGCGCTAGCTTCTGTGTCTTCAACAAGAACTCTCTGTGAAATCGTGTCTTATTTGGTGTTGTCTGTCTCTTTCATATTGTTAAATATATATATACTGTATATGTAAAGAGTGTATTATGGCAAGCAAACAACAAATTGTGTGTTCCTGCTCTCGCTACATCACTGGTGGGGATATACTGTGCAAGTTTGTTTGGGAGAGGAGAATGCCCTGTCAGCTCTTGATGGAGCCAACTGTGTGCATTGTGAACAGCTTCCGCGACAGCTTTCTTTGTGGAGGGTTTTTCTCGCGGCCCTGGTCCCGCTGCTGCTAAGCCAGAGAGACGATTCAGGTCATGGGGTTCGCAAATGGATCTAACAGAGGGGTTAGAGACGGGCACGGCCTTTTCTCTACCCTCACCTGCTGGATTCAGTGCATTATCTCAGGGTCTGGAAGCACGGTCTGCGGTTTCTTCCACCCCGAGTGAGGCACCGGTGCTGCAGTTACCCAGCTCTGAGGAGTTGGATATTGTTAGCATCGATGCAGGAGATGTTGAGGACTCGCCACCTGACATTCCTGGTTGTGATTCGTGCTGAGGCCAGGTTAAATATAGACTGCCAGGAAGCAGGACGTTCATCCCAAAAGCAAGCTGGACAAATGCTTCCTGCCCTCATGATCGCAACCTCCTCGTCGGGGCCTGCAGTTTTTTCACACCGAGGTTTCGAGATTGTGGAGGATACCAGTATCTTATTGAGTCTTCAGCTCTCAGACTTCCAACTATTCCTCCATCCTGGGACTGACATGGTTATGGGGCGATGCCTAAGATGGAAGAGACGCTAGCTAACTATCTCTCCCCTGAGTCTGCATATGACTTACCCACCAAGCCAGTCAGAACAACTTCGGCTTTGGTGGGTAAAGCTTATTCAGAGGCATGCCTGCACACTATGTCGATCTTATAGGCATGCCAGGCTGACCTGCTAAGAGACCTTGAGGAGGGCGGTTAACAAGTTAACAAGGGCAGTTAACAAGACAAACACATGGCATTTCTCTAAACCCTCACCCTCCAAAGACATGTCAGCCATCAAAATAGCCTTTAGCCTTTCTGGCTAAACTGGTTCACTAATGATGTCTTGAAGATTAAGCTAGTCAAAACTTGTGGTCAACTGATATTTGTTGTTTTGATGCCTGATGCTGATATCTAGAGAGCATGGTGGCCGGTGGCCAATATAAAGCAGATATATGACATCACACTATATTTATGATATGACAATATTTAATTTAAAGACAGTAAATAACAAATGCATAATTTATTTAATTAAATGTATTTTTATTTTAGATAATATTTACTCTAATTAGGAATAATTTGAAAATGAACCCTCTGGGGACCAAAAACGCGCCCGCGCGTTTTGCTCGTTTTTTTTTTTTAGCAATGAAAATAAACACTAAATGCTCTGTTAATTTTGATCTTTCATTTTCGTGTAATACATCAATCGATCCTGTTCAGTGTCTATTTTTTTTCTGTATACTCACAATAAAAATAAAGTGTTTTGCTTTTTGACAAATAAAGAAAAATTAACATGATGCGATTTCTGCCTTCTCTCTGTCAGTAAACTCCCATTTGAAACGCGTTCGAAAATGATCTATAACTCCGCGAAAATTCATTCAAACAGGCAAACAGACCCACGGGCATAAAGCTTGAGATCGCATCTTTTAAATGAAGTCATTTATATAAAAAAACAAATATTCTCAGCTTCTGTAATCTGTATAAAAAGAGAGCGACTCCAGTCGACCTCATTACGAGATGATTCACAGTAATGTGACCACGCCCCGGAGAGCGCGTGCTATTCAAACGCAAATTCTGAGAACTATTTCAGACCTGTGAAACGCCCACATCAGCTGTAAACACAGCGCGTCGCGACTCCTCGCGAGTAAGACATTATAGCCTACCTTATGGAGAAACGATTCCTCAGAACAGTGCTGATGAGGAGCAATATGTCCTGAAATGAGGAGCAGATTCCGCTGAGGAGTGAGGTAGGCTGTTTTCTTTTCTCATGTGTGGAATAACGTTGTGGAATAACGTTAGTGTAGGCCTATGTAAACCGCAAAAAGATGAATCGCATTTCTATAATATGACTCGCCTTTCTGTGAGATGAATGAAGGGTACATATTTGTAAAGACTGTTTAGCCTAAATAAGAATCGCGCGTCTGTGTGTAAAATAATAAACTGCTTTGCTATAGCCTACTGAGATGAGTAAAAATCGACTGGAATATGTTGAAATAAAATGTATTTGTATAAGCAACGTATTAAACTGCAAATTAGCATTTATATGCCCTAATATTTAATAAAAACAACGTTACAGTCAGGCGAAGTATGAAAGACAACATTTTGTTGACTAGACTAGGGTACAGTTTTTAGGCTACTGTAGAATATACCGCCACATCAAAAAAGCTTTTGTTTAGCAATTTCTGCTCATATCTAACGTTATATATATAATATATATATATATATATATATACTATTTTTGTCAAAAATAAAGTCATAGACTAAGATGTTAGATGTTCCAATGTTGGCTATATTCAAACTAATGAATACATATGATAAAATGTAGGCCTATAATCTTTTTTTTTTTTTTTTTTTACAAAGAAAGAGTACACTTGAAATATTGTTGAAAATGTAATTATTGTTGTAATTGTAACATTTTTAATAAAATAGCAAAACATATTTACAAGAGAGATGTAAGCGAAATCTTAAATGGTCAAGATAAGTCTTCTTCTAAATACATATTTTGTCCTTGCATTGTGGCTCAGTCAGTGTCACACCTGAATGAATGGCTCATTAGGCAGAGTCATTATGCAGAGTGGGTGGGACACTGTAATCTAAGGTGTAAACTACTCCTCCCCCTTGCATAATGGATTTCCAAGCAAAACCTGTTGTACACCATTTAAATCAATGTATTTTTTTTTGTGAACGATAAAGCAAGACTATTTTCACATAATTTTGAAGCTAGAACTCAAAGGGACAACATCCATTAGTCAAAAGTCTTGTGGACACATATTTAATATGTGTTTTGTGGTCTTAATTCAGCAACTTTCATTTTTATTTTTTCCAATAACCACGCATAAACATTATTCTCTTAAAAATACAAACATCTACATACACGTTGCTCGCATATTATGGTAGCCCTGTTTGTGCTATATAGAGTGAATTTACACCTTAGCCAGTAACATGTTTATAAATAACTGAAAAAAGCACAAATGTCAAGGCATGTCAGAACATCTCAAGGGCCCCAAAAACACCTTGGTCCCCAGAGGGTTAATCAATTTGAAAGTTATTTCAATGTTATTTGACATTTATTACAAAAAGTTATTTGACTTTGATTAAAAAATCTTTAGATAGGAACTCTCTAACCAACAGTGCAATTAATAATCTGGTAAGTTTGTGCACACTGGGAATCATATATATATATATTATCGAATAAAGAACATGTTCTCAGCACTGTCAAAAGAAATGCCCCGCATATGAGCAGCCGATGAAGATAAGTGAAAAATTAGAAATATCGGCTGAAATAATGGCTTTAGCAATATGTCGGTTTTCCACCAGAATTAGTCAGACTTCGAACCCTTATGGTCTCTCACCCCTAAAATAATACAATAAATTGGATTAATCCAGAATTTGGATTTGCACAAATCATGCAATGACACATTATTGATGCAAGCAGCTTCGGTTTGGTGTGAAGCGCGGAGTGCTCTTCTATCTCTTGTTCTCTTCAGGAGTGACAGTGTAAGCTGCATTGGTTTTCCTTTTTCATTCATCTCTCACCATGTTTGATAAAAATGCACCTCACATACAGTAGGAAGTGAGATGGGTCTTTCTATTTATATATCGGTGTGTGTGTGTGTGCGTGTGTGATGCAGTTTCCAGTCTGGCTCAAGTCCAGTCCTGTACCTACAGCTCCAGCTGTGATCCAGCTGAGGTTCAAAAACACAGAAGGATAAAGGGCATAAGTAAGTTCCTGTAGCCCAGCCCAGTTTTTCCTTTCTCTCTGTTCGCTCTTACCTCTGCCAACCGCATGCACCACAGATGGGCCGAATCCTCGGATCTGAAAGCCCAATCCGTCTGCAGAGTCTAGGATCTTCACAGTTCTGTGGAGCAGATAGACACACAGACATCAATTCGGCCGCTAAAAACATCACATTTCCCAGCCACCGCTCCACGTGTGTTGTGTATTCTGATTTGCAGTTAAATATCAAGCTGATATTAATCAATAAAAGGATGTTTATCTGGCAGGGCTCTTTTTTTTTAATTTATATCAGGCTTTATAGCCTGTATGGCAACATAGTTCAGGTGTTATGAAGTCTTTAGATCATAGGAGTCGAGAGGTTTTCCACTCACTCTCTGGGTTTGGTGCTGACCAGTACTCTGAGTGGACCTTTGCTGTGGAAGCACTGCTTTAGGAAGTTTTCCACCTCCTGGAAAGGTCTCAAGAAGACCAGGTCCCCATTAATGGCAAAGATCTTTTTCCCCACTTCCAGACCTGCCATCTGCAAAAGAGACACACAGGAACATCAAATAAGCTCTTAACCTAGATAATTTCACATTTTTAGACCTAGATTTCACTTCTTATCACATTGGATGAAGTTGATGTGATGAACTATACCTGTGTTAATCAACTACATACATCCACTAAAATAACCCTGACACCAGTTGCTTAAAAGTCATTTTAAAAAAAGGTTAAAAAAGAGACTTTTGTTCTGAGAAATCAGAAAAATACTGTTTCTGAGCAACGTGTCTTTCATGTCTATCTATTTAAATATCATATCTAATTAAATATTCATACATTTTTAGGTTTCAGGGTTAATCTATATATCTTCTGTGTGATTGGATAGATGAATACATAGATTTAAATTTCATTTCACAGGTGCACGGTTCAATCCTTTCATCCATATGCGCAACTTCCTACTCTGAGCTCTCAAGTGGATGTAATCCATTCATTCTGTGCTTCACTGAATGGATTGGACACGTCTATTGACCGCTATAAATATAACCATTCTCCTCCAACAATAAAATGCACAGTCCTCTGTTTCCGGCTCATGTTTTTCCTCTCCATTGAGAAAAATGGTTGGGCAGCTTTTCTTATTTTTCGTTGCTTTCTCCTTCCTTTTTTCATTCACTTTCCTCTATTATACCCCCCCCCCCCCCCCCCCCCTCTCTCTCTCTCTGCCACTGTCTCTTTATCAGTTACAAACCTTTTTTGCTATTTTTATGAGACAGCTTTTCATCTATGTAAGTGCACAGCTGGATTTTATTTCCTTTTTGATTTTTTCACTCTGCTCTTCATTGGAAACATACAGAGCAGATCCACATGCAATGCAGCATGGATCCCATACTGTGACGCACAAGTTACTTCAGGTCTGGGTAGCATTACTCTCCCTATGTCAAAACTGAGAAGTTCACTTCACCACATTTACCAGAGTTTGATCTAACAGATCAAACATATTAAAGCACTAAAAGGGAACCTTAAGAATGGCATGATTTGATGTCTATTTCTGTTATAAGCCTACAAAGGCACACATCAAAATGCTAATTACCACAAATTAAGTTCAAATAAAGAGTGCTAATTGTGAAGGTTTAGGGATTCAATTGATGTTTAAATGCCTAATTGGTCAGATCGAGCAACACCTAGAGTACACTGTTAAAAATAAAGGTTCTTTATTGGCATTGATGGTTCAATTGAGAGCCTTTAACATCAATGGAATCTTTCCATTGCACAAAAGGTTCTTTATAGTGGAAAATGATTATTTAGATTATTACAATGTTCTTCACACTAAAAAAAATGGTTCTTTTAAGATCTCTGAAAGGTTTTTTGGGGCACCAAACATGGTTCTTCAATGGCATCAAAAGCATATTTTGGAACTTTTATTTTTAAGAGTGTAAGATGAGCTTGACAACAGGGGTGTACATTTTCCCATTAAAACCCCGCCTCACTATTGTTTATTTTATTTTTATTTATTTTTTTCACATTTTACTATGCTTAGACTTGATGTGAATATAAAGGCTAGGCTTCTCACATGTATTTCTGAGTAGAAATGCTGAAGGCAAAACTGGTGGGTCGTGACCTACACAATGGGCCGCAGGTCTAGTCTGATAGGATTACGGACAGCAGAGAAAAACTATGCTTTATATAACAAAATAACAAAATGCATATGAATCAAGCTGAGTTATGAAAGGCAAATGAATAGGCTTTTCAACCTGTAAAGATAGGAGAAAACACTTCATATATGCAAACATGGACTATGCCAATAGTTTGCATGACATACCATTATCAAAACTGGAAAAAGATTTTTTTTTTAAATGGTTACCATTTAAAGCCTTTTACCATTCAGCCTGTAGCATACTAAGCATTAACTAAGCATTATGCTTAACTAAGCATTCAATTAAGTCAATATTGAAATAATTATTTACAAAATGGATTGTTCTGGAGCTCGATTATGATTGGCTTTACTGAAGAACTACATTTCTTGGCAAAATAATTATTATTTGTTACCCACAAGTTCTTAACTGTTGCTGTGTGTTTATTTTATAAAACTTTGCCAGATATATTTTGAATGTATGAAGCTGTGGATTACAATGATTTTAGAACAGCTAAACCCTAGTTTATTGGGGCTTCACGCTGTATTGTATCATTTTCAGAACATTTTCCTTTTTACTTTTGTATGATAAAAATATTGGGTCACCTCTTATTATCCAAAGTAAAATCTGGCTCTTGAAGAAAACCAGTTGAGAATCACAGTGAGCGTGTTTGCCTGTTATGCTTAATAAGCAGACAATGCATGTGGTCATGTATCCACGTAAACCAGTTTTCCTTTATCGGAGTAAGATAATAAACAGCTTAAGAATTAACCAATTGACACAACTAGATTTTTGGCCCTTACCCCGATTTCACCTGGCTTATATAACCTGCGTTCTGTTGTCTTATTGAAGTGTGCATGTGTGATAGGTAACAGGAAAGCACACTTGCATTATTTGCATATTTAAGTGCTACCATATCATGGTAGGGGAGGAAGAAATATGTCGCCAAATCCAAATCTTTCTTGACCCAAGAAAATGTGTTCTCATCTTGTGTACCTGAAGTAGAAGTGGTACAGTCAAAACACTGCTTATTTATTCAACATCACATCTCACATAACCAACGGAATGATTAATATTTAATAAATCACTACCGGGGAATAACCTGATTTTTTTAATAAAGTCTTGTCAACTTCAATTATGTTGCTGGGTTATTGGTTTGCATGTAAACTAGGACAACGGGTTAATTCAATAAGCTGACTTTGGGAGTTTTCAGCATATTACAGGGGTGTCCAGTCCTGCTCATGGAGGACCACTGTCCAGCAGAGTTCAGCTTCAACCCCAAATAAACACACCTGAATCAGCTAATCAAGCTCTTGTCAAAACGGGCTCAGTGATCTTATGACCCATGTCTGGGGTTTTTTTTTAAATCACCCACACAAAGGTACCACACGCACCTCAGCATGGGAACCTTTCTCCACTGATTTGACGATGGGTACTCTGTTTCGATCTTCTAGCCTGAAGCCATAACCTCCTTCACTTGGCTTTATCTGAAATCAGAGTAGACATTTCACAGTTATCATGACTTAAGTGTTTGATTTTGTTGTGTCATGCATGTAGTAATATTTTATTACAATTCATGCTTTGGAGGCGCTCCTAGAATGTGAATTTCAGTCTCTCGTGGGCCTAGACTGTCAAACCAGTTGACTTCATGTTTAAATGTAATTAGAGACTGGTTTAGAACAGTCAAGCATAATTACTGGTGAAGACTCTCGAGTCAGAGCTGGCCCGAGTTCAGACCCCCCGTACGTGGCGAAGCAGAAAAGCCCCATGCGAGTGGATGAAAACCACATGGGCTCACGCCAACATGCGCTATTGTAAGTGGCATCAGCTGTAGGCGATTACAGACGACATCTCTCACCAGCAGCGACTTGGCGATGACATTCTCCACTATTTTTAGATCATGTTTTATTGGCTTGTGTTTGGTGTTGGAACCTTCCATCTCCTCATCGGCGAAGAAGCGGAACAGAAGAGGTTCATCCTTAAATTCGCTTTTTTCCAAAACTGCGAAAAGACAAAAGCAAGGTGTTTTAGAACAAATAATACCTGATGCTCATTCAAGTAGTGCTAAATGTAACCTGCATAGCTGACATGAAATACTTTTGGGATATTGACATGTCCTGTGGTGTCACAACTATTAACCTTATACTGTTATTTTATAACTACTCAATTTCATTTCACTTCAGCATCTTGTTTAAAGTCGTCCTATAACTGATTCAGCAAAAAGCAACATTATAGCAACTTCTTTGTTGTTGTGAGGATCAAATTGATGTGTAAATTGAATTTGTGTACCACACAGAAGAGAGCAACACATAATGTACTGGAATGACAAGAGCTGTACAGAGAGATTCAGAGGGGAAGCCTTTTCTTTGAAAAGTGGTTCCCGTGAAAAGGAACAGGCAAGGATTTCAATCTGTCACCAGGGCAACATGGGCTCTAAACAATCCCTTCACTTTTGTAGTAAAAATACCCCCAATGAGAAAAAGAGGTCCAGTGTTCTCCACACTTCTATGGGCAAGATTAGATAACTCTGAATTAGCTTTAATGGTCACAACCAAGTGAACCAGCTTAAATGGATGAATGCAATGATCACATTCAAAGCCAAAAAATGAAAGTGCCAGTCTAGTTATTACGTTCCATAAATTTGTTGGTAGTTGGCCACGTATGAAACTGAATTGCAGGCTGTAAGGAACAGCCCATGTTAGACTACAAATGAGTCACACAAGCATGATGTGGACTTTGGCATCAAGTGCCCTGAAAATGAGACCCGAATCCTGCAAACAAACAGTTGCCATGACAACAAGCCAGTCAAACATGGATTGTGGAGAAGGTCAAGGCTGTTGTCAAGAGAGAGAATGTGCACAATCCAGTTAGAGGAAAAGTTTTGCAATGTGAATTAAGCTCATACACCACAAAAAAACATTTTCTTAAATCAACATTTTTCATCATGTTTTTCATTTAAAACATTCTAAAAACAAAATAAAGAAGCAAAAGCGTGTGATATGTTATTTTGTAGTAGTATTTAGTGAAAAAATCATTCTCATTCTTCACTTGCTGATTGCTTTTTCAGTTGTGAAAGATTGCTATTTTTATGAAAGACTGAGTTAATGTCTCACTCAAAACACAAAAAGCCACTTGTCACCACCACCCAAAGACACTGACTGAACGATTCAGAAAATGAATCAGTGAACACATCAATGAATGAATCCATGAACAAATCAGTAAATTAATCTGAACACATATAACTTATATTCTCATATACTTTCGTATAATCGCTTTTTTTGAGTATTGAACGCCTGTTTTTCTCAATTAATCATCGAGTTAATGATTTAATGCCTCACTCATAACACACAAAAAGACACTTGTCATCACCTAAAGCCATTGGACTAACCAGTGAATGAATCAGTTTGCAAATCAGTTAAATATAAATGAGAAAAAGAATATGAACCTTTTTTATCTTTTTTTTTTTTGTGAGTCAAAAAAGTCACTGATATGAATCAAAATCACTTTTACTTGTATAATGAATACTTTATTTTTCGCTATCCCATTTGCAAATTGTATTTTTGTCGTTGTTGCTGTTGTTTTAAAGTATAAACCAAACCTTACAATATTATCTTTGATTTATGCTTAAAATATCCTGGTTGACACTTGGGATGAGTTAAGATATGACAAAAAAAGAACTTTGACAGAAACACAAAAACACAGAGGAAATAAAATAGAGTGACAATGAAACAGCTATCATACCATGATGCATGAATCCATTGTCACACAGCTCAACCCCCAAGATCAGCGCCTCTTCTCTGCTTCGACAGTCACCCTGCAAAAGAGAAAAAGACAAGTGCCACTCTCTTTATCTACTTACAAACGGTCAAAATGTCACATACCCTAGCTTGAGCTCCAGAAAACCATATTTAATTCACACAAACACTACAACAACTCTGAAGGGTCACTTCCCAGCTAGCAGGGAATGTTATCAGAACTTTAGCTAATGTTGTGGCAAGGTTCTCGCAAAGTTATGAACAAATCTTCTTCTAATAACGGTAATAAAACATTTGTTCAAAGTTATCCGGTCTTTAATAATGTTCTAAAAAAGTGATCGCAACAACATCATTTATACATTGTTCATGGAATGTTTTACCAGAAACGTTTAGTTGGATGTTCGCATAATTTATTATTTTTTTGTAAATTTTACTAGTTTCGGAACTTTCCCGAAAAACTGGAGAATCAATTGCTTTAAAAAAATTATAAATTGGAATGTCCCCTTAATGTTCACATAACCAAGAATTATTTTTACATTTACAACATTTATAAAACTGGACATTTCAGGAATAATGTTTTTAGAACTTAATGGGTACATTAGCAAAACATTCCTAGAACTTATTTTTGTTAGCTGGGTTGACCGCCTGGTAATAATTTCATGGACGAACACAATATATCATCTTATTGAACACTTGCATGAATGTGAAAGTTTCCTCTAAATATCCGAACCGCACTTCAAATTTAATCCAAATCTGCAGTCTCATAGTGATTCGTCTGTTTTTAAGTGGACAGAACTAGACTAGAACTAGAACAGAACTAGACAGATGTGGCTAGGCAAAGGTTTATTTTTACAGTTCACTTCCACCTCATTTGAGATAATCCGGCCAGTTTAGGAAACATCTACTACTTTTGTTTTATTCTTTCCTCGTGTCTTATTTCCTATGGATGTCACTGTGTTTCCAGTCGGCCTATAAAACAGTATCAAGTATTACCTGTGCTATCAGCCAGTCGATCAGCTTGTTGGCCATAACCACCGATTTATACGTTCGTAGATGATAATCCTTATCCCTGTGTGGAAGACAAGGAACGTTTGACTTGACCAGTTCAAAAATGTCTCCTCTTTACAGTAGCCTCAAGAGACACACATTTCAAGTTAACTGTTAACCTTTGTCTTGACTTGCATCCGCTTTAAAAGCTCTTGAGAGAGCTGTTCTGGGCTTTCACATCAAAACAACCCTTTCCCCTCAATTTCTTTGAAGCCCAAACAAGTGCTTTACCTTGAATTTATTTTAGGGTTGCACAGGAGTCACAATATTTGACCGATTAATGACCCTCTACATATTCTGTAACAAAAAAGTGAAACAAAGTTGATCTGGGACAACTAAAAGCAGACATTTATGTCTCGGCAGAGTGAATTTATAGGGTTACACTTTATTTTGATGGTCCCCATTAGACATTATGTTGACTATAAGTAACACTGCACCTATATGTCAACTAACTCCTATTAGAGTATTAGTAGACTATTAGGGGTAAGGTTAGAGTTAGTAGAATAAGGGGTTCAGGTTAGTAGAATAAGTTGATGTACATGCAAAGTTACTTTTAGTCAGTAGAATGTCTCTTGCTGGACCATAGCAAAGTGTTAGCAGATATTAAGCAGACAGTCTTCTAAGACTTTAATGAGCGTTAATTGACATATAGGTGCAAAGTTACTTATAGTCAAAAGAATGTCTAAATAAAGTGTTATCGAATTTAGATATTAAGTGACAGAAGGTTTAAGCAAATAATGGGACATGATGGTAAACTAATTGACTAGTCCGTGTTTGGAGTTGACAAGATTTTCTCCTCCTAACATTTTTTTAGTTTTGATATTTTTAGCAGTGGTGCTCTGATTAGTATACTGACACCGTGCAAATTACAGTTTACACAATGAAACCCTCCTGGGTTTACCAAAGTCCTTCCTTTCGTTTGATAGATTTTTTCATTTTTGAAAAACAGCTGTTATTTTAATGAATCGTTAATGAATGGAGTTAATGATTCAATTTCTCACTAAAAAAACACATAAAACGCCTCGTCACCACCTAAGTGAAGGTATTAAACCATTTTGGGAGGAGTACACCTAATCTTCTAGGGTGAATTCAGGTTGATTGGGACACTTTTTATCGTCTCAATGGCAAAAAGTGTCCCAATTAACCTGAACTCACCCTAAATTACTACCAAGATATAAAATTAGCCTCTTCTTCCCAGCGTCAGCTATATCAGCATCCCTCCTCCTCCCCCTCTCCTCCTTTTTGTATTTCACCAGTTCGAGCAGAATATCCTCTTCAAGCCCCTCCATAGCGGACAGCCAATCAAAACTGTTTACCATGTACGCTAAGATTATATGGGAGCACAAATGAGAGCCATTGAAAAAATCCGTAAATGAATCTGAACATCTTTTTTTCAGTCATGAATAACTTATTGTTAATGATTCAATGTCTCATTCAAAACACAAAAAAGACACCCGTCGCCAAAGCCATTAAACTACTCAGTCAACTAATCAGTGAACAAATCAGTGAATTAAAACCAAATCAGTAAATTAATCTGAACAAAATATTTTTTCCAGCTGTTATTTTTAATCAATCGTAGAGTTTGATTGAACGTCCCACTCAAAACACAAAAAGGCGCTTGCCACCACCTAAGCCATTGAATGAATCAGTGAGAAAATCAGTGAAGGAATACACAAACAAATCAGTAAATGAATTTAAACACAATTTTTTGGGTGAACAGAACATTTTGGTTGTCACTTCTGGGATGCGTGAAGATATGACAGAATGGAAGACTTGACCATGGTTCCTGAAAAGTAAATTCTAAATTAGGCCCTTCAAAGGACACTGCTAAAGCCAGAACCATTTAAACAGGCATCTTGGCCACTGTGTGTAGCTCACACTGTTTCTTGAGTGCCCTGTAACTGTTGTTGCATATTTAAGATGGTGTGTCAAGTTAAAAATAGTTTAATTTTTTATATATATATATATATAAAAACGTGTTTCAAGACGCCTATATTCTCGACATAAAACGTGTTTCTCTGCTCCAGTAGAGGTCAGCAGGTGTCTCTCAGCCCACTTCGGTCCAGCTCCAGGGCCTGGAACGGGCCAAACTGATGCATTGTGGCTGCTTCCAGACCACGGGAAATGAAATTGAGCAGTGATTTTCCCATGAAGCCAGGGTTCTCTTGGGGGACACTCACTGTGCTAGGTCAGAGGGCTAGACTAGGGCCCACACCCTACAACTAACACACACTCAAAGCCAAACTTAGCTGTTTACAGTTCTGAGAATTACATTCCCATTCTATTTTTACACAATCAAGCACCTCCAGATGACATGAAATGTGCCTTTTCTCTCAAAAAATCCCAATGTAACTCTTTCAACGTGCACCTCAAGTGTTTGTGATGGGTTCTGTCTGATTATATAAGGATTTGTTTTAATCACAGACCAGAAGTGTGAGGCTGGACAGGCTTTGCCATGATTTAACCACCACAGACATGGAGCCAGCCCTTTCCTCTGTAGCTGTACCCAGAACTGTCACCATGACAAATGAGGGTAAACAGCGTTACCACAGGCAGTCATATGCCTGGCACAAGAGCACTGAAATCTGTAGGAAAAGGGTATGCGAAGTCAAACAAACCTTTCAAATCCTCTTCTGTCTCAAGATCTTTAAAACTCTTAGATATTTACTTTCTTTTTGTTCTACTTCTCGAAGTATGTCAGGAATGTAACTTAACCTGGGTGCAGAAGATAGTTTTTTTAAAAATGATTATTACATTGGTAAGGCGGGGGCGTAAAGCCCCCTAGAACCCCTCCAACCAGCAGGAAATACCAGATAATTAAACTAGAGCTGGATTCTCCAATTATAGCTCTACAAGGAAGAGATTCTCAGTACATAGTAGAGAAATGTGGGCATGCAGGCATTCTTAAGCCCTATTCGGACAGTAATTGTTTCTCATGGGGACGTCTGTAAAAATCAATTTGCATGGCATTTCAGTGATAAAACTCAAGCATTTGGATGGTGATTTATTTATGGTGGAGGAACAATATCTGTGATCCTACCCGGGAACACGCTTACTCACATGGTCAGTACATGATTGTCAGCTGTAAACAAGCTTTGTTATTACTTGAACAATTAATAAATCCATATTTAATTAAATAATAGAAACGTAAAAATAACTGTTTATTATTTGATTATTTTAAATATCCAATTTAAAAATAGGAAAATTGATGCATATCAAATATCCAGCCTTACAGACGTAGACAACATTTAGCAATGCAAACGCACAGGTGCACACACAAAGTAAACAGTATTTGCTTTGACAGGCTGAAACGAGAGCTATTTTATGCATTTTACCTTCCAGAAAATGGCTTGCAACTCTAATAATATTTGCATATTTGCAGTACAACCCAAGAGTCCTTCAACAAGCATGGCAGAATTTACCAGAAAATTGGAAAATGGATTAATCCGAACACCCGAACAAAAAAAACGTGCCCTCAGAGTCTATTAGCTTTGTGTTTGCATGCAGAATTTCATGTCCTTGGGCCTGTCAGCTGCCAAAACCTCAAACTGCACCTGTTTCACATTTAAGGCTTCCACTCATTTGTAGTGCAGTTCTGACACTGATTACACACATAGGAATATGACACAACATTATGCCCAACTCTATGAACTAAGACAAAATGATGGTGTTATACTCCCAAACATAAATAAAATAATCAATAACTGAATTCTGGATAAGACCTCTAGTATAGTTTTTTCTCATCACTTATCAACCTCCTGTTTTGTCCTGTAGGTGCTATCTTTAGAGCGGAAGGAGAAACGGCAGGGGCGCGAACGCACCTGGTAGAGCTGGTGTGACTAGAGACAGCTGTAATGAGGTGGAACTAAGAAACTGGCTCCTTACCTGATCACCGGTGTGAATAAACTATGGAGTCGGCAGAACAGCCTCACACCCTGAGGGAAGAAGGACATTCGTTATTGTATGTGCAACTTTTCCAAGGGGCAAAAAGAGGCGTTTAGCGGAGCACAGCCGGTTGAGTTACCTTGGAGATGACATCCTGCATGTCACTGCGAGGGTGGTATGTGCCGTCATCATAGCGGAACCTATAGAGCACCGGCTCCGGTTTAAACTGGTGCTTGTCTGTAACTAGAATGAGTTTAAAAGGGTGGAGATTTAATTAGAGACTACAACAAAATGCATCCAAATAATGTGTTTTGTCATTCTACATAAATTTAAGTTCGCACTACCATTCAAAAGTTTGTTTGTTTTTTGAAAGAAACTTGTTTTATTCAGCCAAAGATGCATTACATTTGTTAAAAAGTGACAGTAAAGACATTTACAATGTTACAAGATGTTCTTTCGAACTTTCTATGCATTAAAAATATTAAGCAAACTGTTTTCAATATTGATGATAATAAGATATGTTTCTTGAGCACCAAATCAGCATTTTATAATTATTTCTGAAGAATCATTTCTGAAGGATGCAACACTGAAAATTCAGAAAACAGTTGTTTTAAATAAATTGTAATAATATTTCACAATAATACTATTTTTACTTTTTTATTAAATAAATACAGCCTTGTTGAGCACAAGAGCCTTCTTTCAAAAACATAAAAAAACATTAGTGTACATAAATAAATGCACATTTTACCACTATAATAGCAATAAAAGTTATTTACAAGCCATCCCGCAAAAAATAATTAGTAATAGTAGAAGAGGACATTTTTGTGAAAAGATTTTTTAAACCCTTTTTTGCACACAATGTATATGTGATATATACAATATATATTTTAATTTGCTATTGTTAATTCAAGCTGTAATTAATTCCACTATCAAAAGTGTCCAATAACTGGTGCTATGAAGATAGCACTATGTACAGAAGAGAAGCATTTCGACTGGTCGTATGATTTCAAATGGTATACGTGGAGACTCAATAAAGAATAAAGTCTACTTATAAGATTAGACACATATTGTGAATTTAAACGTATTTGCCAACAGTAAAAGTATTGATTTCTTTAGGTGTAAAACGTTTGCATTGTTTATTAGCACTTATTTTTCAAATAAATACATCACCACTGCAATGTAAAGGTTTAAAACGTATATCTTATATTCTATTTTGATTAATTTAACATGTGCATGGCGATAGAAATACTATTTACATTGAGGCTGATTAAATATCTTTGTTGGTATTAAAAGGTTTCACAAAAATAACACAAAAGGCAACAAAAACTTAAGGGCCTTCATAATCTGAGTTTAGAGGCTTTCAGCTCCATGTAAGCACAAATTGCAAGTAACACCAACATGCTTGTGAAAAGTAATCCTGCTCTTTCTGCCAAATGAATTCATCCTTCTCAGCGAATAGTAAAGGCTTAAAGATCTTTCTCACCAAAGCCGTAAATGCGAGCGAGTGGATAGGGAGCCCTAATGCTTGAATTTATTTCTCCCTGTTAGGAAGCGATGAAGTGAAAAGTGATTTAGCATGAAGTACTGGCTCAAAGCCAGCCAGTCTTCTTTAAAAAAAAAAAAAAACAGTCCACTGTGAGTCTGCATTAAGCAGAACTGGACCCCACTGCCCCAAAAAAATTACAAAATAAATAGTATAGGCAAAAGACCAGAAATTTCCCTCAGTATTAAACAAACAGCATGGTGTGAAGCAATGAATATTTGTGACTCTTCACATAAACATAGACAAAGTTATAAAAAGCCATCTGCTCTTGGACGCTCCCAGAGTTCCTCAGGGCCTGAAAACAATGATGTCAGGGCACTTGAAATATTAAGAGGGCTATTTGTCCAATCAGCCATCTGCATTAACGAATGAATAGAGCCCAAATGGTGATGATGAAACTCATCAACTGACTATTTGAGCTAAGCAGATTATGAAATAAACAAGACGATAGCCATGCCCACTGGTTATAACTGGGAAAAAAAAACTCCAATTGCCTTTAGTTCAATATGATGTAGACCTACTACATTTTTACATAATTATAAGAGTAGCATATGTGTTTTCTATTATTATCAGACTCTCATCTATCCCTCTAATTTGTACAGTTTTTATAACTAAGGGGGGGTGGGGGGGAGGACACTGTTTACTCCCACTCATGTAGTTTCACACCTGTATGACTTTTTTTCTTCTGCACAACACCAAAAGAAGAATTTTTTTTTTTTTTTTTTTTCATTCATTCAATGTAAGTCAATGGAGTCCAAAGTTACATTGGACTCTACTGACTTCCATTTCATGAACAAATAAACACAGATATTTTTCAAATATATTTTTTTTGGTGTTATGCAGAAGATTTGGAGTGACATGATGGTAAGTAAACCATGACAGAATTTTTTTTTTTTTTTTCTCCTGAGAGTCAACTGTGTGTATACAGCAGGGATTCCCAAACTTTTTTCGTCAGCCAAACCCCTTTGACCTAAAATATTTACTTAAATATATTTTAAAATAATATTTTACCCTGTAGTAAATAATTGTATCCCTTAAATGTTACTAAACAGACTGTCAACATACTCTCAACAGATAAATTATTTCTTTCTTAAAATGTAAAATTGACTTATGACTTTATGCCTAAACATACCCAGTCACCAAAAAAAACCCATTAAAGCTATACCATGCCTTCATGAACATAATTGTTTTTACATGATCAAATGGAAGAGACACAATGTAACTCAATTGTGTATTTCAGATGCTGTCACGTATCATAATTTCACTGGAACTTGGCCTTCATTACATCTATATTGTGTTCAATGTCAATTGTTATTTATTAATGTATTCAGCTAACAACTGTTATTAGAGCACGGTCATTTTTGCTACAATCTGCCATGTCAATAAAAAATAAAAGTACATGAACAAGAGCATGCTGGTTTTTTTTTGTTTGTTTGTTTTTTTAATGTAAAACCCAAATAGAGGCAACAAGATATAAGACCAGGCAGATAGAGGGCTAAAAAAATATATATATATTAATAAATAATTTATTAAAAATATATATATATTAATAATATTAATATTAATAATATGAAGATAATATACTAATAGTAATGAAAATAAATATTGTTGAAAAGGTTATTTATCACACCATTAAGGTTCTATAAAGCACTTTCAAAGCAAGGTTCTTTATGGAACCTTATAAAAAGGGTTCCATAAAAGGAAAAGGGTTCTGTTATTGTTAAAAGCCGAAGAACCCTAATTTGGTATTGTGACGTCAGAAACACCAGCGATTTCAAACCGCGTTTTGACTGTCTTTGGTTCACTGCAGTTTTAAGGAGAAAATACTCAGCAATGGTGTTGACTTATGAATTTGCACATGGTTTGTCTTAAAGCATATTAAAAACACCACATAGACATATAAACAACACTGAAAGCTTGATTTTCACCACAGAGGGACTTTAATATCTAAATATTAAGTACTCTAAGTTTATATTTTAATAATTTAACAATACATTTGCATTTTAATGGTCACACGATATGCAGGTAAACAAATAAAATTATTTTAGTAAAGGTTATTTTGATTGTTTTTATTCCCTCGCGAATCCCAGTTTTTTGTGTGTTTTTTTGGTATACAGCATACATTTTCAGCCAGTAGTGACATGTTGCAAGTCAGAATATGTAGTCAAAGATATAATATGATGGCATACAGTATAGAGTGGAAATGGAACTAACCGTGGTGGATGATGCCATTTTCCAGGAGGGCTTGACCCAAATGAACCCCCTCTTCAGGGTTATTGGTCTCTCCGATCTCCATCAGCCACGACACAAACTCACTAAGAAAAGACAGACAGAGGACAGTAAAATAATGTGAGCACAAACAAAGAGGGACTCATAAATTATATTAATGACCGTCAACAAAATTCAAAAAATGATTGATCACACCACAGAGATGAGCTCAGTAATTAATAGTCTTCCTGTGCAATGTGGTCATTTTTCTATCTATCTATCTATCTATCTATCTATCTATCTATTGATCTATCTATCTATCTATCTATCTATCTATCTATCTATCTATCTATCTATCTATCTATCTATTGATCTATCTATCTATTGATCTATCTATCTATCTATCTATCTATCTATCTATCTATCTATCTATCTATCTATCTATCTATCTATCTATCTATCTATCTATCACTGCATAGATTTTCAAACTACAGTAGTGTTCATAAGGCTTAAATATCCCTTAAACTTCAAGTCTTGAAAAACCTTTTTCTATTTCTCCCCTGTTTTTTTTTCTCTGGTCTTTTTCTCCTGATGAAGTTAAACTGACTACCCTGTATAATTTAGCAATTTTGCTGGGTAAAGCCACTGTCTCAGTGGAGGATATCTGATTCTACTCCCACCACTCCCTCCCCGGCTCTCCTTCCTATCCACCTCTCCGCAAAACCAAAACGAACATGCCAAGCTCCACCAGTGTAATCCTGCGGCTCTTCCCAGAGTTTATGGAACCCATGGTGATACAGCATGAGAAACATCCCAGACTCCAGCAGACCTCTGAGGTTTTAGGTGATTGAATAAATGATGGATATGAAGAAATAGAAACAGAAAGCAAAAATGAAAGTGAACAAAATGACTAAAGAAAACAGACAGATGGAGACAGAAAGAGACTGTGCGCATGTAAAGCATAAAATCAGTGCAGTGTCCGTGACAGAATGAAATTCAACGATTAGAAAAAAAAGACTAAAAAGATGGGAAATAATGCAGGGTCCTCTGTCCTCCTGACTACATTACTGAGATTAATTCCTCCAGGTTCGGATCACAAAGAATGCTGGTCTATACCATTTTATCAAAAAACTAAAATAAATATTTGGATGAAGAGAATATACATAATAAAATAGTCTGTAAAATCTGTAGTTTTAAATGCTAAAATGAAAGAATGGACAGAATGGTGGTGGTTGAGGAGAGATTCCCTGATATGATTGTAAAGCGCTTTGGGTGTACAGTAGTACATATGAAAACACTATATAAATGTCTCATTCATTCATTCATTCATTCAAAAGTGGGGAAAAAATTGTTTCAATGACAAAAAAATAAATCCTCATTATAACAAAATTAGGATTTCTGGGGATGGGATTATTATGGGGTGGGATTATGGTTGGATAGTTCATAAAAGCAAGTGAATCTGGTCTCAAACATGCTATGATAAACACAATATTTGTAATAAGAATTATATTACATGTAATTATGCACATAATACAGATTTATGACAAGCACAAAAATTATTTACATTACCTAATTAATATCCAATATTTACCAATACTGTAATCAATCAATCAATCAATGACCAATATCAGCCAATAACCAATATGGTCATGATAAATAATGCATCCAACACATACAGTATATTGATAAATGTGAATGCATTGTGAGTCGCTTTTGATAAAAGCATCTGCCAAATGCCAGTCCTGATGCAAAACAAAAACTACATCAAATTTTTTGAGTAGCTTGTTAAAAAAAAAGAAAAGAAAAGTGGTTTAACTAAATATAGTGATGACTATCGTTAAAGCAAGTGTTTTAATAACTGTGATTGTTATTTAAGAGCTAACATTTGCAGCACATTTATTATATCAAATTTAGCACAAATAGCAAAGAGAGAGACACTTATAGCAAGGGGAGAACTATAAGAAAGCAGAGCAGATTGAAATGATATTAAAATAGTGGAGACTTAGAGAGACATCAAACAGAGATGAGTTTGATCAAAAATATTACTGGCTGCGAATCACACATTAAATAAGTAACACAAACCGACGGTCCAATCACCACAGTGTTTCAGCACGCTCACCCAGACAGAGATATATTTTCACAGGTTCTGCAGTCATATGTTTCTTCAGTCCATCTGGCTTTCTGAGACGCACAAACCACCCACTCATGAACATTATCTGCTGTCTGTGATCTCGATCCTTAATGAATCCATTCCCGCTCCAGACCTCTCTATCTGTGTGTTGTCAGGAAACACTAGGGGAAATAAGCTGTGCCCCTATTTACAATATAATCTGGCCACAAGTATGAGCAGTTGTTCTTTGAGGGTTTATTTTTCTTTAGAACAGACAAATCCCAACCAAGAATGGCATTATAAAAAAGTGAGAGTCTTGCAAGTGGTTGAGTGTCGTAGAGTGTCTTATTTTAGTGTACGGTGAGGTTGTCGTATTGACTTCTCAGAGGGTTTAAATTATGAATGCCAGCTGCAGAAACTTCAGGATTGCCAGGCGAGCTCAGTTAATCTGAGTTCAGCCTGAGGATTTCCCAACCACACTTAAAACAAAAGAGATCAGAGCTGGAAAAATCCAACACATCTTGGAACAATCGCCTTTATAGTTTCTGGTCTGGATGCTGCAGCATAACGCAGACTGCAAATGTTCACACTATCAGATCAAACTCACTGAAACGAACATAACTTGTGTAGAAAACTACCTTGTGATAACCCTCTAAGTTGTTGAAAAACATTTGAAAGTGTTAAGATAGTATTCTAAACCTTAGGTTGACATAATCCTGGGTTATCTTGTTCATTTCCATCGTTTAGTCCTTAAACCATGGTTTAGTCCTTTTACGAGAACTCTGGGTTTACATACAAAATGTTGATGTGTTTCAATACCCGCTTGTCTAAAAGTGGAAATGTTACCAAAAAAAAAAAGGTCTCAGCTTTGTTACTGTTTCCTTAAAATGCTGAAATTAAACACATGGCATGAATATTTAATGAGGCAAGCACTGAGGCAGTTTATGATTGATTGGTTGGTTGATGTTAAATAACTTGCTGTTATTAACTTGCCTCAGCACTGCAATTTGAGGTTAACAATGCAAAAGTGGTGCATGATTTCATAACCCAGGCATTCAAATGTCTTTTAAAAAACTGTGGTAATTCTTTATAATACAGTGTCCTTGTTACACATGTTACATGTAGTTACTATAGTAATAACTATAAATGATGCATAATTACATGCAACTAATATAAGCCCTAATCCTCTAGTAAGTACATGTAGTTAATTAATATTACTCAATACTTGAGGTGCAGTAAGTGATTTCTGAGAAACAGTTGAAATTTGAAATCCCAAACCCAAACAAACACATTGCTCTGCCTCCGAGATACACAAATTCTCAATGCAAGAGTGCATGTCTCTTTATCCTAGCTGAAGAAAAGCAAAATAATGTTTCAATGACACTCAAAACTGTCCTGTTACTATAGCTAACAATAAAACAGCAGCATTTCTTGGTTCTGTGAAACATATCAAAACAAGTGTTACTCACGTATATGGAACAAAGACAACGTAAAGTCGGCATCCGTTTTCAGGCCTTCCCGCTTTAGGTTTTTCCAGCGCTTGAAAGCTTTTCTAATATTAACCCAGGTCGTAAAGCTCTTGCCTGATCATAGTCTAGTGATATTCCTCTGAGATTTTCTCTTTTGTATTGTCTCTCAGCCATCTCTCTTTCTACAGTCTTTCTTCAAATCTCCCTCTTGCTCACTCACTCTCTCTCCTCTCCCAGCATGAGTGGACACACCCCCTACTGCTGACTGGCTACAAGCGTGTTGTGGTGCTCAGTCTTTCAACAGTGTTTTTAAGAAATTGCTAACTGCGCCTTTAAATGTATAATTACACCTTAAAATAAAGTGTAATCAAAACTACAAGTGTAAAATTGGGTTAAAGTGGCATTAACCTGGGGTTTAAAAAGACATTAACCCAGGGTTAAGTGAATTAGGTTGCTAATACTGTTCAAAAGTTTGGGGTAAGATTTAAAAAATTACTTCAGTAAGTACTCATTAAATTGACCAAAAGTGACTGTAAAGACATCAATAATGTTACAAAAGATTTCTGTTTCAAATAAATGAAGCTTTCTATTCATCCAAGAATACTGGGAATAAAATGTTTCAAAGTTTCCGCAAAAATGTTAAGCAGCACAACTGTTTTCAACACTGAAAATAATAAGAAATGTTTCTTACACACCAAATCAAAAAACGATGTCTAAAGGATAATGTGACACTGAAGACTGGTGTAATGGCTGCTGAAAATTCAGCTTTGCCATCACTGGAATAAATGACATTTTTAAAAAAATATTCAGAAACATTTTCAATTGTGATGAAATTTCACAATATTACTGTTTTTTCAATTAAATAAATGCAGCCTTGGTGAGCATAAGATAATTTAATAAATAAATAAATAAAACAAATAGAAATTTTGAAAGGTAGTGTACCTTAAGTGTTTGTGACTATAGCAACGCTGCCTCAAAATATCTCCATTGTACATCATTAGTATGAAAAGCAAATAGGTTAATCAGGTCATCAGGTTTATTAGGCAGTTTAATTCATCTGACCATTCGAAAGTGTGGCAGAAAACGCCTGCAGGTCTGCAAGTAGTTATCCCTGTGGTGTCTCTGAATAAATTAAAAACAAACAGGAAACTCTGTGTACCATTCAAAACAGACCAGATTTACTGTAGCTACACTGCTAAATAAGAAGCGTGTATAAAAACTGTTCGTAAAAGAAGAGTCACTACTAAAAAAGGATACGATTTCTTTGATTTTTCGAAGAAAAAGCAAAAAGAAAAACAAGAGACAGACGAACTCTACAAGAAAAGACAGATTTATAAGCACAGAAATGGACGATTTTGAGATCCATTCATCATGAACAGTAGACAGATCTATTCACCCGCATGCTTCCCATCCGTAGTTCCATTATACTGCACTACTCTGTTATTTATGAGTGACCAAAATGAAATGTTATGAGCTCCTGTCACTGCAGTCACTCCTACAGCTACACACTCTCGTTCTCAGCGTCACTCGCTCTCACATGATACTACAGGCCATGACCCCTATTGTAATCTCTCCTGGAGTCTACCCATTATCTGCACAGACAGAGCACAGGAAGATGGCTCTCGCTGACCTACCTTCCGAGGAAGCACTTTGGGAAGGTGGTGAGTTTGCGCTTGCGGTCCTTAATGAGGTGGCCCTGTCTACTCATGAGGTTATAAAGCTTCTCGCCTTTCTCAGATATCATCACCCAGGTGTCCTGCTCCATGCCCAGTCTTAATGCTGGAAAAGCAAATAAGAGAGGAAAGATTTCACTTTCTGAACCCAGAATTATGTAGATTGCTTATGTGTTGTTTGTATAGTGCAGTGTATATATACATTGAATGTATATAACATGATGCAGGGCGAAAACTCACTGCGTGATGTAGCCTATAGAATGCTGTTAGAATGCTCCTAAAATTCAAGATATCAGAGCAAAAATGCCGATGTATGAGTTTTTGTCTCATATTTATATCATATGATAGAGATAAGCAATTTAACTCGAGTAACGTAAACAATATCACACAAGTGCTGTTTTTGTCCCGAATAGCATGAGTGCAAATGTGGCATTGATTTTATACAACAGTTCAATAAGTTAATATTGTTATTTTAGACACAATATTGTCTGTTTTTGCGCAATTTTGCTAATGAAAATATTACCTGTAAAGCCAGAGCAGAACTTTGCGTCTCTGAACAACACACAGTGGTGTTTCATTTCTGAATGAATCCGCATTTTGAACAAATCAATCAGGTGAACCAACGACTCAATGCATCCTTCCTAAAGAGAGCCATTTACTTCATTCCTGAATCAATCAGCATTTTGAACGAATCAATCAAATGAATGAACAAGTCAATGGCCCATTCATAAAGAAAGCCATTTACTTCATTCTTGAAAGAATCAGCCATTCGAATTAATCGACATTTACCGGCACTTACTGGAAGTTTTAGTTTCTTCTTTAGAGTATTATTTATTAAAAAAAAAAATTGAAATTGAAATTTTGGGATAGTTTGCCCAAAAATGAAAATTCTGTTTATTTTCATTTACTCACCTTCATATAGTTTCAGAAAGACTTTCTTTTGCAGAACATAAAAGACATTTTGAAGAATGTTGGTAACCAAACTGTTTTGGTCTGTAAATATATATCTAAATACTAATTCAGATGCAGCTTCTGAAAAAATAAAATAAAAAATCATGGCCGTTGTAGCCTCTAAGTTCATGCGTAATAAATTCTATGTTGAATCAAATAAAATACTTCTTTCTAAAGCTACTTTTTGTAATGTCTATTTGATGCTTTTCTCATTTAACACAATAATGACTTTAAAGTATCTTTTGGAATTCCCAGCCGAATTTGATGTGGGATTAAATTGCAATTAATTAGATTAATTTATTGTAATAAATTAGATTATAACTATATAATTTTATAATTAAAAATTATTTAAAAAATTATAATTTTAATGTTGAATGGATATAATTACTAATTTTATCCTTTGAAAAGAAAAAAAAAACATTTAATTGAGGTATCGGTATTGGTAGTGGCCATACTTACCTTAATACTAAGTTTTAAAAAAAAGATGTGTATCACTTTGTAAATATATTTATTTTTTCAAATTTTAATTTCTTTATATTTAATTTGTTTTAATTTGTTTATAATATAATATGATATAATATAATATACAAAAAAATAATTCTGTACAGCAAAATATGACCATTAAATCTTATATTAAGACTTATTTGTTAACTTGTGAGCCCTAATGTAAAAATGTTGCGCCTCTGCAGGTATAATCATATCACTACTCACTTTTCCGCCTTTCTCTCTCTTTTAAAATGGCCTCCAGCCATTCCTGCTTTTCCTCCGGTGTCTTTGCCATGCAGACGAACCACTTGTTCTTCGCTGTGTTGTGGATCTTCCAGCCGTTGTTCACGATGTTCCCGCTGCTGTGGTAATCCGCTGAGGAAAAACACCGACAAGTAATCAATGTCTGCCTGTCAGAGATGCCTTTTATAGCTCTCTCAGGCCACTCCTTGGATTTTCCAACACATATTTTCCTTTTGTCTTTGTGGCCCATTTGTCTACATGTGGCACAACCAGCAATGTTCTCCGTTTCGCATTCTTGCCTTCCCTCCACATTTGTATGCCAGGCTATCTATCAAAGCAGCCCAGATGACAAAATAGATGTTCTTGGGCATAAACAAAGCAGTGTGAACAGCCCATGAGAGCAGTAAAGTTCAGAGAAAATGAAACATTCCCACATGAAACAGGCAACAAACAAAACAGCCCATGAATGAAATGGATCACAGGCAGACGACGAATCAATTGCTCTAATTACAAGGCCGTGAAGAATCGACATGCTATTTGAACAGTCCTGAAGAACAGGCAGGAATTAAAACCCATCTTGAAGCACTGATTGCATCAATGTCTCGGAGGAACAAGAACTTTTTTTTGTTGCAACTTTCAAACAATACTCTGTGTGGTGGTTTCGTGACCATTTTCATGCATTGTTTTGGGATAAGTTCTTCTCTACATTCTTCAAAATGTAACTCTATGCTTTGCGACCAAGTTGGGTTGTAATGATCATGAATTTTGAGTTGATGATTAATTATAAATAAATCAGTTATTAAAGTCATATAATTTTATTAAAAAGTATTTCATCTAAAAAAAACTTGCATTCAACGTTTAATAATTATATATAATAATTTACTCATTTATTGATTAAATGTGTATATATAATGTATAATATATATATATATATATATATACACATTTATATGCATGATTAAAGTGGTCCGACCTGAAATTATATCAATGCAAATATGTGCAATTATGCCAATAGTTTAACATAAAGTGAAATAATACACATTACAATAATCTTAATACAATCACATGAGTGAGTTCATTTGAAAAGTGCACTTAAGACTGCATGCTTCTTAACAAAGAGTAAAAATGTGCATATTTAATAAATAATCTATACTGTATGTAATCTTATTTGGATGATGAATATGCAATAATCATGACAGCCCTACAAGCAAGGTCTGAAAGAGTAGAACTCTGAAGCCCATATGCGAATAAACACCTCAGCAAAAAAACAAATAAGCTGAGATGTATTCATCAGTTTCCTTTCTCATGCATTAGAAATGGGCCGTTCTTTCGCATCATAATCAGTCAATACGTGTGCCTGCGTTTCCTTCCCCTATGAATGGCTTGTGTGTTACAATGATTACGCCTCTCAGTTCAGCACAGGAACTGGACAAATTACAAGCCTCCATCTGTACGTCTACTGGTGGTTTAACACCCCCACAGGCAGAATCTTCCTTTGATTCAATTGAACCAATTTCCAAATTGCTCTCAACTTTTATTTGAAGTCTCATCCATTTGAAAACGCTTCATTAGCCCCTTGCAGTTTTTTAATTCATAACATAATGCTACAAGCTTTTCCCTGAGTGATCTTTCTTTAATTTAAACAATTCAAAACCCAAATCAAAGAGAAACACTCCATCTATGTCTGGATTTTACACAGAGCCATTGGGGAGAATGGGAAAACACCCACAAGCAAATGCGGCGGTGTTGGCTTTGTTTAGATTCTGTGGACTGAAACCCATCCATCTCCAGAGCAGCCAGATATTAGGTCCGCCAGGGAGCAAATCATTGCTTCTACAAATATAACTGATAATCAGGGCTCCTCCTTCGCCAAGACACACTCCACTCAAGAGTTCATCCAGTCACAGGGCTCCAAGTGCTTGTCATCCTGCCCAGAAAATGCCACTTTTCTAACCTTTAGCTGTTAAAGTAGTTAAACGCTTACTCCACACACTTTGAAACAGCATTTCAGTAAAAATAAAGCTATATGGTTTGTTAGTTTCCCCATGACGGTGCAAAGATTGTTCAATAATTTTAAAAGAAATTGATGTGTCACAAGACTTATTTGAGCTACTTTTACAGTGTTATTTTGTCACATTTGGGGCTTGATATTCACTTTCCCAATTCACTTTCATTATACGGAAAAGAGCAGCCAGGACATTCTGCTAAAATCCTTCTTTTGTGTTCTACTTAGAAATAAAGTCATTATTATAGTTATATACAGTAAAACTAACTACTGAATAATAAAAAAATATTTTTGTTACTTGAAATAAATTCAACTTTAACTGAAATAAAATATATTTTTAAAAATATTTTTTTCAGATAGTTCCTAAGGCAACATCTCCCATTTTCATTCAGTTTAGCTTGTACTAAAATAACGAAAATTGAAACTGAAATAAAAAAAAATGAAATAAACTATATAAACATACTGCATATTTAAATAAAATGCCAAAACACACAACTAAACCTTTAACTAAAATGAAAATGGAAAATATACAAATAAAACCTAATTTAAAATAATAATAACTATAATAGTATTTCAATGATACTGAAATAACACTGAATTCGGAATGACATGAGAGTGAGTAAATCATGAATGGATTTTATTTAAAGTTGAATTATTTCCTTAAAGGAATAGTTCACTTAAAAATGAAAATTCTAGACAAAAGAAACACAAGGGAAGATATTTTGAAGAATGTTGGTTACCAGACAGTTGATGGACCCCATTGACTTCCATAATAGGAAATAAAATACAATGGATGTCAATGGAGTACATCAACTGTTTGGTTACCAACATTCTTCAAAATATCTTCTTCTGTGTTCAGCAAAAGAAAAAAAATCATACAGGTTTGGAACAACTAGAGGGTGAGTAAATAATGACAGAATTTTCATTTTTAAGTGAACTATTCCTTTAAACTATGTTTTAGTGATGCAACATATAAGCGGTGATGGAATTGGGAAGAGTTATTTGACAGAATAACACACACCTGTTCCATCATCCACATTCTCCACCTCCATGACCTCAGTGTTGATTCTGCCTCTGAACAGGTATCGAGGACCCTCCGTGGCCGTCTTACTGTTTTTCAAACGCCTGTAACAGAGCGCAGCACAGAACCATTACTGTGAGCTTCTCTGTTCTCTCATTAAAACCCAACACAGCTGGCAGCTGAAAGGTTTGACAGGTGATAGTGAAAGCTCACCTGTTCTTCTTCTTACAGTACACCAGCAAGTTGTCAAAGAGGAAGAAAATGCGTTCCTGGATGTTCCCCGCAGAGATCTTCAGCAGAACTCCCTGTATGAGCATCTCTGTACAGCTGTCGGTGATGTTGGAGCCCTGAGTGAGGAAAACAGAACAAACCAAGTTAAAAGTATATCATAAAAAAAAAAACTACTGTTTACAATTTTTTCTATCAGAAATAAAATTGTATAACATTTTATTTTAATTAAATAAAATATAAAATAAATATATATATATTAATTATCAGCCCCGCTATCTGTGATGTTAGAGTCAGTTTTATTTTAGTATCATTGATATACTATTATAATTTTTGTAAATATTTGTAATTATTTTATTATTAAAAAAAGTTTCAAAAGTTTAGGTCATTTTGTTGTGTGTTTTTGTCATGTCACTTTGTTTTGCCATTTCATTGTGTTTTTGTATTTTATTAGTTTTTTTTTTTTTTAAATACGTCTAGTTTTTAGTTATTAGTTTTAGTTTATTTTATTTTAGTTATTTTAGTACTTCAAGTTAAACCAAACAAAAATAGAGCAAACAAGTATTAAATATATTATATTATATTATAATTATAAACTAACCACAAACTTTATAAAAAATTATATATATATATATATATATATATATATATATATATATATATATATATATATAATGTTATGTTTTGTTTAATCTCTTTTCAGCTTTCTGTAATGTTGGAGCCCTGAGTAAAGACATTAGAGCATAAAAAAAAAAAAAAAAAAAAAAAAATAGAAACTGATATTTATTTTTTGTAAAAAATAAATATAAATAATTTTTTTTTTTTTTTTTTTTTTTTGGTATAATAGTAGCTGAAAATAATTATGCTTCCAAAACTATCTCTAGCAATGTCTACTATTCTTTAATTTCCTATAGCTGCCAGCTTTCCCAAAGTGTTATAATTTCTCCCACAATTTCTGGTCCATCTCCTCCCCCTTATACTGTCTCAGTCCCACACTTTATCTAATTTCCCAGAGTGCTCCTGGTCAGTAGAGTTTTATGAACACTGCATCATCACTGCTTCACAAGACCTGCTGTGAAGGACACACATCTGCATGCGCGGGAGGTCAGCAATAACGAACAATCGGCCACTTCTGGACACTACTGTGGAAAAAGCACCCTCTCATCCCATCTCCACCCACAGCCTGTGAGAACAGACACCCTCTTCCTCTCCCTCCAGTTTCAGAACACATATTAATGCAGTGATGTATTTCACATTTAATGGGGGGTGAAGTTCATGATTCCGAAGAAAATCTTAGATTCTTTGCTTTCTTTATGCGTGTGCGTCCCATCAAAGGCTTTGTTTCCTGGATATGAAGTAACAGGAAGGCAAAAGGCCAGTAATGAAGCACAAAAGGCTAAAACAGATTTGGGAGCTGCTTCCAAGAGGTCATTGTAAACTTCATAAAAGCGGTTTTGGAAGAGTCACTGCACTCAGAACAGTGAGTACCACTAAATGGTGCACAGAAATTTCCCCGTAATATTCATTGCCATCCTCTGTGAAACTTATGGTGACAGCTCTGGCCACACAGACCAAATGTATATAATTTCTCGCCTACCAGAAGGGTGTGACTGCTCAGATATGTGTTGCAGACAGAAACAATCTTGCAGAAATTGCAGATCTTAAAACAAATTTCAGTTTCAAAACCCATGTTTGTCTTTTTAAAACATTCCACTATATTTCCCTCATAAAAATCTGACCGCCTGTTTTTCATTCTGCGGTGTGTTTTTACAATGGTTGATGTGGACAGAGAAACCTGGCTAAGATCATTTCAACACGCACCCTGAATGCTAAAACAACATGGTCTTTGTTTTGCAAATTTTTTTCTTAAAACACAACTACATATGCAAGGCTGTCGGGATCAAATGCAAAAGTCCACTAATTGGTTTAAAAATAGTTGCGGCCATTGCGGTTTAATCTCTAAACATGTGAGACTTGAACTTATTATGATTGCTTACAAATACATTACATGAATTCTTGAATACGTGACGGCTCAGTGACTCATGGAGCAGATGGGTAAACAGACTCAAAGGATGTAAGCATAAACACAGTCTTCTGTATCGCCATCTGCAAAATATGCTCAAAAATAGATCTAAAGCATGTTGTGAAGTATTCATACCGTATCCCAGTGATACAGGAAGTTGTACGTGAGACAGTTCAACTGAACACTAAGCAAAGAGTCCTTTGTGGTTAACACACTGACCGCAACCGTTAACTCAGTCTAGTGCCACCATGATAAAATGACTCACATCTACTGCAGCATCTCATCAACACAAAAACGCCATTAGCAACACCACACACACTCACAAAACCCAGACTTTTAGACTCTGTTGAAGTCTTAAAAGTAAATAGGGTGAATTCAGGTTGATTGAGACAATTTTCCCATTGTCTCGTCATCTCAATGGCAGTGTCCCAATCAACCTGAATTCACCCCAAATAAATAAATAAGGGATTGTTCACACAAAATATTAAAAAATATAAATTAAGCATACAATGAAATTGAATGGTGCCCAAGGCCTTTCAAGCTCCAAAAATGACAAAGAAAACACCCTAAAAGTACTGTAAAAGTAGACTATCCGACTTTATTCCAAGTGTTCATGCACTAGTAAAAAAAATTTTTAAAACACGCATTTAAGTCTATTATTAAAATGCCGCAGTTCTCAAATCTCATTCAAGTATGTCACCAGGATTGACATCCACGATGCCAAAAGTAAAACATGTGCATATGCAAAACAGACTAATAAGCAAAAATTCAAGTTTTGGGTGAGTAAGGTTTTTTACTTTTTTGTAAGAAATATCTTAGGTGTACCCAGGATACATATATTTGATCAAAAATGTATTAAAAACAGTAATGCTGTGAAATATTATTACAATTTAAAATATTTAAAGCTGTTTTCTATTTGAAAATATTTGAAATTCCAGCTATTCCTGTGAGGCCAAAGCTGAATTTTCACATGATCCTTCAGAAATCATTCTAATATGCAGATTTGGTCCTCAAGAAACTTTTTTCAGTTATTACCAATGATGAAAACAATTGCGCTGCTTAATATTTTTGTAGAAACCGTAATACTTTTTTGCAGGATTCTTTGATTAAAAAGTTCAGAAACCTTTTTTAACAGTGTAAATTCTTAACTTTTAAGTCTGCCATTTATCAATTGTATGCATTATTTCTGAATAAATTGTAGTGCATATTTAAATACATATTAATAATATAAATTATTAATGTAAACATTGTGCTAAACTTCTCATTTTGTCTTCTACGGAAGAGAAAAGTAATATGGGTGTTTTCATTTTCATTTTTTTTTTCTTTGAACTATCCTTGTAGTCATTCTATTGACTAAATTAATTCATGTCCTCGTCAACTTGTATGTCCTAATCAGTGTGAGTTCACCATGTCTGTGTCTTTTATTTCACCTCTTTCTATCTTTCTCCCAAAACACCCAGCTCCCCGTTCACTTAAAACCTCACTGGACGGGTCTGTTACATAAACCCCAAGCACAGAACCCACACTGCCCACACAATCACCGCTATTGTTACACTTGGCCGGCAGCCGCATGCCCAGTCACACGTTATTAAGGGGGAAGTCTGGAGGATAAATGAGTTTCGAACTGGATTCGACGATACCTGCTGGTTATTTGATGGGTCACGTGTTGCATGCAAAATGATGTGATGGGGGGGGTAGAACAAGTCTGCATGTTGGATATAGTTTGTGGTTAGTTTATAGAGCACTTGTGAAAGTATTTCAGCTCTAATCAGCCATCTGAATATGAATAATGGCAGAGTTAATCTCGTGCTATGGTCAAGCGGCCGCTACCGTACAAAGTGGGTCTAATTAAAGGCATTGATGCAAAGAGCAGACAGTGCTGGCATAGTCTAAAGAGCACTCATCTGAGCTGGTGGGTGGAGGGAGAGGTTGCACAGAGGCTGAAAGAAAAGACGAACAAAAGCATGAAGTTCAATTAGGACTTAGTATTTTAGGGTTTCAATCGTTTACATCAAAAGCACTGACAAGAATGGAGTTTTGGGGGTTAGTGATGGCGCCTCTCACTGTATCTTCTGACGTCAAACTAACTCAGGTGAAGGAGTTTACACTACTGTTTAAAAGTATACAGAGAAAATCAATGGGTTTTTTGAACATTTCAGTGTCCATCAAGGGAAATCATAAGTTTGAAAATTTAAACCGCATGTCTCCTAAACAAGCCACAAGCTGTAAGGTATCTTTCTTGCCCGAAACTCAAACTTTGCAGGATGTTACATGCCGAACCCTTATACTTTAGGGTTAAGGGTTTGTTCAAATCCCTAAGTTTGTCTTAGTAAGCACCAATAGAGTTCAATGGGAGACCAAATGTCCAAATTTTGGTCCCCATGAGGAAACAAGCTTATAAATCATACAGAATGATCTTTTTTGAAAATCTAAAATAGTAGAAGGTTTTGTGTGATGGGTAGGTTTAGGGATAGGGTTAGTGTAGGTCAGGGTTCACCAATCTCGGTCCTGGAGGGCCGCTGTCCTGCAGAGTTTAGCTCCAACCCCAATTAAACACACCTGAACCAGTTAATCAAGGTCTCACTAGGTATACTAGAAACTTTCAAACAGGTGTGTTGGAGCTGGTTGGAGCTAAACTCTGCAGGACAGCGGCCCTCCAGGACCGAGATTGGTGAACCCTGGTGTAGGTGGATAGAATATAAAAACCATTAAGTCTATGGAAAGACCCCATAAAACATGGAAACCCAGCATGAGTGCAGTGGCTGTGAATGTATGTATTTCTTGGTTAAAATTTCACTGAATGCTTCCCTGAATGTCCCGAATGTGCCGAATGTGTGAAACGCGAGTTTGAGGGGAGGCAAATCCATAGCCGGAGACTTGTGCCTCCGTTGGTAAAAAAAAAAAAAAAAGCCAATCACCATAGAGTATTTCATTTTCAGCGATTAGGAGAGTTGAGAAAAATAACATGCAGAGGAGGCTAGCCTTCCTTGGTATATCAACCAATCATCGACGAGATGTAAATTACGAGATATTAGTTTGAACTGCTACTGCTAACTATGGAGAGTAGAGATATTGAATATTTGATCAAACAAATTTACTAAACTACCATTCAAACAACACTACAAATTAAAAATGGTGCCCATGCCTAAGTTGGATATAGGCTACAGCAATCAGCTTCCCTAAACGTCAGAAAGCGCTCTATTATTATGGACATTAAGTGATAGGCTATAGAACTAGGTATGTGAACTTATATTTATATTGTTGTGATGTGTGTGTCATTTTCTCTAAATATTCTGTCTATAAGTGACACAAAAAAACATTTTAAAGCAGTTAAAAATCCGACCACTAAAATTTTGTGTGCTTCCTCTATTTTAAAACCCACCAGCCGCCACTGCGTGAGTGTGTGTGTGTGCGTGTGTGTGTGTGTGTACCTCCCAGCCCTCAATATGAGACTGCCACTCTTCCAGCACCTCCAGTTTCTCCATCTGCCTTTTGGCCTCATTGATACTGGAGCAAACAGCTTTCATCACCTGCAGCGACTCTTGCACCATCAAGTAGTCATTGTGTTTCTTTGGGGTTCTTTTCAGAAGCTCCTAAACATCCACAGAAAACACAAACATAAAGCATTACATAAAATGTAAAGTGGTAAAATTACAACAAAACATGACCATATCATGGAACATTATGAAGTGAACTTAACTTTGAAACAAAGCTTAACACAGATGGAATTATCAAAGCTAGTGGTTATGTTTTCTGAAGAATTCGGACTAAAATTGTGTTTATAGTATGTTCAATAATGTCGCTACTGCAAGACAGGATCTGCTGGGGAAGATGCTAATCTCTAAACCAAGTCTAAACACAAGGGTTCTGCCTCATCAGTTTAATTCTGTCGCTCACATTTACAAGTCTAAGATATCGAAGTAACCACAGATGCCAATCGCTGGTATTTAGCGAGAGGGGCCGCGGTGACTCTGACTGTGAGAAGCTCAGTGAAGAAATTATGCTAGAAATTACGGTCTTATTATGTGAACTAGCGCTTGTGGGTGTTTACAGTAAACCATTTAAATTTCAGTGTTTTGGGTTCAAGAACAGCCATGAAACATTAACAATGAGCCTGGCAATAGATGAAACTCAGAATAATGGCTTTTAAAATCGTTGTTGATTTTCCATGTAAATGTACAATACAATTTGTAACACTCTGACTTGTGCCACTATTATGCTTTTTCGGATATGACCTTTCATGAATGCAGTGTGTAATACAGCTCTTTGTGAATGTAAAGGTTCTGCAAAGTTTTATAAATAGAGTTATTGTCTATGGTGACCGGTGTTCATAGCATATGTCTATGAACTGCATGAAATTAGTCATCGGTAATTCCAGTCTTCCTGGACAAACCAATGTAGGTTTGTAACTAATTTTCATTTGCTATGGTCTTCATTGGCTGCCCATGAAAAACATCTACTTTGACCCGCTCTTAAACACTAGTTGTAGCTGAGGACTGGACGAGTTTGGTTTGTGTAGTCAACATGTAGTGGAGAAGACACTGTTTTCTGTGCTGCGAAAGCAAATCCACTTTCCATGCACTTCAAAAGCATGAGGAATCAGGCTCAAAACGATACGGTAAAACCGACGGCATCATTACTGTTCGTATCACTGTATATTGCTAAGGAAGCTGAAATTCAGATATTTCAGATATTTTGGTAATTGGTATTTTGTTTCCAACTCGTGCTGTAAGTTCTAAACCAATCACAACAGACTGGGCCATCTGACCAATCAGAGCAGAGTAGGCTCGAGGAAAGGAGGAGTTTAGAGACCGAACATTTATATTTATAATGTATATTTGAACATTAAAATGCTTTTTGACCTTGGATGCATGTAAACATATTGCCCAATACAAAATTAGGAACCTTTAAAATAGCAAAATAGGGCCACATTAATAAAAAATTAAAATAAAAAACTGGTTAAATTAAACTTTCAAGCAATTGGGTGTAACATTCAAGGTAAAAAGGTCACAATATGACAGTAGAACATGCTGGCATGTTTGAAGCAGCATACTACACATACTATTTCAGCAGTAAGCAGCACACAATATGCAATTTTCTGCATACAAAGAATAACCCAAATTATTGACTTTTATAGAATACAGTATCCCACTATGCAATGTTGCCCTTTAATTTCAAGTGTGACAAACTATCAGAACTTTATATATATATATATATATATATATATATATATATATATATATATATATACAGTACAGTGCAAAAGTCTTAGGCATGTTAATTCATGTTAATTCATCTCTTCATGTAATCACAGACGGACTCGATGATGGTGAGATCAGATCATCCTGGCTGTTGTCAGATTCCTTGTGCATACAGAAATCTCACTGGATTATTACAATTAATGGCAAAAAGAATGTTTGGAAATGTAAACTGATATTTCCTACAGACACACTACAGCAAAAGATATAACTGACTTAAAACCATTTTTTTGGGAGTGGGTGGGGGGGGGGGGGTATTAACATGCCTAAGACTTTTGCACAGTACTGTATATACAGTGCAATGCATAAGTGAATACACCCATGCTAAAGTTGACTAAAAAGAGGAATAAAAAATCATATTTTGGAAATTGAACTTAATGCCTTAATTAAAAAAATTAGGAAAAATCCAACCTTTAAGGACACCAATTTTCTTTGTGAATGAATAATGTATCGTAAATAAATAAATGTTCTTCCTTAAAATACATGGTGCATAAGTGAGTACACCCCTATGTTAAATTCCCATAGAGGCAGGCAGATTTTTATTTTTAAGTATTTTTTTATATTTTTTTTTAGGAAACTATACATCCTGATAAAGTTCCCTTGGCCTTTAGAATTAAAATAGCCCCACATCATCACATAGCCTTCACCATACCTAGAGATTGGCATGGGGTACTTTCCATAAGATCATCTCTCAATGCAAATCAAACTAGCTATTAGGCTAACTGAAATAAAACCATGCCAATCTCTAGGTATGGTGAAGGCTATGTGATGATGTGGGGCTATTTTAATTCCAAAGGCCAAGGGAACTTTATCAGGATGCATAGTATCCTAAAAAATAAATAAAAAAAAATACTTAAAAATAAAAATCTGCCTGCCTCTATGGGAATTTAACATAGGGGTGTACTCACTTATGCACCATGTATTTTAAGGAAGAACATTTATTTATTTACGATACATTATTCATTCACAAAGAAAATTGGTGTCCTTAAAGGTTGGATTTTTCCTAATTTTTTAAATTAAGGCATTAAGTTCAATTTCCAAAATATGATTTTTTATTCCTCTTTTTAGTCAACTTTAGCATGGGTGTATTCACTTATGCATTGCACTGTATATACCGTATATATAAACTGATAATTAATTACTGATTATTTAATGCAAAATGATGAGGTCATGTTACAATGTAGTATACTATTGTTTGACATGTCTACATTTACATAATTTGTACTCACTCTCAGGAGTAATGGGTATTTACAGATCCTCTGGATGGGTGCAACCAGGTAGACCTCCAAAGGAACCTCTGTGTTCTTCCTGCCGCCCAACAACATGCAGTTCTTAAGAGACAAAAAAGAAGAAGTCAGAAAATAAAAGAAAATCTGTGCAGTCTTTACTAACACTTTATACTTGAACTTGAGTCTCAGAGGGATGATAGAATGGCACGTTTCCCTTAAGGTCACGGCTATAAAACTGCAATCAAATCAAATTCAATTACGACCGTATAGCTCCCACAGCACAAGTTCAAAGACTTAGGAAGCAGTAAATCTAAGAGCGCTCGCAATCCCACCGTATAGATTACCAACAATATCCTTTACTGCTGAGAACATCAGTTTATATTTCTGTTTTTTATCTTAACACCTTAATATAAAAACATAGCAAACAACCATTAAGAGCATAAAGAACTTTAAAAACAATATATTTAATTACCTTTATAAAATCATCCATCTTTAGAGGAATGCACTTACAATAGAAGCCTATATAGGACTATCAATTGCACTGGAATAAATGTTAAAATATACACACGTTTTTACATTTCTTAAATAAATCCACATGATGTAACCAATGACATAAAGCTTCAAGTGAGCAGCTTGTCTTTTAATGTATGTATTTTAGTGTTATAGAGGGGTCAGTGCTTTCTTGCATTACATTACAAAGACAGAGAGTTGAAGGACAGTTCTGTAAGCTCGGCCGGAGGAAATGAATTCGTGTCAGACTCTCCAAGGAGCTCCCATGTATTGAAGGAGGTCATAAGATATAGTATTACACACACATGCCACTGGCCCCTCAGTGTTAGACCTGACCTTGGCCCGGTCCTGCCCATTACAAAGCCCATTAATGAGCTCACCGTCCTGGGACAGCCATAGGAATGTGTCCAACAAAAACATGAATTTTTATCATGTGTATTAATGCAAATGAAGAAAGGTTTGACAGTGGTTAGGATTATGAGCATTTCTAGTGTGAATGTGTTTGAGTGTGAAAGAGAGAGACTTCTAAACAGGGTTTGCACACTTGACATGCACAGATGTCAACACTCAGGATAAAACAATTCAACAAAGGTGACATAACAACAATGGTGGTAAAATTAAATTAAATAATCTTTAAACATTACAAATCAAGTACTGAAAAACCTAGTGCAACCTTTCAGAGTGAGAACTATGGCAACAAATTTATAAATATTTTTGGTAACACTTTATTTTAATGGTCCACTTTAGACATTCTACTAACTACAAGTAACTTTGCAACTACAGTACTGTACATGTGAACTAACTGTCATTAGAGTATTAATACTGAATTATACTGTCTACTTAATATCTGCTAACACTTTATTTTGATGCTCCCCAACAGATATTCCATATTATTCTAAAGTACTTTAATCCAAACTCTAAAACCTAACAATCCACTACAGTCTTCTAATATTCTAATATTATAGAATTAGTTGACATGTAGTTGACAAGTTATTTATAGTTAGAATAATGTCTAAAGTGGACCATCGTAATAAACTGTAGCCATATTTAATATATATATATTACATATATATATATATATATCAACAAGTGTCTTACCAGCAGAAGCGTGCGTACTGTCCTGATCTTATTGAGCTCCAGCAGAAGCCTCTGGGCTTTCTCGTGGTTCCCACAGTACTCGTCGTAAATCTGAAACCTTCCTCTCTGAGGAGATACACAGACACAAAAACACTCAAACTAAGAGCTTATTCTGAGATTTCACTCCTCATGCCCTTCAGAAATCCAGCGTCTCTGAGGTTTTGCCTAGGGGCAGACGGAAGACTGACGGATCGAATGCTAACGCAACAAAGTAATGCCTCATCCCAAAACCACAAAACAGCATCTCACTCGAGGAAAAAAAAAAAAAAAAAAAACTGCAGTGCTCTTCCTACTATAAATCTATAAAGCCAACTTTTTGACTCAAATATGCAAGTTATTCTCAATGAAACAGGAAGGCAAATGTGAAGTCCCAGTTATTTATACTTTCGTTGCTCATAAAAAAAGTTTTATCTCTATTTATCTATGTATCTATCTATGTATGTATGTATGTATGTATGTATGTATGTATGTATGTATGTATGTATGTATGTATGTATCTATCTATCTATCTATCTATCTATCTATCTATCTATATATATTTAGTAAAAGTATAAAAGTTTTCAGTTTCAGTTTATCTTTTATATAATATAAATACGTTGGGTGTCTTATAAGATTTTAATATTTTTGTGAGGGGGTTATACTTATGCTCACCACCAAGGCTACTTTTTTCTTAATCAAATGATCATTTTTTTCAGGAATATTTAATTAATAGCATATGAAATACAAATCCAGTGTTTTACTGTCACTTTTGATAAACGTAATGCATCCTTGCTGAATAGTATTCATTTCTTTAAAAATAATGAATGACCCCAAACTGACCCCTATATATAGACAGCGTCCTATAGTAGAAAAAAATCTCTTTAAGCAGCCTAAGCTGGTTTGATTGTCTCAGGCTGGTCTGTTGGCTGGTTTTAAAGGAGTTTGGGGCACTTTCCAGCTGGTCAGGCTTGGAGACCAGCTTAAACCAGCTAAGACAAGCTTAAACCAAGTGGGAGTTTTTTTCTGCAGGGATGTGTGTAATACGGTGAGAAAAAGAGAGAGTGGTAGACAGAGACTCACAAAGTGCAGGAAGCAGCGGCCCACTTCATGATACGGGTTGGGGTCAGGCTGCAGAAGCTCTTCGACCATGGACAGGAAGTCCCTGTGCACAGACAGGATCTCTTCCAGGTTAGAAAACAGCACCTGTGGGGTGAACGCATGGAAACATTGACTTTGACTGAGGGAGTCAAAGGGACATTGTCTGGATCTGGAAAACCAACAATGCAATTTAAAAAAAAAAAAAAGGGAAGGTCTGGAAGTGGCTGTAACAGTGGCACTCTCATTAATATATATATATATATATATATATATATATATATATATATATATATATATATATATATATATATATATATATATATATATATATATATATATAGTTTTGTTTTTGTTTTTTCAGATTAAAAATATCAAACTAAGAAATGCAGCACAAAACATTTTTTCTTGATATTTTATACCTAATAATACCTAATCACATTAAGACAACTTTAAATGTCTCTTAAGTATTTATAAACCACTGAATGTGAAGACGAGTCAGCAGTGTGTTGCTGTATAGTTCATATATTCAATATCTGACCTCTGAATGACCCCTGGTCAGTGAGTATCCCGCACACACATCCTCAAACAGGTACTGTATGTTCAGACATGCTCTAAAACATGCAAACAGCAGTCTGAGCCTGTTTACATGACTGAGTGTTCAAGCACTCACTTTCCCTCAGCAGAATTCCCATCTGAGAATGCAGAATGTTTACTGTCACGCACCACCAACCAGGCTGAAAATGTATTGTTTAAAGAAATAGTTCAAATTTAGCATAATCATAAATATGCTAATTTTGTCAGTTTACTCACCCTCATGTCTGGCACAGAATGACTCATCACGAGAGATGAGACAACTATGACGTTTAACACTGATGTCGAGCCTCAGAACTACGGGAACCTATAACAACTTAAACTATGGTCTGTTCCTCACACAAAACTATCGTATGACTTACAATATAGTGCAAACGTGTTGTGCAGTGTTATTTACAATCAGCCTACTTGTATAATGTTTTAGTTTTATAATTTAGCTTTTATTAAATTATAGCTTTTATTTATTGAATTAGCACTCTACACATATATTGCCACGATTCGGTCCGGAGGAGAGTAGAGTAGGCAAGGATCTATTTGCAAGCAGTCATTTTATTAAATAAATAAAGAAGATGAAGATGAAGAGGAACACCAAACCCAACAGCGTCACAGACATAAAAAGACATGTGAAGACAATGACCAACAAATGACAACTGAAACCCCCTGTGTAAAGGGATAACAAAGGATCAGGTGAGGGTAATTAGGGATCAAACAAATTAGGGACCATGGAACAGAATAAACGCAAGAGAAATGAAACCAGAAACAATGGAATAGAAATACAATTCAAAATAAGAGTCCAGGAACATAAACAGAGGGGGAAATGTGACATCTAATCTTATTTAATATTTATATTTTATTTTACTTTTATTTCATTTGCCAAAAACTAATTTAGTGAAAAATAACAACACTGCTGCTTGTTTGTCATTTTTGACGCTCATTTGCGTTCATGGAATGGAAAAGTGCAGCCTGGGTATATTACTAAATATCTCTTTTTGTATTTCATGGAATTAAAAAAAGTCAACCGGCATGTCATGGAATGACATATGTGACCCTGAATCACAAAACCAGTCACAAGTAGCACGGGTATATTTGTGGCAATAGCCGGCAATACATTGTATGGGTCAAAATTATCAATTTTTCTTTTATGCCAAAAATCATTAGGATATTAAGTAAAGATCATGTTCCATGAAGATATTTAGTCAATTTCTTACCGTAAATATATAAAACAATTATTTTTTGTGAGATAATGCTGCACAATCGCGAACATCAATGGACAATTTTAAAGGTTTTTAATGTTTAGATTTCTTTGCACCCTCAGATTCCAGATTTTCATATAGTTGTATCTCGGCCATAGATCAATGGAAAGCTTATTTATTCAGCCTTCAGATGATGTATACACATCTCAATTAAAAAAAATGACCCATGTGACTGGTTTTGTGGTCAAGGGTCACATATAAGTAGGTAAATAACCATTTTCATTGTTTAGTGAACTATTCCTGTAATAAATATTCATTTTGAGGCTTGAATGTGCCCCTAAAACCCAATAGTGTGTCCAAAACTCACCTTAACAGTCTCCTCTGTGATATTCTTATCAATTTTAGACACAGCATACTGATTGAGGCGATGAAGAAGTACCTGTTGGGAACACAGGAAGGAGGAGAATGTAAATAATCAGCAAAGAGGCCAAAATGTCGTTCTCCTTTGCACGCTCATCCATCTGAGAAAGACTGAGTTGAATATCCAATTGCAGCAAGCTGGATGGAGGGACCCTGACCAACTCAAACTACAGCAAACCACAGCCAACACTAACGATCCAACATGAAATCCAATTTCTCCTCCGGATCACTGACAGCAGGGAATACATAACAAATGCAATTTACAAACAAGCAGAAGGGGAGAGATGCCACAATACTGGGGGTCTGACAAAACAGGACTTGAGATAAAAACAACAGGAAGGAAGAGTGACCGCATTTGCCAAGAGACAGAAATAATGAATACAGTAAATCTCAGGCACTGAGGTTTGATGAATAGCTGTGTCCACAAGTCATTTTGCATGACGGAAATTTCAGTAAACACAAATAAATCCTATCACACAGTAAGATCTCTATTTGGAATGCTGATGGGGAGAATCGTTTCAATAAAACCGACACTATTCGCATCTTATCTGAATCATACGCACTGACGCATTTGATTTTTCTATTATAAAACAACCTGAGATAATTGGCCGGTCATGTCTGGATTATAAACAACTCAAAGCTAGCTAAATAAAGCTTGGTGTCTTCATTGTGGTTGTACATCTTGTTGATACGAGTGAGGCAAAGCCTTTCAGAAACTCATTCAGAAATATTTGGTTAGTTTAATATGCATGCTACATGGTACGTGTTCAAACAAAGACTGAAAGAACATCTTGCATCATGGATTCAACACTGTTGAATTGTTTAGACTCTAAAGGTTTTTGATAATACACTTCTCAATGTTTTTAAAGACAATTCAGATATATTATTAATGATTTTCGCTGGTGATATGAAATGAAGAAACACTGCCATTGATTTTTCAAAAGAATGTGATTAGACTATTCTCGCAGCATTTCTTTATCTCACAAATTACAAGTATGAGAGCTTTAAGAAAATTGTGCTGAGTTGGTAAGATTGACTTTAGATATTGATTTTGGTGAATCAGTTTAAACTGTTTAACTGAATTGATTTCAAATTCTGATCTGAATCATTACTCAAAAGTGTTCACAAACGTCCAGGTCCACAAACGTCCAATTGGTACACGCACATTATCAATCAAAAGTTTGAGTTTGGAACTGTGTTTAAAGTATAGACTCTTATGCTCACCAAGGCGACTATTGTGAAATAGTATTACAATTTAAAATAAGGAAACCGTTAAAAGTTTTTTTTCAGGATTATTTGATGATTAAAGTCAAAAGAACAGCTTTTATTTAAAAAAGCTATTTTGCTATTACAAAAAAAAAAAAAACATTTTTGGGGCAGTCAAGGCCTAAGACTTATAACCCAAAGGTCTCAGATTTGAGTCTCAGTACCGGAAGGTAATGTAGGTAGGGGAGTGAATGAACAGATATCTCTTCCACTCTCATTACCCACAACTGAGGTGCCCTTGAGCAAGACACCCAATCCGGGTGTGTGTTCATGGTTTACAGTGTGTGTGTTTACTACTCACTACTCCTAATTTGTGTGCACTAACTTGGGTGGGTTAAATGCAGAGGAAAAAATCTGAGCATGGGTTACCATAAAATGTAATTTTTCACTTTTTTTTTTTACACTTTCATCTTTACTGTCACTTTTGATCAATTTATATACATCCCTGCTGAATAAAAAAGATTTAAGAAAAAAAAAACTACTGATCTAAAATGATATATTATATTTGATATTATATTTGATATTATATTTCATTCTTTCTTGAGTTCATTTGATGAAAAACAAAATTGTTTTAACCAAATATGTGATATATCTTTTTTCATGCATTACATATTTTTAAGACTTTGCAATATAATATGCAATTGTTTTTTTTTACGTAATTTCAAAGCAAAAACATAAATAAATCAAAATATGTATTGTCAAAATGCTATGATAATATAAAAGTACCATGATATTACTGTCTGATTCTCACACTGTACCATAGCACTGCCACAATAAAAGCAAACCCTTTCCTGTGATGTAGAAAATGAGTGAAACATCTAGTTGGTGCTATAAGTTAAATGAAGTATAAGTTAAATAAGTCTAGTTTTAATTTAAGTTATACCCCTGGTTTCACAGACAAGGCTTAAGCCTAGTCCCAGACTAAAATGCATGTTTGAGGTTTTTTAACTGAAAGCAACTTGCACTGACATATCTTAAAATATGTCACTGCTATTGTTTTGTCTGAAGATTCACACCAGTAATGTTTTTTCTAAGGCATGTTTATAAAAGCAATTTTTTTTTTTACTCAGTCTTAATTTAACTAAGGCCTATTCCTGGCTTAATCTAAGCCCTGTCTGTGAAACCAGGCCAAAATATGGATGAAGAGATTTAAGAAGGGTTATTTCACTGAAAATGCTAACTTTTAATGACAGCCCAGAAAAGTAGGCATTTCCTGTTAAGATATCTGTCTAAATGACTGTGCTATAAACAGTTAGTCCACACTGCAGAGTGAGTGGGTCAAATATCCAAAGAGAGGCTCTCAACCGGCATGATAATCACATACAAACTGAATGTGCTGATTACAAGGCCGAGCACTAACCACTTATATATTTCATCAACTGAAATTAAACAGTTCCAGAACTCTCTCTAAATGAAAATCCAAAGGAAGAAGGAAGAAGGTAATCAAACCGGGCTCTTGATTGCGGCTCGACTGCGCAGCTAAAGTCTTGGTGCTGATTATGTTTCTGGAGTTGTGCTCCACGGCTACATGATTAGCAAGTGAAATGAACATGCGTGTGGAGTGTCAGCGATCAGCACTTTGCATTGGCTTGACGGGGCTGCTGGCCTGTGCTAATTGCATGTAACTTCAGTTCACATTTGCATATGGTTTCATGTCATCTGAGCTTTAGAGCAGAATTTCGTCCCACTAGGAAGAGTGCCAGGTATAACTGAGGTTAGGCAGCTTGCACAATTTTTACATTTCAATCCTAGCTCCATTTCCACAGCAATTGCTATATATATGTATAATGACAATTTTCTGAATAGTTTTAGCATGCTGTTGAATATAGCAATATTAATCTACGCCTATTTGTTTTTGACAGACTAGATCTGATACACTGCTGCTGTTGATTATAGCTGCTGCTGCTGCTAAATATGGAAGTATGGACTTGCTACACTCTAAACAAAAATGGTGATAAATAGCACTAAAAGTGGTTCATTGGCTTGTAATCATAGGGGAACCACTTTAAGTGCCAAATAGCACCTATCTTTAAAGGTGCTATACAGCACTTTTGTCAAATGATGCTACATAGAACCATAAGAGGTGCCATATAGCACCTTGATTGTTTACAATTGCTTCGACAAAAATGGTGCTCAACAGTACCCAACAGTGGTTCTTTGGCTCGTAATAATAGGGGAACCTCTTTTGGTACTATATGGCACTTAAGAAGCTTTATAGCACATTTGTCAAATGGTGCTATATAGAACCTTTTTTTTTTTTTTTTTGAGGTAGTAGGGCCCATTATCATGCCAGATACTACAGTCAATATGCTTCTAAATGACACTTTTACCTAAAAGATGGATAATTAATCATTTTAATGTTGTTTTTCTAATCCTAGCACCAACTAAACTAAGAGACTAAGAGAGAGAGAGAACCTTTAAAGAACTGTAGGGGTTTAACGGGTTCTTTGTATGGCAGTCGTGCCATATAGCACCATAACCACCGCAAAGAACCCTTGAAGAACCATTTTTTTTAGAGTGTTACTGCTAATAGATACACAGACACGCTGTTGTGAGCACGTAAGATATGCTGCTGCTGTATAAACAGAACATACATAAATATAGCATAGCATAGAACATAGCGGATCTAGGCAGGTGGAGCTGGGGGAGGTGGAGGATTTCAGAGCTGCAGGACTAGCTTACAGCAAACAATGAACTGACTATTTAAATGTTGAGCAAGCAATCTCATTGGCTGCAGAATTAGCAGAGGCAAATTGTCATATTTGGTTTTGAATCACGTTTAGGTTTTCATGTCTTTGTTGTTATTGTCAGCCATGTTCTTAGTTTTGTTATGTTCCTGGATATGTCATGTGATCATGCAATGTGCTTCCTTTGCTCTGTGTTATGTTGTTATTAGGCTTGTTTGCCTTGAAGCGGCGCTGCACCGACCGATTGGCGATCGGTGTATGACATCAAAGTGAGACATGCAGAACCTGTTCAGAGCAGTTTTCCAGGACCAGATGGGATAATTACGAAATGTTATACATCTGATACTACACAATTAGAAGCTGGTCTTATTAACCTTGTGGATACACAATGGACTTTGAAAAATTTGAAATAGAACAATAATTTTCACTGTATGGACAAAAAACTAAAAAGAGAGGAACAAAACAGGTCTGGAACAAAATGAGGGTGAGTAAATGACACAATGTTCATTTTGGGTGAACTGTCTCTTTAAAGTTCCCTCTTTTGTCTACAGCCATACAGTGAAAAAAGACTGAATCCAGTGCCAGCTCTGAGCATGAGACTTGAGGAAGGTCAGTGAGGAAACCTCGAGGTGGAAAGGTGGATGTTATCCAAGGAGACTGCAGGAAAAAACAACTTGTCCCTTTTAAAGAACACCTAACAAATATTCAGTCCAAAACACTTACTCACAAATTCATGGATGTGCACCACACGCAGAGAAACTCACATACCCCTCACATACACCTGCTGGCCACTGTCTCGTCTTTCTCAGCTTCAGACGGAAGCTTGCTGCAGTAAATCCAGCCTTTATTAGACAGCCAGGTGACCGAATACAAGAGTGCTCTGAACCTGCACCGAGCCATAAAGTCATTCTCATAATAATATCTTCATTGCCAGAAGTTTCAGTTAAGTTCTCATAGAAATAGACTGCAATGCAAATAATGGAGGGAGCTCTATCCACCCTAATTTGGGGCTTGAACTCTCCTGAAAAAATGTAAAACATGTACAGTATGTATATACACTACTGTTGAAAAGTTTTTATAATATGTTTTTGAGTCTCTTATGCTCACAAAGGCTGCATTTTTTTGATCAAAAATACATTAAAACAGCAATATTGAGAAACATTATTACCATTTAAAATAACCGTTTTTTAATATATTTTAAAATACAATTTATTCCTGTGATGTAATTTATTCAGCAGCCATTACCCCACTCTTCAGTGTCACATTAACCTACAGAAAATATATATTTTTTTTTATTATTATCAATGTGTGTTTTTTTCAGGATTCTTTGATGAATAGAAAGTTCCCAATAATAGAATTAATTTGAAATAGAGATATTTTTCAACGTTAGGCTATATGTATGTATTTACTGTCACTTTTGATCAATTTAATTTGCCATTGCTTTATAACAGTATTTTAAATGTCTTTAAAAACAAAAATCTTACTGACCCCAAACTTTTGAAAGGTAGTGTACATGTATGTATGTACAATTCTTGCCATTCCCTTACTGCCTCCAGGAAGCAATACATGTATAGCGGCATGTGTATGTTTGTATGGGTTTGAATATGTTTACCCATTTGTCAAGCTAAGGATACATTCTGCCCCCAAATCCTACACAGTGGCCTGGGCTCATGCTCTGTTTACGGCTTGTGTGTATACATGCATGTGGTGGAAATTACACAATGCCAGTCTTCGTTGTATAACTCTGCAGTTACAGTTAGACGCCATTCAGTGGCCCTGCCTGTTTCCTTATGACAAGCCATGCTTTGTAACACCACTCTGGTTATGTACTATAATACTAAATTCCAGCATTTATCTAATCCAATCCCCAAATGTTATGAGTAGAGGATACATTCTACATATTATGTAGAATAACTGTCTGTCATTCTCCCTGAAAAATCAATGACAAGCTCGCACAAACAATCTCTGACACAAATCATGTTCTTTCCGATCAAAACTTAAGTATGACAGGCCTAGAAAATAGTCATGATGGATAAATATTCTCCTCTACAATAACGCATGACAAATAAAGAAATAAAACTCAATCCCATCCAGAGAGAAACAAAATTTACACTGCATAATACAAGACTAGGGATGTACCAATATTACAATTATGGCCATTAAAGATAATCTGAGAATTATTTTCATAAATGACTAATATACTATTTTGTCTAAATAAAAAAAAATAAAAAATAACACACTGAAAATTAAAAATCAATAATTTTAATGATTTTTCAATGCTAAACATTTAAGCACCACCAGGTTGTAATGTACAATATGATAAAAAAAACTGATATTCATTTTAAGTTTACCTAAAGATTTAACAGTGTTATTAAATTCTAGATGTAAGTGTTATTCACCTAGCAAGTCTCAACATCTGCATTGCTTAAATGTGCAATAAAATACCTGTCTCTGTCTCCGAGTCAGGTTTCCCATTACAAGTGTTGAGTTAGCATTAGATGATGACAAAGATAATCTAGACGCAAAAAATAAGGTAAAAGTTATTGTTATAATAATTATTTATTTATTAATAATTATTTTTTTGTTAATCATGTATACCTATTGAGCATGTACATTAAATATCTAAAATCTGCCCATATATATCCAATAATAATAATAATAATAATAATAATATTTTTTTAATTATTAATCTTGTACACCTATAGGGTAAATGAGCATGCCTTTTAAAATAAAATAAAAAAACAATAAAAAAAAGAAAAAAAAAAGAAAAACAATATGGAACCAATGTTTCACGCATAAGACTATTTTATGGAAAATTTCCCTTTTTCTCTCGTTTTGAATTTAGTGCCTTTTTACTAATCCTGGAAACCTGAACAAAAATAACAAAGTTAACCAAAGCTCTATATTACAGGGTTCCAGAATGGACGTTTGCCGTCAATCACAGGTAACTTTCGCTAATATTCGTGCCTGCTGAAATGCAGACGCTCTCCATTCAAAACATAATTTTATGAATGGCTCCTTTGTTCACTGATGATCCACTGATTCTCTGTTTTGTGGTAATTGGGTCAGGCTTTAGTTCAGTCTGTGAAAGAAAACTTTCAGGGTCTGCACCAAGTCAACAGCACAAAATTTAAAAGGGTTAGTTCATCCAAAAATGAAAATTCTGTCATTAATTACTCACCCTCATGTCATTCCAAACCTGTAAGACATTCGTTCATTTTTGGAACACAAATGAAGATATTTTTGATGAAATCTGAGAGAGTTCTGTCCCTCCATTGACAGCTGCGCAAGCCATTTACCATTTTCTCTAATGGTTTAACCTCAATTTTATGAAGCGACTAAAGTGCTTTGTTTGCGCAAAAAAACATAATTTACCACTTTATTTACAAAAATAAAAGATGAACAAAATAATGTCTGACGGGTTTGGAACGACATGAGGGTGAGTGATTAATGACAGAAATGTGATTTTTAGATTGAACTAACCCCGAGTCTGAGTAAGTATTTGGTATTTGGATGAAGAAAACGAATAAAGATATGTGTATTTGTTTAAACTCATTCATACTGCTAGTTTTACGGCAAACTGAGTTAGCCCTGATGGTAGATGATGAAGGTAGAAGTTACAAAATGCATCTTTATAACAATTATTAATAATTGATTAATAATAAAGCATCATCATAATTAATAATAATAATAATAATGTTAATAAGATGCATTTTGGAACCCGATATTAATCATTATTATTATTAACACTTTTTGTAACATTATTTGTATTTATTATTAATAATCATTTTATATATTAATCCTGCACAATTATCTGTATATGTATCATTAAATGACATTCTCCCATAGTCATTCATTTGTTCTTTTTCCAGACAGATGATGAACAGTCCAGCCTCCTCCTTCATAAACCCACACCAGGGCGTCTGAGGAAATGGCCTGTGCTTTTCTTCCTGTGGAGGAAAAACTCAATTTACCAGGGCCTATTTCTGCACAACATCAACAAAGCCTGCATGCCATGAGAGGCTTTTGCTTTGTGACAGTGTGAGACCTTATACCAAATTTGGAGAAAGACAACACAAGCAACAAAACAGGCTTTTCATGGAGGATCCAAAGAAGAGTATAAAACAAACCTGTGTTTTATGGTGGCTAATAACACTATCAGGATCCAGCCGAGCCTCCGCAGACCCCAATGGGAAACATCCACAGGAAACACTTACTATAAATACGTGCCCTGGGAGCTAACATGCTGGTTTGGGACATGCTAAAACCACATGTGTGCATGGCCTTGTCTTTGTTATTATTAACAAAGACAAGGCCATTTTTCAATATATGTTTATTCACAAACGCCCACTTGTCTAGGTGCATGTAAACCACTTTTATCATGGGTCTTAAACCTCGGACAGACAGACACCACAAACATCTACACCCTGCAGAGAAGACTAGCATTGGTTGTTGGAGACAACCTGAGACACTGGCTTCTAGGCCTGGGTGTGGATACAGATTGACTGATTCTCTATATTTCAAAAACAAAATGTCCATTTTGCCGAAAGAAATTCATATAAAATTAAATTCCCTGCAAATTATACAGCATTAACGGAAGGCCATGATTATACAGATTATACACCAGATTATACCATATAAGAGTCTTGTTCATAAATCGGATTAAACTGGTCTCGTTGGCTGTATGTTTTGGCTGAGAGTTCAAAACTGCGGTTCAAAAGTTTATTAGCATAAATATGAGTGCGACTTTCAGCTGTTGGTGGCGCTAGATGGATTGACATGAAGACACTCCAAATTTGCTGTGGTTAATGTTCAGACTGTCCTCTAAGTGCCAAATCTGTATCTGTGTGACAAAAAAAAAAAAAAAAAGAGTCGTACTACACTGGTCACGATGTATGTTTTTGATTCAGTAAAAAGAACCACTTCATTAGAGTCATTAGTTCGTGAATTGGATTACACTGGTCAGGCTGTATGTTTTTGATCAACTAAAAAGAACGGGTCAAAAGAGTCATTTGTTTGTGAATTGGACTACACTGGTCACACTGTATGATCTAATTTCTACCAATCAGCCAAGCTTCTTAACTACCTTAACCAGCTAAACATCTTAGTCAATCCTAGACCCACTTGACTAGCTTCTCCAGCCAGTTTTGCAGGTGAACAATAAGGCTATACTGGTCCTCCAGCTAAAGAGGCACAAAACCAGACTGGAATTGTTCTTTTTTTCTTATGTTTGAGAAGAACTGCCATGTGACACCAATAATTTTAATCCCCTCATGAAAACGATATGAGGAGCGATGGCTTAAGGGCCGTGATTGTGTTGTATCAGCTCCCATGACAAATTGTCCAACTGTCTCAATGACAAACAAATATGCAGTGTAAATGGCATTTCAAAATGCTTCTACACATCTCCTATTATTATATTCATAATAGCTAATTCAATGTTACTGCATGTGCATTTCAAAGCTTATTTTGTGTATCAAGGGGCCAAAATCCCATTACAGATTGGCGTCTGAAAGCCCATGGTGACAAGCAGAATTTTAAACTGCACGTATCAAGCTCAGTCAGCATGCGTGGCACACACGACTGTGCTATTGATTTGAATTCTGTCTAGGGTTGTCCAATAAAGCCAATTTTTACTGGATCTGATGCTATTGGGGATCTTAGAACCTCAGAATTGGTCGCAATTGGACGCTGTCAGCGGAGGGAAAGAGAGAAAACAACTTTGTCTTTCCTTTTTGAAATCCCTAAAGACAGCTTGAATGTCAATGAAAAGGGCCGGCCAAAAGTGCCCCCTCCAAGTGTTCTGGGATCAATGCCATCTTTGTGTATGAATGAACAGTGGCCCTCACTAACCCCTTCAGCATGCCAGTCACTCCGCTGGAGGCCGGGACTAGTTAGCGGAGTACAAGAGACAGGGAAGATGGCACCAGCGGTCTGTCGCCGATCACAGTGGAGCCACAAAGGACAACCCTGCAAAGGTTTGAGGTGAATCAGACTTTGGAAGGCATCATGGAATCTGTCAATGAATAAGAATTGGGGCTTAGCTTTAAAAGCTGCACTTGCGGTTTCCAGTTCCAGGCACTAGCCTTTAACTGAACTGTACGATGAAACAGTGCTCACTCAATTTGTCACCTGGGTTGGATGTTTGATTATGTGCGGATTGAATAACAAATCAGAGATAAAGAAGCACTGCAGCCAGGATTGGCAAAGAATTGACAATTTCCTCAAGCTGTTTCAAGCATTAGGTCTCTTAATACTGTAAGTCATGATCTTTTACATGCCTCTTTTTACAGACCCCAGCAACATTTGCTCAAGAAGCAAACATATTAACATGTTTCTTTCAATATATAATCTCAGTACCGCCATGATCTGTTCGATTCAATGAATTTTGTCTGTTTTTTTAGAAGTATGTATTTTGATGCTATATTCACTACCATGCAAAAGCAATACTTCTGGCATTTGGAACATTTCTCTCAACGATGGATTGCGAACTTGTAGCACAATTTGCATTATGCTAAAAACAACAGCTGTTACACCTGATGTCTACATCCACACACATGCTGAAGGAAAAGGAACAGATACTGACTAACTGCTATGTCATGGCAGACTTGAAATTAAAGGGGTGGTTGATTATGATTTCACTTTTCTAACTTTAGTTAGTGTGTAATGTTGCTGTTTGAGCATAAACAACATCTGGAAAGTTACAATGGTCAAAGTTCAAAGCAAAGGGAGATATTTGCTTTTAAAGAAATTGCTTTTTAAGGACTACAACAAACAACTGGTAGGAACTACATGACATTCCTCCCAGGTTAGTGACATCACCAACCCTAAAATTTACATAAACCCCGCCCCCGGAAGACGATTTATAGATTAATCAAGACAGAATATGCTAATCAATTACTAGAAGATAACTACACATAAGCTACATAAATTCATCAACTAACCATTCAGAAATGTTGTCTACATGTTGTCACTTCTTCTTGAGTCTCTCTTTCTGACTCTGGTTTGAACATAAAAGGCTAAAAGTTTTTGAAATTTTCAGTGCATGTACTTGTGAGGTAATCAAAGTTGCTAAGGACAAAAGCTCTTGAAGCTCCGTCCTCTGTGCCGGGAGCAGCAGCTCATTTGCATTTAAAGGGATACACACAAAAACTGCGTTTTTGCTCACCCTCAAAAAGTGACAACTTTAACATGCTATATACAAATATCTGTGGTGTATTTTAAGCTAAAACTTCACATACACACTGACACATTTATTTTACATCTTGTGAAAAGGGCATTATACCACCCCTTTAAAGGTGCCTTGTGTAATGTCCGCCAAAAAAATCAATTCATACTCCACATTCCATACCAGATGGGGGCAGTATACCTCCAGAAAGTGAGTTGGTCTACTCTAGAGTAACAACCGAGAAACGGCATAGTCTCTATGCTCCGCCCCTACCTTCACAACGACCCTAGAGCCATAGCCGAAGCCGAGCCAACTCCTAATAGAGGACGTTTTGACTCCAGAGGAACGTTGGTTGATGTCAAGTGATTTTGAAATATGACATCTTCAAGCTACTCCCCTTCACCTTTACCAGTGAATATGTTCATATTCGTTTTGTTCATATTACATTTTTATTGTTAGTTTGAATTACATTAATTTGACAGACAGCATTCGCTGATGTTGACCAAGCTAGCGCCAACGTAACCAGAGCTGCCAACTCTCACGCATTCACCGTGAGACACACGCAATTGACACTTTTCAGAAAAATCGCGAAGCAAAGAGGACACGGAGACCGACAGACTAGACAGAGCAGGTTAGTTATGATATAAAAAAATCTCAGCTCTCAGATTCTGTCAATTTTATTACGCAATTCAAACAATACCGGTTGGCGCTTGTAAATGTTACACGACAGATCCCTAGCGCACGTGAACCGATCATCTCTACTAGCTAATAGTAAAAAAACACGAACACTGTTGAAAGATACAGTAGGCTACAACTTACCATTCTTCCGCTCTCTTCCCTGAACTGAAATGTAGTAGTGGGCTGTACTTTCCACACGACTGACATCAGGTTCAAGTACGCCCACAAGCCGTGCGAGTTATTCGTGTATTGCAGTTTGGCTGGTGGTTATGTTGCCCGCATACCGCCTCCCATGGCCGAAACTGGTATTATGACACCTGTCGGGCTGTGGCTAGTAATTTAGCATGCTAATTCAGGTTGATACCTCTGCAGCACTATAACTTGGCATTTTTTTAATGACATCATCACCCTTATTTCTTCTCATTCTTTTGATGCGTGTAGCTCATTTTTTGGATATTTTTACCTCAATTCTTACACATGGCACCTTTAAGGTCTCTGACTAATAAAATGATCAAGTTACTAGTGCTGACTCAGAAAACGAGAATGCAAACACCATGTGCGTCACAGGAACATGGCTCCGATTCAATGTGGTTTCACCGGACATATTTCAAGCAGACAGAATCATGAGTGTGAGCAACAAGAAAGTAGGTGGACTTGGCTATTTTGTAAATAACAAATTGTGCACCTCAAAACATATTATTGTAAATCCAGACTGGATTTGAGACAAATCTCATTTGTGCCCCCCTGAAAAAATGTAATGCCCGTCCGTGAATTTGTGTCTGGCGCCGGGTCTGCTTGCAGTATGATGCGTATTAATTAATCAGTTGCAAACAAAATTGCAAAACATTACAAAATGAAGTCTTCAAGCAGTGAGAATGATTTGTTGTCCTCTCACTTTTTAAAAAGAGAAAAAGAGGAAATATTGGGTCCATCCAATCCTGAGATTGCGTAGAGAGGAAGGAGAGTTCCACCTCCTTATCAAGGAGCTGCGGGATTATCCAGAGCGATTCAAAGTTTACTTCAGGATGTCAGTGGCTCAGTATGATGCTTTGCCAGCGATACTGGAACTACATATTAAAAAGTAGACCACCAATTTCCGTGAATCAATTGATCCAGAACAGTCTTGTATTTTGGTGTTCGCTTGTACGGTGCCTCTGAATTGTCAAAACATCTCTCAAAATGCTTGCTACGGATGCGAAAAACTGAAAAAATGTAACCAGATCGGAATTTTTTTTTATGACGGACAAAAGTTTTGGAGGCAGCGTGTAAAGGTCCTTGCACACTGAGTCCGAAATTTTTGCACGTTAAAAAATAAATACGAACTCACGTTGAGTCAATCACGTTTACACACTGCATCCGAAACTTTCATCCATCATAACATTTTTTGGATCGAGTTCAAATGGAAGGCTGGACGTAGCTAAGCCCTGTGTAGAGTTTACATCTAAATTTTTTACGTCCATCTAGTGCAACCGGCCCCAGAAGTGTGAGGAAGCACACGATGAGAAGGCTTTGTGGGACCATTGCAAGGAAGCACTTTGATATGCTATACAGGATACTGTGGAACTCAGTCACTGCACTACACACTATTTCAACTTTCACACAATGATTGTGAACTGTTTCCACACCAACAAAACAAAATAACAAAGGGTATCAAGGACAGATTTGATTTATAATGGCCGGTCAGTTCCTTCATCACTTCCGCCAGCTCACTGTTTCTAGCCCTTCACGTTCCTCAACTTCCATGTGCACTTTACACTGGATTTTACATTTCTTCTTTGGGATTCAGACATTTTAAGAAATTCCAAGAAATGAGAAGGCTGAGACGGATTTGAGAAGGAATCCCAAATAACATGCCACTACAATCATGTAAATAATATATTATGATATTCTATAACTATGCCTTGAGATCGACATTTAAAAAAATGTCTTGAGTGTACAGAACTCAGAAAAACGAATCAATAAAAAAAAGATAAATAAAACAACAAAGTGAAAATTTCAAATAGCACACTTTAGTCAACATGAAATAGTATTTGCAACCCAGTTTACTCTTCTGTAATAAAAATAATAACAATGGGAAAAAAATGCTAGCATAAAAATCTCATAATTGATTCACTATACCTCACCATGTATATTAATCTGACAAAACATAAAATAAACATTTTACTCTAAAAGACAGAAAAAATATGCATTTGTAAGTAAAAAAGAAAAGTCTATAAATATGAGGCCCAATGTGAGTTACTAAGAATACATTTTCTGTATTGTTAAAAAAAAATCTGTATTTTTCCACTTTTTCTTACAGTGTATATTCAACAAGAGATGTATGTTTACAGTAAAATCTAAAAAAAGAAAAAGAAATATTTAAAATAATTAGTAAAAAATATATTTTTCTAACTTACGTATTCCCAGAAGTTCTTGTGAATGCATTACTGTACATTGCATAAAAAAAAATAAAAAAAAGTAGTTGGTTTTTTACAGTCAATTTCTGGGTTCACAATAGAGTTCATTTTGATTTCATGATGACTTACTCATCATATGGTGGAGCAACGGCAACTTTATGTGTTGCTATTTCACATGACCATAGATGCCCCAAATAGATGCTGACACTTGCCCACGTACACTCATTTGAAATGCCACCTGGCCATGCACAGATGCTTCATTCACCATCTCCTGGACTATCAGCCCACATTAAAAACTCATAGAAGACAACGATGACCCGTGATATATTCTAAAAAAAAACATCTGACCATTGGTTTCTTATTCAGATGCTGTCTTCCAGAGGCTGATCTGAGACAGATGCCCTGGCATAGACTCTAGTCGTGTGGAGTGGCCCGTGTGTCTCCACAGCCAGCTCTATGTGCAGGGGAAGCAGAGCACAATGTAAAAGTAGGGGAGGGGCAGGAAGGAAGGAAATCCTGCTCACACTGACACAAAAGCTAAAGGAACTCAACGGCCAGAGCCCCTCGTAGTCCCCTGTGCACTCACAAACATGACACACAAGACTGCACACCAACGCAATGGGACACAGATGGATGCAAGTGTAAAACAATTTCAAAAACACACAAGAGGGTAATTATGGGACATGCCTGAACATCACTATACTGTATATACTATTTTTTTATTGTGCTAGTCCCAGGAGAACCAATGCTCCCCAGAAGCATAAAATTGTTGGATGAGTTGAATTGAGAGGAAATTCCGGAGGGCCATAACTAAATCACTTCAGTCTTTTTAAACGCCGCAGCCGAATGATGGAGGGCTTTCACAGGTGATTAGACGCTTCCAGCTCAATCATGGAAACAAACAACCTAAAGACCCCAACAGCAGGAAGGGCACAATTCCTCCCCACCAGCGACAACTTCCTTGTTCTTAAGCACCATCATGTAAATTCAGACTGAACGCCGATATTCACCTCTAAATTCCCTCAGGGGCACAAAAAGCCTCTGTTCTCTTCCATGAATCGGACTGTCACAGGAATAGAAAAATGGCTGACACATTTTGCGCTCATGCTGTGCATTTGGAATGAGGCGAGCTGCCCCGAGCCTCAGGGAGCTAGTTAAGCACACTGCTTAAAAAGAGCTCAGGATAAGATAAAGGAAAACCTCTGCTGGTTATAACGTCTGTCTGCGGCGCATGAGAACTCCTCAGACCATACAGTGGAAAAAGAAAGCTGAACTCATTAGTAAGATTGGAATCTTAATGATGCTCCATGTAGCAAGGGGAAAATACAACTCCCTGTAAACAGAGTATTGGGACATAATGGATGGAACATATGCAGGAGGTAAAGGCTGTAAAAAAAAAGGCAAGTGACAGGGACAAAAAGCGTGTTAAAGTGAGAAAGTGATACTCCAAAAAGGAGTTTTGCAAACATTTACCACTTTTTTCTACTTAGTGTCTCAAATACTTAAATGAGGATTAATTATTTTATCCTCTTTATCACTTTTCTTTTATCTACCTTAACTACCCTTGGAAAGGGTCAATAACATACTCTACATACAGTTGGAAAGACTGTCATTCCACTGAAAATGAAACAATCGGAATCATTCATTTATCATTCATTTTTTCATTTATCAGTGACTGTTGACAACTGGGCATACCTTTTCATTTTCAAAAACTAAGTTGAGAGTAAAAACTCAAAGGTGTCAAGCAAAGTCTTAAGAGCAAATGTTTGAGACTCAAAAAATGCCAAACACTGATTCAAACAATAAAAAGTGTCTAAACCAAACTAAATATTGAGAGCAAAACACCTTGAGACAAAAAATAATAGAGTTTTAATCAGTGAGAAATGGGGGAATAGGGCATGATGATCAAGCCCAGAAGTCTCCAGAGCAACAGATGGATAAACCAGGATACCAATGAAGATGTTGAGGATGGAGAACTGTGACCCCATGGGACAGGGTTGCAAGGTTCACTGCCTGGCTGGGAAAAGATATGAAACCCTCCCTTTAGTATTAGTGCTGGTTATGTGACAGCAACAAATCAACAGGCCTCAAACTGAATGTAAATAAACAGAACAAGGGAAAAAAGAAAACAGAGCATTTTAAGCATATACTGTACCTATATTGTCTTAGGCTAAAATAAAAAGATACATATTAATTGTTTTAAGAATGTGATGCAATGTTTGCCTAAAGCATAACTCACCACCACAATGTGGGTGGTTGTCAAGGCATTGCTATGCAATTCTTAAGGTGTTACAAATGTTTTAGCATGCTATGTGGTAAAATTTTATATTTTGAAAAGAGTAAAGTTTATGTAAGTGGTCTCAACAACAAGATCCATTTATACTTGGCAGAGTCAAATTTGGTGCATCTTAAACCACATTCTGAGTGACTGGATATATCTCAAAAGTGTCATTTATACTTAGCCTTGTCCTGATCTGTAAAACTAAAAGTCTATGGAGTGACCAAGCGTAAATACCCTATTAGGCATTTGTTTAATTATTTAAGCCAGCACAGCACTAGGTTTAATATGTGTTTGTGGGAAAGCTGCACTTCAATTTTCATTCTAATCAGTCAAACAGTAGAAATCCTTACTGTCAAGTCATTTCGAAAACTGTACCACATCATCTTCAAACTAATTTCTAAATAGACTAAGAAATGTCCGCAGGGACTTTAAAAACTTGTGTTTACCCCAAAAGCAAAATAAAAGTAGTTGCAGTTTGTGGTGCAAAAATTCCTTTGAAGTTTTATTATTAAGCCTTAAAAAAGTATATTGGGTGGTCAATTCCTCTAAACCCACAGGGTATTGCGAAAGAAAAACGCTGCAGAGGGACCACTTAATCCAGAGCTTAGACTCCAGAGAACACATTATGCAGATACATGTCTCTGTTTTTCTACTAAAGTAAGACATGAAAGCTTTCCCCCTATTCACTCCTGTTAGATTCGCTCTACAAGTACTCATGCATGCTCGTGCTGGTCAGTTGTACTTCTTATATTTGCTTGTTCTCATTTCAATTCCTATATCATAAGCTCAAATGGCATATACAGTTAAAGAGCATAGAAATAAAGCTCTATTTCCCTCAGTGAGGCACTTCTTATAGAGGATCATCATTCTTAGCCTCCAGTTAACAAATATAAACATGATTATCTGAAACCTCCCACTATCAGATCTATATCGAGCTGTTACATAAGCCATATTAGGGATATCTCTGAAGATATCTTTTAAGAGACTTCCTCTGTCTCATGTGAATTGCCAGATACTGTTCTTGGCTAATCTGATAGCCAGACACAATTGTGTTGCATGCCAAGTAACTGACAGTTGATGCAGCTGGTATTTTACACTAAATATCAACTCAACAACAGCTTTTAAGAACAATTTCTCTCCAAGAACAAATGAATCATTTAGCAGGCTAAGTTAATCCGAACTAGCCAACCCTCTCCTGAATTCAAACAAGGCAACTTGTCCGCCATTGTTTCCGAATTTCTTCTAACCTCTCCAGAATTCCTCCACCAGGAAATGTACTTTACAACAGAGGGCAAAGAGCCCAGGCTCTCACGTCACAGTCCCTCTCCTGGCAATACCTCCAGGCTGGTTCCACCAGGGAGCCACATTGTCTGGAAGCGACCCCCTTCATCTAATTCTCACAAACACAAAATGCCCTCTGTTTAGCATGGTACCAGTCCTCTGGGACCTCCAGGCCATGAAACACCACCCCAGATATCCATTGTCCTCTACTGTGGACTGTTGTTATCGTATAACTTCACTTCTGCACAAGCTTCCTTTAGCCTCCTGAGCCTAAAACTCTTCCTTTTTTTTGTCCAGACATTCAGGAATTCTGTTTAAGGCACATGCGGAAGATGATCGGTTGAAAGTGATCAGTTACAGACCTGCAGCGGCACCCATGGAGGCTTTGATCCTCGAGAGCATGTGGGTGATATTCCCAGTGACTTGGATTGATAAAGTTCCCTCCTTGACCTCCTAATCACACTCGGGGGTACCACGGCAAGCTTTCATCTTCAACTCACTTTTTTCCACTTCTGTTAGAATGAAGACATTATGTTTAGCGCTGGCAATAAAACAAGCTGAAATGTTTGGCCGGAACTGCAACCCAATTGGGAATAATCGAAGTAAACTGGAACTTTTAAAGTGAGTTGTCTGAGGTTGCTCAAAACTTGTACAATTAACTGTCAATTATAACATGGCAAGGAGTCTCAGAACATATTCTCATAAACTCATTCCCAAATGGAAATAAGTGACTGAAAATACTGGATACAATGAAAAAATAGTTGTCATTTGACTACATCCAAATGTGGTCCGAGTGATCCGTCATCTGATCTGGTTAATAAAATAGTTATAATTCATTATTCACGAGTTCACACTTACAAATAATCGGATGGAATAAGAGGTATGCGTATTTGGCGTGCTGTCCGAGGGGAGGACACCGAGCTCGGAATTTTGGCCCAAGCCCAGAGTACTCCACCCGTATCTCTGGTTAGGATAGTAACCAGGCGAGTGCGAGGAGACGAGGTGGTGGTGGGATGCAGATAACTGTTAATGAACATAGGTGAGTCGGCTCTGCATATATTTAAAGGCCTCATCTTTTGCAGATTGGTTAGGCAATTTGAACGTGTTCCTCCCGAACTTTGTTAATAAAACATAATTTCTGGAGGTCACCTAATACCAAATATGACATTCTCCACAGGCTAATGCTTAATTTAAATGGATAGAAACGGTCTGAATATTGTGTTTGCATTTTGTTTTAATCAAAATGAAATCATCAATGCCAACATAGGAACCACATTCACATGTGAGCATGTGAATGTGCATGAAAGGTGGGAAACGGGTCACTACAACACACGCAGTGCCTTGAACTGTCACCTAACTCCATAGGTCTTCAGAAGAGCCTCAAGATATGGATATCAACCACAACATGTACAGTATCATCTGGTTGTTCATTTAGACAAATTATTTCAGACTTCAGAAAATTCGAAGCGCATTTCATGCTCTCTTTGCTCTATTCAAATTTAGATCTATATTTAGCTTCAAACTTTATTGAATAAGTGATTAGTCACTTATTTCCTTATTAAAACCAGTTTTGCTTATGTGCCTGAAAAATTATGCATTACACAAACAGAAAAATCCTTTCCTTTCCTTCCTGCCTTCGATTCCCCTGCTAGGCCGAAGAGCTCACATTATTCTATTCCTCCAGCAGAGGCAGAAATTATATTAGTTGGTACAGTCCCACAGTTTGCCTTCACTTTCAATCCTCTTGCTCTGCCTCAGTTCTTGGCTCAGACTCAAAAGCATTTACCTACCCTGCTCACTGAGCCTTAGCAAAGCAAATCATGGACAGATGCATCCCTCATAGAGACAGTATGGAGATTATAATGGAGATTATCTTATTTTTCATATGCAAGTTTCAGTGTTGATATCTGTTGTTTCTCCTACAGCAAAAACAGCAAATTGAGACTTTTGCTCAAGTCATCTACTTCTCAGATATTTATCCTGAGAAAAAGACCCAATGATCTCTCATGTGCAACCTTAAGAAATAGTTCTCCACAATGTCTTAAACAAGCTTCAACAAAAGTCGCTGTCTATTTGCCTCCATCACTGCTGCTGCTTTTCCGACAACGTACACAACAAGCTGCTTCTTCTTCGGCTTTTGCCTTGATACTGTGGGTTGCACCATCAACATGCCTGTAGACACTGCCTACTAGCGGTCAGCATGTGTAATTGCACATTGACGTGGACAACGATGCGGAAGTATAAATGAAAACCGATGTGTAGCCTATGGCGTAGAGGCTACGCCGTAGGTCCGACACAGAAGTATAAATCAGCCTTTACTATGAATGGGCAACGCATTCTCATCCTAGGGCGTCATATACTGACGCTTTTGACATTTCGTCTACATCGAACGCACATGGCACCCTTTAGCGTCAATATGACACGCACAGAGCTTTGTTCGGTTATGGGTAGGTTTAGGTCTGGGGTAGGGTTAGGGTTAGACCGCTAGGAGGCGCCTTCTGGCCCATATCTATCTGTGTCTCATATTGACGCTAAAGGGTGCCATGTGCGTTCGATGTAGACGAAATGTCAAAAGCGTCAGTATATGACGCCTTGGGATGAGAACGGGCTGGAATGGGAGAAAGTGCAACATGCAATGTGGCGGAATAAGTCCCGCCTTCTAAATAAGAGCCAATCACCGATTGGTAAAGTCATTGCATCACTGCAGCTGCCATTAGGGGCAGTTCACACAGAATGCATTTTTTCCATTCCACTACGCTACTTTTCCATTGTTTTTCAATGGCAACACGTGCTAGACAGACGTCTTTAACCGTTGCGCTTGGGTCCTGATCTTTTGCATAGTCTCTAAGTTCAACTTTTAAAAAAACTTTTTTTTTTTGCACTTTTTTTTCGTTACAATGACCAGCGTCTCACATTTTTAACAGCAAAAACAAGTTCTGTGTGAAGGGGAGGTAACACTGCACTTTTCGTTCCAATGACTTCCATTCAAACACATTTAAATGCGTCAGACCGGAAATGCAAACTCATGCGAAAAGTTTTGCATTTCGCTGTGTTCCAAAGTTTAAGTTTGATGAACTTTAAGCTGCGAATTCGCATCAAGTGAAGACGTGTGACCAGTAGAAGATCGAATAATCTCTTGGCTGAATTAAACAAACTATATCTTTGCAGTAAAGTCGAGGACACTCTACTCCCGCTAGGTTCTACACTCTACTCTACTAGGTTCTTTACTTTCGCCTTTTTGTTTTTCAAATCTGTAACTGTCAAAGCCTCCTTATTACCGATTTTCTGGAGCTCAGCTATACAACTACAGTTACTAAACAGACTGTCAACATACTCTCAACAGGTAAATGATTTCTTTCTTAAAATGTCTATAAATTATAACTTTAAAAATTGTAACAATCATTTCCTAACAATCATGTCTTTTTCTCTTTTAGTTTAACAGAACATGTAGTGTGAGCAGCTCTGTTCAGTTAAGGATACTCACCTTCTCTTCTCCACAACGTAAGTAACAGAGATATGGAATTTATGATCCATATTGTTAGATTTCTTTTAGATTATGACTTTATGCCTAAACATACCCAGTCCCAAAAAAAACATTAAAACTATACCATGACTTTATATCACTTTTTCTTTTTAACATGGTAAAGGGCTCATTCTGTCCATTTTTGCTAATTTTGGCCTTCATGAACATAGCCTAATTGTTTTTACATGATCAAATGGAAGAGACACAATGTAACTCTAAACTCAATTGTGTATTTCAGATGCTGTCACGTATCATAACCTCATCATCTGCAGAGAGAAACTGCCACTCAGAATACACACATAATGAAGGACTTAAAGACATCATAGGGGATTGTGAAGATATTTCACTGGAACTTGGTCTTCATTACATCTATATCGTGTTCAATGTCAATTGTTATTTATTAATGTATTCAGCTAACATCTGTATTAGAGCACGGTCATTTTTGCTACAATCTGCCATGTCAATAAAAAAATAAAAGTATACATGAACAAGAACATGCTGTTTTTAAAAAAATGTAAAACTCAAATAGAGGCAACAAGATATAAGACCAGGCAGATAGAGGGCAAAAAAAAAAATATATATATTAATCAATAATTTACAAAAAATAATAATAATAATATTAATATTAATAATATGAAGATAATATACTAATAGTAGGCTAATGAAAATAAATATTGTTGAAAAGGTTATTTATAACACCATTAAGGTTCTATATAGCACTTTCAAAGCATGGTTCTTTATGGAACCTTAGAAAAAGGGTTCTATTTAGCACCAAAAAGGGTTCTGCTATTGTTAAATGCCAAAGAACCCTAATTTGGTACTGTTTAGAACCATTTTTCTGTAGCTTGTAAAAGTTCAGTGTAGATTGTTTTTTGTTTTTATTTACATTTTGAGTGTGTTACTATTAGTTATATGTTGAATTCATGTTTATAAAAAAGACGCTGCGGAGCGTGACATCATATCACAACGAAATTTTGCATGCTCAAAGTGTTTTTAAGTCCAGTCAAATGTTTAAAATTTATTCGGAACCTTGGCGAACAGTTTTGGAGAATCAGATGTTTCCCAATTCAAAGAAATAAGAGCTGCACTTGCAAATCCGAGAGGCATTTCAAAGATGGCCGTCGAATTCTTAAAGACTTTGCCAAAACTCAGAGATGTCACAAAAACATTTCTCATCAGATTCTTCCAAGACCAAATTATCCAAACTATGCTGTCCACAGTATATGCTTACTGTATGTCAACATTTGTGTCTATATTAATTTTAGGAGAAACATCTGAGGCGAAATGGATACCTTAAAAAAAAGGCAACTGAGAGCTAGTCTCCTGAGCCACAGAATAAAACCTCTAAGCAACAAAGTTTTTTCTCTGTAATCCAAACATTGACTGCGGGTCAACAGGAACTGGAGAGAAGCTCTCCAATGCAGGAAAAAAAAACAAGAACACACATTAAATTGAGACAAATTACTCTGGGCTTTTCTTCTTAATTAGAGCTTCAAACCAAATCGATCAGCGGGATTGACAGGCATGGCACGGTCTGGGTTTTGAGGTTCACCCAAGAGCTCTGTTGCTGCGCATTCACTCCAAGTCCAAGCACACTAAACAGACGCGTTCAGTTCAGCCCATCTGCACAGTAAACGAGCAACGCGACAACAAAACAAGAATTTTGAGAATTTTACAGGTGTCCTGGGTGTCTGACCACTCGTCCAAATGATGAACCCCTTTAAAGCACATATTTTTGCAAATAAGCATACATATGTTTAAAACGAGATTTAAAAGTTTCAACAGCGATTAAAAAAAAAGTATTTTCATCTTTAGACAAAGACACTAAAACTGATGGGTATAACCATAGCAACAGGCCTACGCTGCTCGAACGCTTTCGTTTCAATATGACAAAAAAATGTTAGTTCTATGTTTAAAAAGTATTTTAAATAACCAATTATTTAACAGCCAACTGTTACTGTGCTAGAAGAGGCAAATGGTAATTTGCGTTGTGCGACACGATATTAAGACTGTGGCGGTGTCCTGAATCACCTTGTAGTCGAGTCGACCACCTGAACATCGCTGCATAATTCGCAAATTGCTTCCATTGCAATTTGTTAGTCTGTAGGCTGTACACTGCAAATTTACATAACCTAGTTTAACATCACACCGTTCAGCACGAACTCAGTGAATGTTCACGCGTAGCTCTGATCTCAACGATGATGCGCGCGCTTGCAGTAGGCTACGTTAATTTGATTGTAACGGGAGCGTTCAACTTTGTCGCGTGGCACGCCGCATAGAGGGGATAGATATAAATAGGCTACATATACATAATAATAATATATTCGCTAATGAAACAATTAACCAGGTCGCACTTACCGAGAGAAACTCCAGCGTCCCGACATAATCCCGTTCGGTCTTCAGAAGTTCGTTCAAAACACAAACTCTCAAACGAAGCTGTTTCTCTAAATCTTTCCCACTTTCAGCTCTGTGTTCGGCTTTGCTTTCCTCAGTCATTTTGATGGTATTCTTAAGAGTCTTCAGAGTTGCAATAGGAGAAGTTTAAACGAATTGACACCGGCTGGAGGAGGTTTGAAACATGATTTTTTTTTAAAGGAGCGGACAAATTCACCAGAACAAATGAACGCAATTCAAAAACAATCTAAGAACCGGCTGCATTCAGAAGCAGCATCAAAGTTCAGCACTACTCTAGTCTACACGCCTGAGAAAAGTGTAGAAATGGCTTTTGGACATCAATCAAAAACTTTGGTCCATGTGACTCCCAAGACCTTCATCCTAAATCCAGCCTCCCTCCAGCATGAAAAGGACAGGAAATAAATGGCTGGGAATTCGTGCCAGCACAGTGGGGAAATGTTGATGACATTGGGGGTAATTACAAATGCAAGACTTTCCCAGACTCCAATATAAGTTACATTACTTTGAAAATGAATGTCACTAAAGAGAAGAGTTATGTTAGTTGTGTAAGAGCATGTAATGTTGTCATAAGAAAATGTTTAAAACGTGGAATGTTGTTTCCACTGTAATACTAAATAATTGTGAGACTTATTTTTTATGAACTGTTAATAATTGTCACATCTCTATCATAATATAATTCTTAATATTAGCAAATATTTTTTTAAATAAACGTTTTTAATAGGCTGTATAAAATATTCAGCATTTGCTTCTCTGTTGTTTTCAGTTGACTGCATTGTCTTTACTTGGAAAAAAAAGTTATTTTTACCTTAACATAAACCATAAAAGTGTCAAACATGGCATGCATCAATGCATCCGTCTTTCCCTAAAATAATTTAAAAGTGAGATTGAAGAGAGTTAGAAAGAAGACTTTATGAGCATCATCAGATATGTTCCCACAATTCTTCGCATTCCATATTTGCAAAGATTCAAATTTACCATAAACCTATAAGAAACAATTAATCTCATGGTTTTCTTGTTATTTAACACATTCAGTAAGTTTTTAATGCAAGAAAACCCCTTCAAATCTATAAAAGCTGTAAGGATGCCCTGGATGATATTTGACTCTCAAGCATGTAGGTCTCTAAAATATGGCCTGTGCTCTATTCTCATAAGCAGCCTGCTTACTTCCCTCTACGGACCGAGTGTTTGCCCTGTGCAGTGTCTGCCAAATTGAAATAGCTCAATAAAATTTGATCAGCCGAGCCAAATATTTAATACCGCACAGTTATTGACTCACTGAGCACAGTATCCACTGGAGGAGCGCTGGAGTGGTCATCAACTAGCCTGGGTTAAAATATTATGATGTGAACTGATGCATGTTTAGTTTATGAAGACATGGGATCCAGCAGCATCAGAGCTGAGCGAGTGAGAGGATGTGATACTTCTTAATGGCTATCAGACACTGCCATCTAGTGTTAGCAAATCGCTTTTACCCCTTGGTCTCAATGGGAAAAACAAAACATTAATTTGTAAACAATAACAGAAATAATTTAAAATGTTATTATGATGCATAGCTGATCATTGTTACAATGTTACAATTTTAGTAATACATATTCATATCCCAAAAATGCCCATGTAATTAATTCCTATAATTAGCAGCAGAACAATCTTATCTTTCTAAAGGAGTATTTAGAGATTCATGCTTATAAAGAGTCTTTCGGCTACAGCAGGGACATTTATACAGTGGCTCCAAAATGTATTTAGATACTTAAGGCAACCTGAATATAACAATCTAAAAGTCACAATTTTTGTTTTGTTTTTTTGTTTAATGATTTAACAACTGATATACTGTTCAAAGTTAAGACAAAAAAGTATTTGGACACTTTATTTTTGTCAAATGTGGAACATGATCATCGTTAATGTGATGAACATTTAGAGCCATTATACAAAATTGTTTAAAAAAAAACATAATAATAAATAGCTAAATTTCTTTGCAGGTGCCACTTGATTTTTTTAATGAAATTATACACTTTTAAGGGGGGCTTACATTTCCAAATACTTTAGGAATATCTCTAATTATTCATTGCTAAACTCATACTGACCAGTAGATGGCAGCTTTTTCACTTCCTTGGGATAAAGAAAGGAAGGAGGGACTGAGAGAACATCAAATCCTTTTACAGATTTCACTGAATTGAACTGACAGCATTCAGCAAATGGTAAACATGATAAGTTTAGTTTATTTTGTTTATTTTTATTTAGAGTTTGACAAGGCAGGATATTGAAGAACAAAACCCTGAAATGACAGGTGGAGTAAAACAGATAAACAGAAAAACCTGAAATACATCAGGCTTCATACAATAAAACCTGTAAGTTATGTATAAAACAATTTAAAAGCACGTGGAATAAAAGAAAGTTCATGTCTTTTTGATTTACTCCTGGGCACAACAAATTCCCTACGCTGCCGTAGAAGATAAGTAGGTGATGGAGCCACAGACAGGAAACAATGCAGTGGTGATGAACTGTCCTTGAGTAATTTAGTAAAAGTACGTATAGTGGCCTCGTAGCGCCTCTCACTCAATGATGGGAGAGTAGAAGTTGGAACATCTATTATCCGACAGCAACGTTTTTGGACCCTCTCTAACTCATTGAGAGACCTTTAGTCCACCCCATACTGGGCTAGCGTACTCAAGAACTGGCCGTATAAATGTCAAATATACTTTCATTAGAACATCACAAGGGAGACCCGCGTTTTTAGCAACATAGAGATAGTGGATTCTAGGACGCACCTTCGAAATCATGTACTTAATGTGGGCTTCCCACGACAGATCAGAAGAAATTTGAACTCAAAGCAATTACAAGAAACTCTGCTAATTACATGTTCGATATTACAGAAGAGGAAGGGCAGGGAATGTTTTCGTCTTTCCTGGCGCTTATGACCATGTCCACTGTCTTACTGTCACGGTTCATGAATTCGCTGTCTCTTCCTTGTCTCTTGTGATTGTGTATAGTGCGTGTGATTAGTGTGGGTGTGTCCTCCGATCACCGCTGATCATCAGCGCCAGCTGATTTCACTCAACTCACCTATATATTCTCAGTGACTGGTGTGTTGTGTTGTCAGATTGTTGTGGTGTCTACCGGTGTTGGTTCCTGTCCTGTTTGGCGTCCTCTTGTGATCATCGTTCCAGTTTGGATTTGTCTCTTCGGTTCCTGTCGTCATCATTGCATTTCTGGATTACGGACTTCTCACTCATCTGCCATCCACCACCAGCCCGGTTGCACATTGAGGTCCCTGCGTCACTCTCCTGCCCTGTGTGTCGTGTTTGTCTAGACCTGACCTTCACTGTTCATTTAAAATAAACATCTTTTACCTGCATCTTGCTTCCTCTCGCATTCATGACACTTACCTCCATTCATTGCCAATGAAAATTCCTGTCCCCATTCTGACACTGAATCCAAGGCCTTCTGAGTTAACCCTGGTCAGGATCACATCCCATTAAAAGTTCAGTGATTGTTAAATCATCGGCATGTTCCACCAGAATTACTGAAGGAGGCAGACGAGAATCCAAGCTGTTTATGGAGATGACAAAAAGCAGGGGGGATAGAAGTTCCCCCTGAGGAACACCAACTGAAATTGGATTGGAGACCCAGACACAAGAGCCCCACTTCACCTTTTGCTTTCTGTTACTCAGATAGCTCCTTACACTGAGCCAAAGCGGTCATCTGACATTCATGTCAGCTAAAGCATAAAGCAGTTGACAATGATCAATTGTGTCAAAACATGAGTAAAATCAACAAAAACAGCATGGATGTCCAATTTAGGATTGCTGTTGAGTGCTTCACGCCAGTATTGCAAAAATGCTGTATCCTCCAGAATGGCATCTCTGAGGATTCCTTCATACACTTTTCCAACACAGCTAATTCACCATAGCCCCCTTCAATTGTTTTGGAAAAATATTATTTTGCACACACGTGTTAAAGATATCACATTGCACCGGTGCCAGCTCCTCATGAAAGGTCTTTAACATCCAAGGAGGAATGCCATCAGGACCAACAGCCTTTGCTGCCTTCACTTTGAGTCTAACCTTAACTTGTCCAATACTCAAAAGAGGTATACTACAACTGGATAATTTGCAGGTAACCTCTTCCTCAGACGGTGAAATGTGACCAAAAGTGCTTTGCCAAGTTGTCACACTCATATTGCATGATGTTATGATCCTGAGACACCTCACTCTTATCTCCTTCCATCCCCATTAATGCCTTCACAGACTTAACCATTGTTTACGATTAGTGCTTTGCAGTTCCTCGACCTCATGCTTATAATATTGTTTCTTTGCATTCTTAATTTTTTTTTGGCAATAATTGTTTTTAGTTTACTGTAAGATGTTTTATTGTCAGAACAAAAAGCACGCTGTCTGTATTTTATCAAATCGTTAATTTGTATGTTCATACAAGGTTTATCATTATTTGTGATAAAAACTTTCTTAAATGGAATTGATTTGTCCAAGATAGACCTGATCGTGTAAGTGAAGGCACTAACCTCAGCCTCAGGGTCCGTAGCCTTATGAATGTGAAAAAAAATCAGTAGTATTCATGAGAAGGCCCAATTGCCTATTTGTTTCAGGGGTACGTTTTCTACAAAAAATGTGCTTGATAGGCTTGGTAGGCCAATTTCCAGGGTTTAGCAGGATAGTCTCATGGTCAGAGGAGCCAACAGGAGGAAAATGCTCTGGTGACTCATACATGGAGGAAATGTTAGTAAAGATTGAGTCTAATTGGCTGGTCTTACTTGTTGCTCCAGCCACTATCTGTTTCAGACCATGTCTGCTGTAGATGGTTTCAGACTTGTGCTTATTTGTATCACCGAGTATGACAATTGCGGACTGCTGGTAGTTGCATTCAATATTTCTAAGGCAACGATCCAGGTACTGAGTGATTAGTATGTCAGGTTGGGCCGTTGCTGAAATATGCGGGGGAAAATACAGCACAGCAGCAATAATACAACTTCACCCCTTGAGGAAGACGACTGACTGCACATTGGAAAGTAGAAAACCGGGCATTGTTGGCAACTTGGCATTGATTTATGTTGGTTTGTTCTAATGCGAATTAGGTTCTTAGGATGGTAGCAACAGTCAAAAGTAAACAGACTTAGCTCAGTCAGCTTACTCTTAACATCCACTGTCGTCCCACAGAAAGAAGGACGATTTCCAACAATTGTAGATATTGAGCGAATGTAATTTTTCCCAGCTTTCTTACCCCTTGGGCGAGATCTAAGTCGTAGAATACCAGTTTGCTGCAGGATGGTTTTAACTTCAGGAGCCAAAGGGGATGCATATCTTTTCAGACTTATACATTTTTTTCAATTATTCTTAAATCCGAGTTGTGTCATTATTGACTTGGGGAAAGACAGGGACAGTTACTTGAATGGTTGCAGTGGAAATTTTCATCCATCCATCAAAATTTCATCCATTATTTTCATCCATCATGATAAATAATGTCTATAATGAGGATTAATGGGTGGAGAATATCCTTATCTTTTTTTATAACAACAAAAGTCAATGGAAAGTATCCACCAGTCAGGTGTATGTTCAGTTTGTTTGTGTTCTATTTTTTTTTCCGTCTGCCTGCCCATCAGTGTTTAGTTTCCATTGTTAATTTAGTAACACACATATTCCCAGTTCTGTTGATTGGTCTCTCTTGTGTATTTAAATCTTCAGTTCTCCCAGTTCTGGTTCAGTGTACACCGTGTCCTACTACACGCACAACGTGCGATAAAAGGTATCTTTTCCATGTTAATCAGAGTTTTTGTCCTAATCAACCGCGACGGCGACATGCCTATGTGCTTTATTTAATGTTAAAAGCATGCAATGTGACTTTGAATATCATTTAGTGCTCCCAGCTTTGTAGCTTTAAAAGCAACAATGGATAATTCACCTCAGATCTTGAAATTAAACAAATGGAAACAAGTACGTTCAAACTGTGAACAAACAAGTGTATTCTTTGACAAAGATTGTTTTAGTAACTTAGTAGCCTATGTATTTTTAATCATGTTTAAATGGTGTAAAATTTGTGAATTTGATTATGTAGCCTACTTATCCATTTTCTTGCGAGTGCCGTCAAGATTACTCTCTGGTGCTGTGCACTTGCCGTGAGACTCCGCCCACAAGCTGTTCTGATTGGCTGTGGGCTTTTATTGATTGTGGACAGACAAATTATTTGTCGCTGGAATCTTATCGCATCGCTTCTGTTTAAGTCCATAGACTGTAAAAAAATATGGACATAGTGTCCGTGACGTCACCCGTAGGTTTCTGAAGAGCATTTTTTAAGCCTAAAGTGGGCGGAACCGGCCATCGCCATCTTGGCCTCGCATCACCGCGCGTCACTCCCGGATAACAGAAAATGGGCAAAGAGGCGGGGCGTGGGTGGAGCTGAGGAGCCTGGCTATCTGAAACCACGCCCCACCTAGCTCGACGTGATTGAGTTAGCTCAGGCTTGGGAGCTAATGCTATATCCTACTGACAGTACCAAGTCTGCAAAGGGGCCTCGTGCTAAAGTAACAGTTGATGATGTAAAGCCAATTAAAAGTTCCTGTTTTTGCCCTTCGAAATATTATAATAGTTAAAAATCCATTTTATTCAGTCCATTTTAAATTCTGATTTTGGCCGCCTCACAAATGGGTCAAACCATAGATATATTACCTATGAAGTTCAAGTAAATACGCTAGAAATCCGCACTCATTCATGGATGTGCATTTATTGGATGGACGGAGAAAGCACAGACACTTGCAGGATTTCATCTGACGGTACATAAGCATATTATAGTCTATCTGTTTCGTGAGAGCAACGGTACCGCAGAACGAGTGTAGCCTCTATATCTATAGACGTTTTTAAATCTGAAACTCCAAAAAGCAATGAAATACAGCAGACATCCATTAGTGCATGTTCACAGAGGAAAACTACTGAAATACAGCGAACAATTCTCTCGACGATACTCGACGACAACGACGGAATCCAAAGGCGTGGGTGAAGTATGTTGTTTTTCAATCGGTCCAGTCAGGGACTGTTGCCTGAAATGCATCTCTCCTCTTCTACTTCTGCAAGCATATCTTCTATACCTCCATCTTGCTCTATCCATTTCCATAGCCCCCATTCTCCTGGTGGCCTGCATATTACAGTGGACCAGGTAGAGAAAGAACTTAAGAGGATTCATGGGGGCAAAGCAGTCGGTCCTGATGGAATTAGCCCGAAGGTCCTGAAAATATGTGCAGAACAGCTAAGTGAAGTTGTGGCACAGATGTTTAATGTGAGTTTGAAAATTATGGAGGTACCTGTTCTCTGAAAGACATCTTGTCTGGTGCCAGTGCCCAAAAAGGGGATCTAAGGACCTCAATGATTTTAGACCGGTGGCACTGACGTCACACCTGATGAAGACATTAGAGAGGATAGTTCTTCCTTACCTAAGATCTATGGTTGGAACTTAGTACAATGGTTCCGCTGCAGTTTGCATATCGGTCTCATATGGGAGTGGAGGACGCCATCATCTATCTCCTTCATAGGGCTTATTCACATCTGGACAAGGCTGGGAGCGCAGTGAGATGTATGTTCTTTGATTTCTCAAGTGCTTTTAATTCCATCCAGCCAGGCTTACTCCGAGATAAGCTAATTTCAGCTCACGTGGACGTCCCCACTGTAACATGGATCATGGACTCTCTGACAGAAAGACCACAGTATGTGTGCCTACAAAACCGTAGGTCAGAACTGACAGTTAGTAATGTGGGTGTGCCCCACAGGGGTCTGTTTTGGCACCTTTCCTTTTTACTTTTTACACCTCTAACTTTAAGTATGATACTCGGGCATGTCATCTCCAGAAATTTTCAGACTATTATGTGGTCATGGGATGTATAAGTGAAGGAAAGGAAGAGGAGTACAGGAGCCTGGTGGAAAGTTTTGTGGACTGGTGCGAGCAGAACAATCTTCAGCTTAACACAAACAAAACTAAGGAGATGGTGATTGATTTTAGGAGATCTAAACATGCAGTATCTCCAATCAGAATTAATGGTGAAGAGATTCAGTCAGTCAGATTCAGTAGAAGTGTGTATTTGTGTGAATGTACAGGTTTATATGTATATGGGTATATTTAGGTATGTAAGTACGCATAGGGATATGTATTGTATGTGTATTTGTGTATATGTACTTACATAGATGCATGAATGGAAGTTGTTTATGTAGTATATTTACTATTTTAATATTTTAGTCTATATTACCGTAATAACTTATTTTAAATAATATAGTGAAAGTAGTTGGCGCCAATGGCCTCGTGGTCAGCGCGCCAACATGTAGCGCCTTTGCGCTCGGGCGGCCCGAGTTCGAGTCCCGGCTCGTGGACCTTTCCTGATCCCATACCCCGTCTCTCTCCCACCTCGTTTCCTGTCACAATAAAAGGAAAATAACCAAAAGTAAAATAATAATAATAATATAGTAAAAGTTTTGCTTGGACTAGGGGTTGAGTGGCATTGTTTGGTAAGATATGTAATGTGAGAGTATTGAGTGTGTATGTGGGTAAGGGAATTAGAGGTGCTTTTGAATTTGTTACGTTAAGTAGGTCGTTGTATGGTATTTTGTAATTGACATATTCAGATTATTGAAATTATTGATTGATTGTCTATTTTTGTCATGCGTGTTGTCTTGATTTTCTGTTGGTTGCTGTAACACCTTAATTTCCCCTCAGGGAATAATAAAGATAGTCTAAGTCTAAATTCTCTCACCCTTTGGTGTGTTTTTTTTTCTTAGAATCACAGAGGTTTCATTTCCCTTTGAAATAATGCCCTCATTTTACATCTAACACAACCCCACCTCACACATCTGCAAACATCTGAAGCAGAATTTATCTGACCCATGACTGTGAAGAAAAACATTTTCAGGCCTATGACAGATAAAGTGCTATATAAATATGGGCATGTTTCTTCAAATTCATATTTCTCTGTCTCAGTTGACTTCACCCCACATACCTTTCCAGTAGACCGGGGAAAAGTTTAACACACTAAATGTCTTTAGTCACACACAAGACTGATGATACTTATTCAACATCAACTCAATAAAGTTCTCTCCCTGCCAGAGCAAAACAAGTGTGATCTTACCTCTTTGCCAATAAACCTGATTTCCAATTGGTTGAATAATTTCAATTACAACTGTAAATATAATAGGCTATAGCCTACACACAAATGCCTCCGGTCTGTAAGTTGAATATTTGAAGTGCCAGCTCATGGCTCAGGATTACACTCAGAATCCAGTACAGGTGTCTGAGAAGAGATAAAATAACACATGGTTATTATAGTTCCTGTGGGTCCAAACAAATATGATCACACCTGCATATACACACATTTTCACTACCTGGAGGAGGCCAAAAACTACAGTAGGAAAGCCAGGTCTCAAACAAATATAACCCTATAGCCGACTAATGCTTGTGGAATGAAACCAGGTGAAGTTTTCCAGCACACTAGCTGTTGCTATGGTGCTCTGGTTGGTTGCTATGTGGTTGCTTACCACCCCAAGTCAAAAGTACCTTCATAGTCTCTATGATATATGACTTAGGTTCCTCCAACATAAGCAGAAATTTTTCTTTTATTTACAATGTATTTTATATTTGCTAGAAATATTTTTATTTTTAAATGTTAAGTTCTTGTTAAGCTCATTCTGAGTCTCTTTTTGCGAATTCGACAAAATCTCATCTATGTTAGCCAGCTGAAAATATTAGGCCTATCCTTGTAACAAAAATCAGCTGAATGTGTAACAACAACATGTTCTCATTCGGCAGACAATGTGACTTACAAATGAGGGCTTACAAGAAGCGGATCATCTTAAAGGAGAACTCCGGTCAATTTTAACATTGAGCTCATTTTTTTGTACATTTGGAGTGCTGTCAATACAGAGAACAACGACAAAAATCGGTGTTGCCTACACCGAGTTATTCTATTTTTTAAATTTGCACCCTGTTGACTTCAATGGGGCAAGTACTAAACCTGCTTTTAGCCTCTTAACATCCTTGATGTGTCATTACAAGTGCACAGAAAATGTGAGTGATTCCTTCTGAGTGAACACGAGTGAGTCTGACTGCAGTAGATGTGAAAGATATGTATAAAAATGATGTTATTTAAGCCAGCGCAAATACCTTTGTTTACATCCTGTTTTTCGGTTGAAGTCCAAAGTAGTCGATTGCCGAGTTCACGCGCGTGATCATAGGTATTAAACCTATGCGTGTGAACTCTGCAATCGACTACTTTGGACTTCAACCGAAAAACAGGATGTAAACAAAGGTATTTGCGCTGGCTTAAATAACATCATTTTTATACATTTCTTTCACATCTACTGCAGTCAGACTCACTCGTGTTCACTCAGAAGGAATCACTCACATTTTCTGTGCACTTGTAATGACACATCAAGGATGTTAAGAGGCTAAAAGCAGGTTTAGTACTTGCCCCATTGAAGTCAACAGGGTGCACATTTTAAAAAGAGGATAACACGGTGTAGGCAACACCGATTTTTGTCGTTGTTCTCTGTATTGACAGCACTCCAAATGTACAAAAAAATGAGCTCAATGTTAAAATTGACCGGAGTTCTCCTTTTAGGAGACAATAAACACGAGAAGTACTAATACGAAGTTTCAGACATTGTTCAGAATAGTATAACGTACTACGTACAACAGGGAGGGATTAAATAAAAATTAGCCCAATGTTTTACTCACATCAAAAATGAAAATTAGCCCATGATTTGCTCACCCTCAAGTCACCCAGATGTATACGACATTCTACTTTTAGACGAATATAATCAGTTATATTAAAAAATGTCCTGGCTCTTCCAAGCTTTATAAAACTTTATCGACTATATAACTAGCTTCCGGCAGACGGCCGTACGCATCGTTTTACGGCGAAAGACTAACCCTTGACCTTGACGCTCAACGTAATGACGAACGCGGAAGCGCAGAGGATAGAGCAAAACAAAACACCAGTCACGAATTAGAAGTCTAAAACGACCATTTTTAAAGAGAAATGTCGGAGGAGCTTGAGTTTGTTGCCCAGCCCTGTTTGTTTGAACCGCGAGAGGCATCAAAGCTTACGCTACTACATCCTAGCCATCTGCCGGAAGCTAGTTATTTTAGTCGATAAAGTTTTAAATATGGATATTTTTCTTGCATGAACGCATTGCTTCGCTTCAGAAGGTCTTTATTAAGTGTGGAGCACTTTTATCATGGATGAATGCACTTTGATGGACTTAAAATATAAAGCCATTCACTGCCATTATAAAGCTTAGAAGAGCCAGGACATTTAGCTCTGATTGTATTCGTCTGAAAGAAGAAAGTCATATACACTATAGGATGACTTGAGGGTGAGTAAATTATGGGCTAATTTTCCTTTCTGGGTGAACTATCCCTTAAAGCAGTGGTTCTCAACTCCAGTCCTCGGGACCCGCTGCTCTGCACATTTTGTATGTCTCCCTTATTTAACACACCTGAATCAGATCATCAGCTCGTTAAGAGAGACTCCATGAACTGAACTGAGTGTGTCAGATAAGAGAGACATACAAAATGTGCAGAGCAACGGGTCCCGAGGACTGGAGTTGAGAACCACTGCCTTAAAGTGCTCACAAAAGAGATTTTCCAGATGTTTCTTGAACATTGTTAGGGTTAGGGAATATATGATCACAGAAAAACAAAATGAGGCGTGAACTATTTGTTAATGTTAAAGCTGCAGTCCATAGTTTTCCCTCTTTGTCGCCATCTCTGTTCGAAATCTGCAATTGCAGTTATTTGCGGAATTCTCAACTTTACGTGCGTTGTGCCTCGGCATGGCACAGCGTGGATGAATACAATGTTTTGAGGAGAATGTGAGGCTGTCAATCACCGCGCTGGTGGTGTGGATACTGTCATTCGCAATCACAGATTGTACTTTTTGGAAGTATGACCAACATAAGAATTTTCACCAGGAAATGTCGTCTGAACAAGTAAGTAACATCCACTTTTGTTCTGAGTCTGACCAACTAAGGGAAAAAAGCATTGCAGTAAATCGCGCTGATTAAATCTAACGATTGGTTATCATATCACGTCAAACTGTGCAAATTATACTTTGTCCTCAAATTGTTAATGTTAACAACATCAGCATTGCGTGACTACATTTAATGCCCTCACGATATTTATCCTTGTTTTCGCATGGGCCGGTTGCTTTTTTTCTCTGAAGTCCGAAGTCTTTCGCGTTTGTTCGGGTGAATCTCCAGTTGTCACTGGTGATTGTCGTTTGAGCCTTTCTGGATCCGCCATCAAATTGATAAGTTTAATTATATCAAGTGCTGCGAGAAAAGGCTATAAATCTCCACCTCCAACTTCCTCACACGCAATATAGCCTACTAGCCGAGACTCCTTCTTTATGTGTACAGATGTGACGTAATGACGCAAAGACATGCTCGAATTTCCCGCGGAAGTATTGTTCCATTGTTAGTACATTTTAACTAATGTAGTAATGAATGTAAAATGTTACAACTACAGTAAAAGCACACCATGACCACTTATTGTTCCTTCAATAACAAAAAGAAAAACAATCTGAAACACAATAGCAACGCTATAAATCAGGATACGCCCAATGCTGGAATTAAAACATGTTATATAGGGAGCAGACATGTACCTTTCCTAAGAATTATATAGTGTCTGAAATCATGTGTTTTTTTAAACTCTGCTTTCATCTTCTGAGGTTCAGCAGCAGATAATGACAGAAGATCTGTCTCCACTAGAGCGGGAAGATCAGTAGAAGGAGAGGGAGGGACGGTTCTCTAGAAAGTAAATTGTCTATCTCCTCCACAGGTAATTTAATGCTGATTTTGTCTTTCTGATATATTTTCTTCTTCTTAAACGTCTCTCTCTCTCTCAAGCTTAATGGGACACAGATCTTGAGTGAGAAATGTGCAGCTCTACAACAAAGCCCAATCTCCCAATAAATCATAGACCAGTTCCTCACAACTATGATGTCACCCTATTGTGGCTGTTTGAAGATGATACAAATGTGTTTTCATTTGGTTCTCGCCCATGGCTTTCACTTTTTTCTGAGACAGTGACCTTTTATCGTTTTTAGCACTAGGGCTTCACTTGCTGGTTTCTAGTACATAATGACTTCACACAAGCTTCACTCTGACTGAGATATATGGCAGGTAATAAAAGAATGAACAGATTTAATGTCTCACCAAATAAATGTCTGTGGAACATGTGTGTTATACAGAGAAAAGGAATAAACTGGAATTGACAAGTAAGGACCCCATTTTGTGGGTGAATGAACTGGGTTTGCATGTAGTTGCAACTTATGCATTTGAGTTGAAGTGGTACCTTTTTAAATAACGGAAATAATGTCCGTCCCATTAACATTTTTTTTCCGTCCCATTAACATTTCTCACACACGCATTCATACAAAACCAAACTAAAATACTCTGATGCAGATTCAACGAATCTACCATGTGAAACACACATTTGTATTAGTGTGATTCCTGAACGAATGACTCTTATGAACCATTTTAGTGATTTCCGACTTCTGAACAAATAATTCTGAGCCGATTATTTTTAGTGAAAAAAAGTTCCCAAGTAAATTATTCATATGAGATCTTTTGAAAGGATTCTCTTAGGGAAACCCAAACAAACGAATGTGACCAGTTAGATTCCCGAAGGAATGACTATAATGAGTCGGTTCTTTTTAGTAAATCAAAAACATACAGCGTATTAATACTAGTATTAATCGCAAGACTTAAAACATTACTCGAATGAATCACAAAACTTTGATTCCTGAGCAAATGATTCATATGAACTTTTGAAAAGATTCCCTTTAGATTCTCGAATAAATGTAATGTGCAGTTCTTTTTAGTAAATCAAAAACACACAGCGCACTAATACTAGTAGCTAATAATCACAAGACTTTGATTCTCCAGCAAATGATTCATATGAGCTGAGATTTTTTTAAAGAATTCTTTAGACACTTGAAGGAATTTTTTTTTAAATAATAAAATAAAAATATAAAAAAAAATAAAAAATATTTCTGTATTGATTTGTTCTTAAAATTACAGAATTTATCAAACTTTTCCAAATATTTATTTCAAAATGTAGGCTATTATAAAATCATTGGATTTGGAATCATAACATTTCTTTCTTTTTTTTTTTTTTTTTTTTTTTTTTCTTTTTTTTTTGTATCTGTCATTTGTAAACCAGGAAGTGTTTGAATGACTTGCCATTTCATCTGCAATCCAAAACAGTCCACACATAGCATAGCTGAATGAACTGCAAGCATGCGTGCATGTATTGGAACAACAGCAATCAAACATCAGTACCCTGTTCAGAAATACATTCAAGAAATTAGATGTATTACTTCCAAACCTGCAAGCTTGAAGTACTTGGCTGTCTTTTACTACTACGAAGCTATAAAGGTGTTTCAAACGGCCCCTTAAAGCATCCCAGCAATCAGAGGCCCAAACAAGCCACCTTCAGTCTTCACCACCCACTACTTATTTATTTAAACTCCCCTGGTCCTCCACAAACCATGAACACGATCTCCTCCGGTTGGGAACCAAGTCTTGAATATGCTACTGTATGTCAACCTGTCCATATTCCTCAAAAACACTTCAGGGCTATTTTTATTGAGTGCAAAACTCAACCACAGGTCAAGAAATATGATTCTGTTGGGCAGCACATGTGGGGAAGCTGGTAAACGGCTATTTTTATTATTGCTGAACGCAGGAGTTTTATGATTCTTTTCAATGTGGTGGGCGATTTATGCAGGCTATACTGGGGACAAAAATGATGGTATACATCAGCAATTAAGACAAGCGTGAAATTTAAGTCGCAGTTAAATGATTATTGCTTTCTTGAAGTTATAGTTAGAAGATGCCATAGCTAGTAATTAAATGCCTGAAAATGCAAATGTGCATTGCAAGAATATCGACTTGATGTTTTTGCAATCCACATTCCCTGGGAATTCTACTCCGAATTCTTCGTTTTCCACTTAGGACCAGCTTTTCCACGATCAGCTTTCCTGTCAGTGCCTGTCTGCGAGGGTAATTTGTTGCACAGTAATTGGGTGTAAAACAGGTGGCGGAGTGTTAACACAGGGGGAAGCATTTGAAAAATGTGCTGCTACCATGCAATTACAAAGCCTGGTTCAGGACCTTTAAACGCACTACAGACTGATATATACAGAATCAAACGGAGGAATGCTGTGGCTACAATTAACGGGAGTCGCAAAGAGCTGGAGGGAGCTATACTCAAAACAAATGCCAGACTATACCTCTTAAAAGGCATCTCTTGGGATGATAGGATGAATAAAGGAATAATTAAATGAGATAATAAACATAATCGGTTCTAGAGTCTACACGCATCTTGCATAAAATGTAATGTGCTGTTTTCGTCTATTATATTTTTTAATATAATTGGCCGGGCAGATTATAAAAATAGCAGGCGCACAGACATACAAAACCCACAGACAGACATTGAAGGAGAGACCTGAGCCTTGTCCATTGTCAAGAATATCATAGAAACTTGGGAGTGGGCTCTTTTTACTTGGACCAGTAAGCATTCAACAAAGTAATTAGCATAGTAACATGCTAAAACCATTCAGAACACTCTCTCTCTCTCTCTCTCTGTGTGTGTGTGTGTGTGTGTGTGGGGGGGGGGGGTGGTGGGTACGGTGGGGCTGGTAAACCCTACATTATGAGGACAAAATGTCCCCTCAGAGATGGCAATATCCGAAATCCTTGTCCTTGTCCTTTCCATGAGGAAAACAGCTGATAAATCATAAGTAATGATTTTTGAAAATGTAAAAATTCAGAAAGTTTTCTGTGATTGCGAAGGTTTAGGGGTAGGGTTAGTGTAAGAGGATAGAATATAGAGTACAGTATAAAAATCATTATGTCTATGGAAAGTCCCCATAAAACATGAAAACACAACGTGTGTGTGTGTGTGTGTGCGTGCGTGCGTTTGCGTGCTTAATAAAAAAAAAAAATCTAGTTAGTTAATCTTAAAAAGTCAAATAAAAAACACAACATCCATGACATCAACTGTGACGAGGCAGAATTCCGCTCTTAATATAAACTTGAGCACTTCCACTGATCTCACTCCAAAGCAGGGATTCGGTTCCCAACCCCTCTGACACCCCACGTCACGTGACCACACTTCCAAAAACACTTTAAAAGACTCGGGATACCACCAGAATTCCCACATGAATGATTTCACACCTCTACCTCAAGAAATCGTCCCAGGAGTGGACAAACAGGACAGAAAAGTCTCACAGTTCCTTACCCTGTGATGAGTTCCATTCAGCATCCATATGCAAAGCTCAGCCTCTGATTAACTGCTGCAGAATCGCCGTTTATTTCTATACATGAATATGGCATTGACAATCACAGACTTGTCCAGTACGGTTTTATTCGGATGTGTTATCATTTTCAGCACCGCGCTCTATCCTGTTGACTCTTATCTCTACAACAACCGTTACGTCGGGTAAGTGTTTCATTCATTCAAAGTTTTTAAACTAGGCTACATTTGTAGTGTGAGAGCACTCGTTCAAATAGCAAGCAAGCGCGAACGAATCATATTGAACAGTTGAAAGTTCGTGAATTTTGTAATTCGCACACGTAGACACTTACTATACATAACATAATCAAACACATAGCGATAAATTATAGTTTTTAACTGAATGTTTATGTGATAAGATAAAAATAACGTGTAAAAAGCGCAGCCGGTGACTTTGTGATAGGTTGAGTCCGAGTCTGTTGGTTCAAAAAGAATTGTCCGAATGAACCGATTTGTTAAAATGAATCAGGTTACATATTATTTAGCGAGAATCCAGGGCGTAGGGACCAGGGGGAGTAGGCTAGCAAAATAGTTTTGAATCATTGAAGTGCACTCTGCGCCTCCGCAAATAAAGACTAGAGATCAGTCTGTCTCTTCTTATGTCAACACTGGCTTTATAAAACAAAGCAGTTTCAGCGTGCCAAGATTTGTCTTTTGCTGAGGTTGAAAAGCACTCCTTAAGTGACATCTTAAAGTATGCAGTTGTTCTCGACAGGTATAAGCACGAAGTGCAAAGAACTTGAAGATCACAATGGACGCAGAATGACAATCTAAGAAACATTATATGTGTGATCTTTTGTTTATTTTTGGTAGATTACCAGATGTGGTTTGATATAATCTGATATCAGAGATATTAAAAAGTATTTGATATATCAGGCCTTAGTGAATTTTAAATTGAATTTCATGGCAGATACAGGCTACATGTAACCTATTATGCTTATGGTGGATCTCTTATCACCACTGTGACCGTTTTTTAGATTTTCATTGTAGAAATATCACTTGTATTGGATCGTTTTACATCCAACACTCTATTCTGAAGTCCATCCCACAGGATTCCCAGAGTCATGGAATATCTATATTAGGATATTTTCTTTTAATAAAAATGATTTCCAGGCCTTAAAAAAATAATGCAATTTTAAAAGTCATGGAAAAGTAGGCCTTTTAGTTAACAGTAAACAGTGTTAGGGTAAGTCACTTTTAAAAGTAATGCGTTACAATATTGCGTTACTCCCTAAAAAAAAGTAACTGTTACTTTTTATGAAAAATAATGCATTACATTTGCATGACTTTTTCTTACCTGTGCTGGGCTTGCTTGTTTGTTTCATAATTAAAACATATTTACATTTTAACTAATGCAAAGGCTCTTTTACACCAAAAGTGAAATGAATAAGCCTCAGACTGAAGGAAATGCAAATTCTCGTCTGTATAGTAGAAGGTGCAGCTCAAACAAACCTTTCATCTAGGCTGCCATTCTGGATTGCAGAAGAATATAATGCAGGAGAAGAAAGTTCAACACACTTACTTCAGCAATAAAAAATTAAACACAAATGTGATGTTTAACTAAAGTAATGTATATGGTTAATTGGATCAAAGGTCAGCATACATTGGTTAATAAAGTGAGATTAAATACATAAAGTGTTTTGTATTTTTTAACATATTTAATTAACGCAGGTTTGTCTATTCTGAGTATTTCACAGTTTTTATTCATTTTGGGGAATACTGAATCTGTTTTTGTGCAAGTGGCATGAGTAAATGAATGCTCACATTGAGTCTAGAACTACTATAACCATCATCATGTTTACACACAACGCCTCTGCACTTACTCCCGGTTTCTCTCAACATGAGGACAGGAGAGGTGTCAGTGAAAAAATGGGTAAACAAAGTGACTTGAGTAAAACAGAGTAAATCAGATCGTTTTTTGTAAATTTAAAAGTAATGTGTTGTAGTTACTTGAAAAAGTCTGATTACCCAAACACAGTTATTGAATATACCCTTTTATATACTATCATTAGCTAGAAATTGCTCTTGTAAAATCTCTATACATTTTTTATTCTGTCATAATCTTACTCTCATGGCATTCCATACTAATATGACTTTATGTGAGAGACTGAAATAAAAGTCACCATACTTTCATTGCATCTTTTTCCACATAATGAAAGTGAATGCTGAATGGAGGTTGTCATTCTGCCTAACATCTCTTTTTGTGTTCCATGGAGAAAAGAAAGTCATACACTGGTTGAAATAGCATGAGAGTGAATGAAATATGAGAGATTCTTTGTGAATTTGGGGGTGAATTTCCATCTTTCCTTTTTAATGAGTCTGGGGTTCTACTGCTATTATATATACTTAAGACAGCTATACTTTCCTTGTGTAAAAATGAGATTTAACTTATTCTTTTTTATTTCCACTTTTATACAGACACCTAATTTCATCAGTATATTAATGTTAAGCAGTATTTCTTCTTTTTTTTCATAGCCTCATTTACGAATTATTCAATGCAAGGAAGCTTAAAAGAGCAAAACAATTCACAAAGAGGACTTATCTACTTGTCAGGGAGTGATATAAATACTAACCCGATCAGAGTGAGAACGGCCTGTCAGAACATAAAGAGAAACAGAGTAATGAAAAGTACACTTCCTCTCTGCGGTTATCCCTGCGATGTGATGTTTCGAATGTTTTTGATTGATTTTTTTGTGATGTTTTTGTGTGGGATGATCTTATACTTACCAAGGCTGCATTCATTTGATCAGAAATATTATACAAAAATATTAAAATATTATTACAATTTAAAAGAACTGTTTTCTGTTTTAACATATTTAAAATTTAAATTCATTCATGCGATGGCAAAGATAATTTCTCAGCATCATTACTCCAGTCTACAGTGTCACATGATCCTTCAGAAATCATTCTAATATGCTGATTTGATTATTATTATGCTTAACAGTTGAGTATTTTTGTGGAAACCTTTGACCTGAACTCAAACTTTTGAACAGTAGTGTAAATAAATAAATAATGAAATTAATTTTCTGATCAGTATGACCATTAAGAAGTGTTGCTTACAAAGATTTTTTTCCCCAGGTTAAAATTTCAACATCCCATCAGTTAGCATTTTTTACTGAGTAGGGTGCTATAAATTCCTGTCCTGTATAGGGTCAGTCATTGTGTTTTTCTCCATTCCATCAGATGGATAGTTTACATTGGGCTATAAAACGCACCAATCAACGCCTCTTCACGTATGTGAGGGTGTGAAGCCAAGAGGAATAACATCATTCCTCACACATTCACACACCTATGTGTGATTGACTTGCCAGCTGACATCAGACAGAGAAGGTCCCGGATGTTTCACTATATAATATCAGGGTCGAAGTCAGGAAATGGGAACAACCAACAGGAAACACTAAAACAGACCGAATTGGAGAAAAAAATGCCATGCACAAGAAGCACCCTATATAGTCAGCAAAATAAACGAGAGCATGAAGAACCTTGTACCCTGCAGCTGAGGAGGGGTTTATTATTTATTTAAAGCATACGCAGATATTGCATGACACCACACAATAAAGATTCTGTGGGAAATACCATCCAAGACACAAAATACCACACACAAAGACATTACAGGTGTGGCGTCAAGCATAATTTCCTCTGCTTTTACCATTAGTGGGAGATGACGTCCTTAATGATGAACTGAGACCATTTTTGTGGCTTTCTTGTGTAATGATAGAGCTGGAATGGAGCTGCTTCGCACAATTACACCTCAAAAAGAGGAGAATGTAACCTGGAGCGTCAGCGTCACTCAAAGCCTAAAAATAGCAGATTGCTTTTAGTGATGTAATGAGGTCATATTTGGTGTGTTTCGAACCGTTTCAGAGAAAATAACCCTATGAAATGCCTTTATGTGTTAGCTGGCTCAATAAAACTGTCTGCTGGCTGTCACTCTTGGAAATTTTCACTGGTACTATTGCTCATACTTAGAGAGGATTCAAACAATCCCCTATTAAACTTCAGCATGACATGTTTTTGCTGATATTTATCTCAGACTTACGATTTTCATGGGCAAAAAAGTCCCATAGACTCACACTGACTGCTAATTCTCTTCAAAATACAGTGATTTTCAGGGAATTTTAGAGCAATGTTGAAAACAGTTTGCTGCTTAATATTTTTGTAGAAACTTATGCTTTTTTTCAGGATATTTGAATAGAAAGTTTAAAAGAGCAACACATTTTAAAAATCCTTTGTAATTTTAGTGAATCCTTGTTGATTAAAAGTATTAATTTCTTAAAGTCCCCCTTTGGTGAAAATCAATTTTTTAATGTTGTGTATGTGTCTATGTGGTGTTTTTAATGTGCTTTAAGACAAACTATGCCCAAATTCAATGTCAAAGTCAACGCCATTGAGGATTTTCTCCTTAAAACTGCAGTGAAAAGACAAGTCTCAAAAATGTGATTTGAAATCGCTGGTGTTTCTGGCATTACAAACTATGTTGTCACTTCAACATGTACGTCTTTAGCAGATCATTAAAGGGTTAGTTCACCGAAAAATGAAAATTCTGTCAGTAAGTAGGCTACTCACCCTCATGTTGTTCCAACCCGTAAGACTTTCGTTCATCTTCGGAACACAAATGAAGATATTTTTGATGAAATCTGAGAGCTGTCTCACTTCTTCATAGGCTGCAAGGTAATTGATATCTGCCAGCCAAGAAAAGTTAGTAAAGACACCGTTAAAATAGTCCAATTGACTACAGTGGCTCAACCTTAAGTTTATCAAGCGACGAGAATACTTTTTGTGCGCAAAAAAACAACAAAAATAACGACTTTAACATTATAAGGCATGGAGAATTTCTTTCACAGGAAAAAACGTCAATTTTGGTGATCAAAGATGAGTTTTAAAGGTGCATTGTGTCATATTTAGGAGGATCTGTTGACAGAAATGCAATATCAAATACATAACTATCTTTTCAGATCTTTTCTACAGTAGCCCTAGACAAATGCGTTTCCTCACTATGTTGTTCTTTGTGCAAAGCTAGCTAAAGTCAGCGAATAAAACACTGACACAATGATGAACAAGTACTGTAACAATAATATTCGCAATAACATATCGTTTTACTGAATAATTAAGTAAACCTAATTTCTTAATTTATCTTTGTAAAGAAACCTCATTGCTTAACTGGCTACTCTTTGCTGTCTCAGACGATGACATATTTTCCTGTCGGCCACCGTAACTTCTGTTGGTTGCAATTCGCAACCTCACCACTAGATGCTGCTAAAAATTACACGGTGCACCTTTAAGGGATAAAGTTATTGACTACAGGGGGACTTTAAAAAAACTTTTATATACTGATAAAATATACTAATAATCATGGTGAAATAGAAATTAATTGGTTTTATATAACCATACAATCATTTACTCAGTCAAAAAAGACCGTTTTATTCCTGTATTTTGATTTGATTCCTGTGCCAGTACAATAATTGCAATGCTTTGTTTCTGCAGTGATCAAGTATTCAGAATAATCCCCAGCAGCAACACAGAGGTTCAAGCAGTCAAACAGCTTTTCCAAAACCTGACGGTGAGTCCCTTATTTCTACAATACTCCTGTAACATTAAACATGAAAAACAAAAGGAAACCACATCACTGTACTAAAATATTGTTGGTTTAACTTAAAAAAGTTGCCTTAAAAATTTGAGTTCATTGAAATAAAAATGTGAGTTAATTCAATGAAGGAGGTTGGTTTAATCAATAGAAACTTGAAATATTATGTTATTTGAACCACATTAATTATTTAAGTTGATTTGACAAAAGATAAAAAGTTGTGATAACTGCTATATGTCACTGCTACACTGTAAAAATGTATTGTTAAAAAGTAAGTTACTGGTTGCCTTAAAATTTTGAGTTCATTGAAATAAAAAATTAGAGTTGATACAATGAGTGAGATTGGTTTAATAAATAGAAACTCAAAATATTATGTTATCTGAACCACATTAATTATCCAAGTTGATTTGACAAAAGATAAAAAGTTGTGATAACTAATCATGCAAATTTTTTACAATGTATAGAAGATGAGTTGCGTTACATGAATCATGGCAAATAATGTCTATCGAAACCTTCTCTCCATCAAATTTTCTTCTATACTGGGTAAACAGTTTTTAGTTTATCAGTGCTACAGTGCTTATCTATTTTTTGCACCACCACCACTCTGCCAATCTCAGCACCAGTGATGCATGAACATCCTCAGCTTCTTTTAAGAGTCAGACAAGAGTTCCCTGGCACCATGCCACCATTTCCTTCAGAAATATACTTATAAACAGCCTGCCTATACAAACAGCGAACACAAGCAGCAGTGAGAAATGTGGTACACTATATTAAAAGGCAAATTAAATGTCATCAGTAGCCATTCATTTCCATAAGGTTAGACTAGTTAGTTAGTCTGTCTGTTGACAGGCCATTCAAATTAGCTGTGTATTCAGACTAAAAGTTTGTGCAAGCAACATACATCACAAATATTTCATTATATTATAGTAGGTGTTTTACCAGTGACAGATTTTTTGGAGGCTCTTACAAAGGATGAAATGGACTTGTTTCCTTATCTGCTACCTTTGATGTCACCACTCAGGATTGTCTCTACAAGCGTTTGAGGAAACTTGGGACATTTCTGCTGTCTGTCTTAAAGTGACAGCATCCCTGTTGACAGGCAACATGAAATGGAAAATGGAAAAATAGGCATTTAAGTATGAACACATGCCCCTCTTCTGATCGAAAACAAGATATACTGACATGGCCATTTGAAGAAAATAAGTTTATAAGCTTATCAACAGCTCTTAAAAACATGACTAGAAAACACAGAGTATCACATTTAGTCCTAATCCAATTCTATGTTTTAAATTCCTACATATTCACACTTTATCTTTAAGGAACTATTCAACATTATAGATTTATCATTATTCTATGGTTGGTAAAAAAAAAAAAAAAAAAATTTTTTTAATTATTTGGTGTAACTTTAGCACAATAACAATATAAAAGTAAATTATTTAATTTAGAATAAAGTAATATTATGTTGTCGTAATAGCATCCTTTGTTCTCACAGTTGAACACATTCACTTAATCTTTAAGGAATGTGTCAATACAAAGTGTAAAATGATCTCAGAATATCTGCTCAAACTGAGCTATGTTGAACTTTACAGTGCTCAAGAAATTGGGGTCACTGCACTAACAGAGAGATATTTTCAGGTCTGCACTCACACGAAACCGTCTGCAAACTATTATATCAATTTAGTCATTGATAGGCTTGTGTGCTACTTGGCTGGATTTCCTCTTGGCTGAAGTAAGGCAGAGGTCTTTCAAACAGGTGTCCAGGGACCCCTGGGGGCCTCAAGAGGGTTTGAGGTCTGCAGAGAAAAAAGAAAATATTTTACATTCTTTTATTATTATTATTATTTATTTATTTGTATTTTTTATAGACATCGATTGGGAAAATCTTTAAGAATTAAATAAAGTCTCTCTTCAGGTTTATAGATTTAACATTATTCTAATGGTTGGTAGAAAAAAAGATACACAGAAGTCAACGTCATTTTTTAAAATTTATTTTGGCTTCAGTACAATAACAATGCAAGCTGTTTATATAAAACATAAGAATAAAACATAGTGACTTTTTTTCTCAGAATTGCCAGATGTAAACCCGCAATTGTGAGTTAAATAGTATAATTCTAATGAGGGAAAAACATTTTTTCTCAGAATTGCGAGTTTATATCTCACAATTCTGACTTTGTAACTCCCAATTCTGACTTTATAACATGCAATTTGCGAGTTTATATCACACAGTTATGACTTGATAACTCGTAATTGCGAGTTTATATCAGAAAGTCAGAATTGTGACATAAAAAGTCACAATTACCTTTTTTATTTTTTTTATTCTGTGGCGGAAACAAGCTAGTTAACTATATAAAAGGCAATTATTTAATTTAGATTAAAAAAAAATAAACTAATACAATGCCATCATATTTGTGTGTTGTCACAGTATAAATGGGTCTTTATAAATCAAAATACATCTGTCTTTATAGGCAGTCCCTCACAAGAGAATCTTTAGCATAAAAAAGGCCATCAAGTTCAACATATGCCCATCCTCTGCGAACAGGACTCTCATTTTACCATATTTAAAGGTGCAGTAAGAAATTTCTGAGAAACACTTGATATTTGAAATCAGCCCAAACAAACACACCCCTCCCTTCATTGCTCCACCCCCAAAATGCATGAACACACAATGTAAGAGGGGATGTCTTTTTTTCATAGCTGAAGCAAAGCAAAATAAGGATTTCCCTTAAAAAGAACACAGTGTACTGAACATTCCGTCTCATTTAACTTGACCAGCCGTGATGATGATTACCTTTCTGATAGTATAGCTGATCTGAGCAGTTTTTTACAGTCACAGTCCAAACCAATAATGGACCACTCAAAAGCAAGAGAAAGACAAGGAGAGGGAGAAAGAAGACAGTTAAAGGGATATTTCACCGCTGGAAAGATGAATGTGTATTTAAATTGGGTCATTTATGTAATGTGAAAGTATTTTAGAAGTTGGTGCCTTCTAGACTGAGAAAAGCCAGAAAATGTATTTTTGGCTCATGTGGATGAAAGACAATAACTCCCAGAATGCACTTGCTTCGCTGCCCTACGAGGCCACTCCCAAGCCACGCCTACCGGTTACAGAGGGCAGTATCGGAAGAAATGATACAATTAGGCTACTAGTTGACTTGAAACTGAAAAGACGCCATTTTATCGTGAGATCGCACCCCCTATGGGCGGGTTGAAAACATGCGGAATGAGCTCCTACTACTGGTTGTAGTCTCTAGCCTCTGGCCAAAAAAGCCTCCGATGACGCAATGACGATTTTTTGCATCATCTGAGGGTTTCTTCCAGACACACAATACAGAAATCTCTCGTCTCAGGGGGACATGAGGGAGGGAAGCACGGTCATTCGAAAATACTACCGGTTTTCTACTGATACAAAGCTTAATGCTAATCGGTGAAGTATCCCTTTAAACAATCAGCGGCGTCCGAGTACACGCAGTAAACTGTAGTGAATCTGTCAAGCTTTCCATTAACAGATGATGCTGTACAAGTTTTATCAAAAGGCCTCTCATTTGCTCCGATGCATAAACGACAGAATTTAAAACAAAAATTTGCAGAGCATGATATGATAGATGAACAACACACATGCCGGGTAATGTTTAAAAAAATAATCAGGAACCTCCAAGAAATCCCTCAAATCTCTCTTTTTGCCTCCAATACAGAATGCAACCACCAATACATTTACAATACATTTGTTTAAAAAGGTCAATCATGATGTAGAATTACTTTTTAAGAAGGATGTCAAATTATTCAAAATCATGTGCTGCAAATACGCTGCAACGCAACCAAATACAGAAATTCCCCCCAAAATTACAACAGAAATTGCCTAAAAAGCCATGCGAACAATCAATACAATCACTAGCATTCCTAATGTTTGTATAGTCAGTTGTTCTCTTTTTTTACCACCTGCTTTTTTTAGAAGACATGTTCTTCATCTCAATCTCATGCTTTCTTTGTGCATCTGTTTCAAGATCATACCATGGTATGATCAGCCACAAACCATCAAAAAAAAAAAAAAAAACGTGTCAAATCTGTTTCAGCTGCCAGGTTTGTGAGCATCTGTTAGGAATGCAGCACGGCGGTGAGGAGTTTTTCTGCCTGCATGTAACCAGCTCTGAGTGGACCTATTTTATGACTGATATTCCTGCTTTTAAACAAGAGCTATCACTTGAAGGGTTCTATTTAACATATGGCATATCATTTTACATGCAAATACATATTGTATGCCAATATAATTCTAGTGCACCAATTTTCAGTCAAGAGCGTATTGACTTGGCAGCCGCACAAAATCTGAGGTTATGCTTCAGGGACTGGTATGGGCTGCTACAAAGGCTCCGGCATATGTTGGCAATCTAAAGTGGTTTTGTGGATCCACACACAGAAATAGATAATTTTAATCAAACACTGTGATCATGTTGGCTCGTTGAAGCTCTGCATGATTCAAACTCTCTGTGAATGGGCTGAGTCAGAAGGTCTCTGATCTACAGATCTTACAGCACTGGGAAAAGCTGTATCAGTCATCTCAACTCTGGTTCAAAGATCTAACAACATGTGATAAACTGCTTGAATTTCAAGAACCTGATTTCAGATTGCTTTATCTGTTAATTTTGGTTTGTTTTTGGATTTAGTTAGTGTCCTTGAACAAATTTATTTATTTTGTTTGGAGCTAAATAGAACATAATGTTATGACCATGTTCTTATGTTCACATTGAAATTATGTATGTGGAATATAGCACATGTTCTACATGTTCTTACATATCGGTTTGGATAGTTAAACAAAAAATTGTCTACGTAAGTGAGATCTCTTAAATATCTTCATTGCTTCTGATAAACAGCAATGACATTAAATGGAGAGTAAATTGAGACGTCTCCAGCTTCTCAGGTGCAAAATCTCAGTATAATGTCAAATGTATCTCCCAAAGTTTCACAAGCAATCTCAATAATGTCTCTAACTGTGTTCACATTTGCCGAAACACCAAATTTGCAATCAAAACCCATGAGATAGGAAGTCATTTCTCAAACATTTCTCAAATTCTTACCAGATCAAATTCTCTGAGCTGTTATTTGCATTCATTTTACATCTATATTGTCAATATTGTTATTTTAACAGAAACATTGAAGACAGTTACTTAAACTTTAACTTGCCCTCCACCAAAACTCTCAGATTTCATTCGCATTTTGACATACTCAATGTTCGATGGTTCATAACCAGTTGTGAAACACATGAAAGCCAATGTTATTTGATATCAGTGCCATCCGATCTGGTATGCCAAAAGTGAATATAAACAATTGGGATTGTCATTTGACAATGACAGTGATGTTTGAGAAAGATATTTCCATGGAAGAAAGAAAGTCATACAGGTTTGGAACAACATGAGGGTGAGTAAATGATAAAAGATTTTTCACTTAAGCAGCTAGGTGTCACGTGTCAGTTTGAACATGTTTATGTTTTGATTTGTTCCTCTTTGCCTTTGTTCTTTTCCCGCCACTCCTTTGTTTCTATGGTTACCGTCATTATCAGTTCAGTTGTACCTATTTAGTCATCGTCGTTATCTGTCTCACCTGTGTTCTGTTAATCTGTGTAATCTGTGTTTGTATTTAAATTCTGTCTGTTCTGTCAGTCCTTGTCCGATCTTAGTCTTATTTAGTGTGTGTGTTGCTACCTGTTCTGCCGTCCTGTGTTTAATTACTAATAAACAAAATGCGTCTGCCTTTCTGCAACCCACCGTGACACTAGGCACATTCCTGCTTGATTGATCTCAGTGATGTTCTGCAGGTGGACCTTTGGCAGCCCAACAGCGCATCTCTGATTCGAGAGAACAGCCCAGTAGACGTTCATGTGGGACGGAACAAGACGCAATGGCTGAGAAGACATCTTCACCAAGCGCACATCTACTATGAGTGAGTTTCCTCCTTCTCCGTTAGATCATTAGAGTGAATTTCTCTCTCATTCTCCTGTGGGACAAGTATCGGTTTCTGGGGGGACATGCGTTAGAGTTATCTACTCGAATCCTTCTGACTTTGATTTCCATGTGCTGACGGACCCAGAAACCAAGGCATGATTCAAAGTACTCTTTCAACCACTCGCTCCATCAATCACCCGGATCAACAGTAACGATGAAGCTTATCTCATGCGCCACAGCCAGCAACACATTCATTGTCATCCCTTTTCCCCAGGGAGGCCTTTTCTTTCATATCCTCTCTCCTTCTCATGGCTGATGTATTTGAGCATATTTACGGGCAGAAGTGATACCTCTGAGGATTCTGGGTGATGGGATAGGTTGCATCTAGGACTTTGTTTACTCTAGTTAAAAAAGCTCCATCCATGTTTGGATGGTTTGACAGGTCATAAAGATAAATTGTGGCATTCCTATTCTAGCCAAAAAACAACAAAACAGGCAAACTGTGTTATGATGTTTTGTTAAAAATGTTCGAGAGGAGCACGTTCATGATCTATCCAATCAGTACGATTGGAGGCCTATATATATAGTCGACTCACCTCCGTTCTTCGAAAGTCTTTTCTGCATCCCTCCACCACCCCAACTCCTCACACTCTGGTAGTTCCTATTCCAGCCAGGGATACAGGGGAGTACTCTAGTTTTGGGCCACATTCTGAGATCCGAGCCCTCTTCGGGATAGCACACCATCTAACTTTTGCTCTGTTTGTGACAAGATGATCAATGTTGCTGATATATAGAGTCTACCTTTAAACCTTAATTAGGAGGAAAATACTGTAACAATTTACTAAAAGACTTTATACAGTATATAATGCATTATAAAAGCATATATTAATTATGCCTTGTAATGTACCTGTCACAAGTATGTTAGTTTCATTGGCTGCGTCCGAAATTGCATACTTCCCTACTATATAGTAGGCAAAAAAGTCTACTACTTCCAGCAAGATTCTGAAGTATGCATACGATGGACACTTTACTATCCCATGAGGCCACGGGAGAGGACTGGTGAATGGCAGTGAAGTGACATAACTGACACTGGTAGGTCACATGATAATGGCATTGTGGCAGATGTAGTAATCCGGATTACATGTTCCTGTCTGCCATGTGTTCCAATCCTAGTTTGTGTCCATGGTTACTGATTATGATAAGCACCTGTCTCTAATTCCGTTAATAAGCTATCCTGTATAAATAAAGGTGAGTTCACGCTATGTCGTACTTACCGCAATTACATGATTTCAAATTTTAAAAAGCGTTCATATCATCGTAGAGCTCGTAAATACATATTGTAAGATGGGAATTATCTGAGAGCTCCTGCTTGTACCACGTGACTGCTGTACCACCTGACTGCTGCAGTTTCGTTTAGGAAAAGGACCAAGGACGTGAACAGCTCCAAATATAATGTCACGTGTTGTCATCTTGAGACTATGCAGTTATTACAACATGGCGTGAATGCAGCATAAGGCCCTCATTTTTTTCCTGCCATGTGTTTTCTGCTGTTCCTTCTCGAATTTGCCTGATCATGACAGCATCTTATAATGCATTGTCTCATGAATAATTGTAACCACAGTTATAATACATTATAACTATTATGTTAACCCTTTAGAAAGTGTAATGTATTAAAACACATGACAAACAACTAATTTCATATGTAACAAGGAAAATGATAAACATGACAAACTACAATTTTCATGTTACCAAAAAATCTTGAATTATTCTCATGTTAGAGGCGTAAACCTTTTAATTTTCATTAGTGTTAAAATAAGTAATGGCCGTCAGCTGGTCATTATTGTAAAATAACAGCTAACAGGATGATCATGGCCTTGATGTGAAGAATTTTACATGACTACTTTTCAAATAAACTACAGTAACTAAGTGCAAAACAATAAGACCAATGTATTAAAAAATACATATTTTTATAATTTTCAAACAAATAAATAAAACTGAAAAAAAAACCTGCATAGCAAAAAACATTGAGAAAATCTAAATTCATCTAATGTTCTTTTTGTGACTGTCTGATTAATGTGCATATTATATATTTTTAAACTGTGTTCATTGCTTCCTTAACTCCGGCGTTAGATGCAGAAATGATTGTGTGTTGTGTGTACATAAGTATCTGAGTAACCCTGAAAAATGCCATTAAACGGTTTGATACACAGTGATGTGCTTTCATCATCCCCTCCATGACACCCCACTGTCTCCACAGGGTGCTCATTTCCAATCTCCAAACCCAAATTGAGAAACAGACCGGATACCGTTCCTCCAGAAAGCGCAGGTCAGAATTGCAGTATGACTATGAAGTGTACCATCCTTTGGAAGAGGTGAGTGTATGGTAGGAAGTTAATACACATGGTAATTTTTATGTAGTGAGATAAAGAAGACAGATATTCTTTTCCCTGTCTGCCACTCCATCTTTCTCTCAAAAGAAGGCTGATTTTCACAGGCTAACAGCCTTTGATTGAAAAGTGCATTTGCATTTGGTTGTGGCCCATGTGCACAAGAAAAACAGATGTCAGGAGGTTTTCTTCAGTGCCGCCCTTTACTCTCAGGTCTTCTCCTTCAGACCGAGTGCCAACTTCAACTGTACATTGTAAACTGTGATTTATTCTTATGACATGATGAATAGGAAACCCTTCAGAGCAGACGAGAGCTGGATTACATTCACTTTTAATTATAACTCCTCTAGTGCTCTTGTAAAGGAAACATTTATAAAGAATTCATAAATGGACATTTAAGGTATTGAGTATAGATGGCAAAAAAGTCAAGACACAACAAACCTTTTTATTCAAAAGAAAACACTGTAACAAGTCCTATTCGAACTTTACCACATTCATTTAATATTTAATTTAATATAATCTAATCATTTAATTTAATTCATTCATTCACAAACGAACAAAATCATTCATTCATTCACAAACTAACTCATTATTTCATAAACTCATTCATTAACTCATTCATTCACAAACAAACAAACAAACACACAAATTCATTCATTCACAAAATAACTCATTCTTTCATTAACTCATTCATTCATTCATGAACAAATTCATTTATTCATTCATAAACAAATTCCTTCATACACGTATGAACGAACTTGTTTATTCATTCATTAGCGAATGAATGATCTCATTAATTTATTCACAAACAAACTTAATCATTCATTCATTCATTAGCGAATGAATGATCTCATTAATTTATTCAAACAAACTTAATCATTCATTCATTCATTAACTCATTCACAAACTAACTCATTCATTCACTCATTCATTCATGTACAAAGAACTCATTCATTCATTCATGAACATACTCATTCATTCACTCACTCACTCACTAATTTATTCATTCATTCACGTATGAAAGAACTCGTTCAGTCATACATTCATGAACAAACTCATTCATTCACTCACTCACTAATTTATTCATTCATTCACGTATGAAAGAACTCGTTCAGTCATACATTCATGAACAAACTCATTCATTCACTCACTCACTAATTTATTCATTCATTCACGTATGAAAGAACTCGTTCAGTCATACATTCATGAACAAACTCATTCATTCACTCACTCACTAATTTATTCATTCATTCACGTATGAAAGAACTCGTTCAGTCATACATTCATGAACAAACTCATTCATTCACTCACTCACTAATTTATTCATTCATTCACGTATGAAAGAACTCGTTCAGTCATACATTCATGAACAAACTCATTCATTCACTCACTCACTAATTTATTCATTCATTCACGTATAAAATAACTCGTTCAGTCATACATTCATGAACAAACTCATTAATTCACTCACTCACTAATTTATTCATTCATTCACGTATGAAAGAACTCGTTCAGTCATACATTCATGAACAAACTCATTCATTCACTCACTCACTCACTAATTTATTCATTCATTCACGTATGAAAGAACTCGTTCAGTCATACATTCATGACCAAACTCATTCATTCACTCACTCACTCACTAATTTATTCATTCATTCACGTATGAAAGAACTCGTTCAGTCATACATTCATGAACAATCTCATTCACTCACTCATTCATTCATTCTCGTTTGAAAGAACTTGTTTATTCATCCATTCATTCATTCATAAATGAACAAACTCATTCAATAAAGATTCTTTTGTGTTCTACAGGGGGGAAAACAGGTTTGGGGAACCATGAGTACACATTTTTTTATATTCTTTAAACATCAAATATAATACAACATTACCATAGAAATTAAAATAATTGTCAACACCTTGATGAGCCACAAATTAGTTAGAAATGATTGCAGATTAATAGAAATAGGCCAGACCTGCAAAATTAAATGTGTATAAAAATTCACAGAAAACCTAATGTTTGATTTTGACTTTCTGCTGCAAAGTTTTACATAAGTACAAGCTGCATGTTAATCTGGAGGATCTGTTCTCCCTTTTTCGACAGATCCAGAGTTGGATGTTTGAGATGAACCGGACCAACCCGCACCTGGTGGACCTGTTCTCTATTGGTCAGTCCTATGAGGGACGACCCCTCTATGTGCTCCAGGTAAAAGGTGAAGGGGTAGATGGCTAAATTTATGGCCATTCTGTTAAAAACACGCACACATTCTGACTTGCTAGACGGTGTTCTCTGCCCCTCTTCTGTCAGTTAGGAAAGAGAACACGTCCCTTTAAGAAGGCAGTGTGGATAGACTGTGGAGTGCATGCAAGAGAATGGATTGGTCCAGCTTTCTGCCAATGGTTTGTTAAAGAGGTATGTGTTTTCTGTTTGCCACTGTTCACTTCATGCTGAGATTAAAATCACTGCCCAGCAAAAACAACAAAATGGTTATGCAAAGTATATAATTAACAATTGTATTATTTGCATGAAGCATTAAGAATTCATATTTCAAAAGTTTTGTTTCGGGTTTAAATTATGCTTTGAATTCCAAATTTCAATGTGGTCTCAGACTTTCGGTCAAGAATCAGATTATTCTGATTAAAGATTATTGTGCCTATTGCTAAAAGACGGCACTCTTATAACATTCCTCTAACGTTCAAGATTTTTATTGTTCTGTTTATTTGTGAGCTGGTGTATTCTGGGACTGTTTCATTCAGTGAGTCTAAATTCCTCCCAAATTAATCTGTATAATACATCAGAGCCTCCCCTGAACTCATCTCATAAACTAATATCAAAGAGTGCCTCTGTGCCACACAAATAAACAGCTCTCAGATCAGCAGCTAACACTGAGTGAGACAAATAGAATTAGATAGAGATCAAAAAAGAGAGAGTTGCTATACCTTCAGTACACCACTATGAGGCAGAACTACTGTATAACAGAGACTTAAAACTGACTGACCCTGAAGTGAACGTTATTAAACCTCTATAGTTCTCTTCAACCCTCCAGCATTTGTGATTTTTCTCTTTCTGCTGTAGGATTAGACTTTACACACAGTAACACTGCATCACTGCTAAATTAAACCAATGTAACATAATTCATATTTTAAAAGACCAAAGGGAGCTTTTAATTATGGAGTAAGTGAATCATCATTGTCAGTATAGTTTACACAGACACAGCAGCTACTGTATGTTCAAAACTGCATACTAACATACTAATTCTACCATTGCTTTTTACCATCATTTTCAATAGCCATTGCTCCAGTCTTCAGTGTCACATGATACTTCAGAAATCATTCTAATATGCTGATTTGGTGCTCAAGAAACATTTATTTTTTAGTATCAATATAGTAAATAGTTGTTCTGCAAAGCATTTTTGTGGAACCGTGATACATTTTATTAAGGATTCTTTGATGAATAAAAAAAAGTTCAAAAGAACAGCATTTATACTGTTACCTTTGATCAATATAATGCATGCTTGCTGAATAAAAGTGTTCATTTCGTAAAAAAAAAAAACTAACTCAAGCTTCTGAACGATAGTGTACATTTGATAAAATGCAGTATAAAGCAAACTTTTATACTGTATTTATTTACTGTACTATTATATAATATTAAATAGTATACTTACTTAAAATACTGTACCCAAGATGCAATGCGCTCAGTGTGACCTTCCATTTTCAGCGTGATGAATTAAACAGAAGAAGCATCATGACTTGATTGGACTACCAAAAGTTAAGACAATCATTTATGCAAAATAGTTATTTTTAAGATGATAAATGATTGCCACTGATACTTAAATATGCATGAGGTCTTATGACAACACTGAAATATTAATTGTGGAATACTGAAAACAGTATGTATACACACACACACACACATATATATATATATATATATATAGAGAGAGAGAGATATATAGATATAAATTTATCAACAGAATGACATATATATATTTATATATATATATATATATTCATATTTAATGGAAGAATGGCCTATTTTAATGGCGTATGATTAGAGGAACTGCACACAAACTGCTGTGTTTTTGCTGTATTGAAGTTTATCTATGGGGAAAACGGAGACACACATTTCCTGCATCTATTGAAGTCTGTCACAATTCCATTCACTGTGAACGCAGGCACTGAACTCCTATCAACACGACTCCAGCATGAGACGACTGATGAATCAGCTCAATTTCTACATTATGCCTGTCTTCAACGTAGACGGTTACCATTACAGCTGGAAGACGGTAACTATCTGTTTGACATATGCCTAGATCTCAACATCTCTTCTGTGATGTATGCTGAGTTACTGAAAAGAATTGTTGGCAGCTCTGTGCTGTTAAACGTGCAGCATGTCTTGCCTTTCTATAAAGCCGCCAGACTTAATGGAGGAAAATATCTGTGGTTTCTCTCGCTCTCTTAGGATCGCTTTTGGCGGAAAACACGCTCAAAGATTCCAAAGTATCATTGTCGGGGAGTGGATGCCAACCGAAATTGGAAAGTCAAATGGTGTGGTGAGTTATTTTACCTGATTTTCAAGAATCAAAAGCTCCAAATTAAAGAGCCCTGGTGTTCATATAGAAACTAAATAGGCATTCCAGAGTATGTAGACAGACACCATGAAGAGGCCTGACACACAGATTAAAAATTTATCAACAGAATGACATATTTACATCAAACACTATTTTGTACTTGAAATTCCCTATGCAATACATAATGAAATTAAGATGTTAGAGTATATGTTTGTGAGCATGGTTGCATGCAACTTTCTTAATCATGCTTTTTGACGTCTCCTAACGCTACAGATATGAGCTGAATGCGTTTATTAATACGGTAATACTAAGAATCTTTTAATGTGAGGCTTAGACATTCATCGACTGATGACTAGTTCAGTTATAAAAGATGAAAAGATCAATATACTGTAGCTGGTTACTAAAATGTGTTGCGTTTGGACACTGTATCCACCAGGCTTACCTATCTCAACTTCATCTAAACTTATTTTTTAACACCATTTATTGATTTTTATTTAATTGGTATGTGTTTCACAGGTTTTTTTTTTTTTTTTTGTCTTTGGCAAAACAATCCTTTAAATTTAGTGCATTTTTTGGTTCTATTTGTTAATTTTACTCTAATACGGCATCAAATAGTATCTAATGGGATAGAAAATAACATTTTAGTTGAAGAGAAAGTATTAAACCAAAAATTCGAACATTTGCTAGCACATCCTTGGTCTTCCAGATAAATCAGCACTAAACCAATACTAACTAGCATTTACCAGCTTTCAAAGTGGTATAAGTTCGGTCGGGTTTTTTTTTTTTTTTAAATGCAGACATGTTTTAGGGCAGATCCATCTGAAAATATACCTTGTGGTTCTGCTCATTTGATTTTCTCAAAATTTAAGTTGTTTTTACAGTCTAGTTCTAATATATTTCTGAAGGACAAAAGAAATAATGCTCACACAAAAATATTCACCCTTAATTCACTGTTAGATAAATATAATACCTGATACCAAAATAGAGAATCCATAAGTGTAGAATGATCATGACCCAGCAAACTCCCAAGGGAGGGAACCTACGACCGCAACCTTGGGCCTGAAAAGGAAAAAATTAAATGATTACAAATAAAGTTACAATTTCTTGCACCTGCTACGGTATCTTTGCTGTCTCTAATAGATCAGGGTGCATCCCTGCACCCCTGTGATGACACATACTGCGGACCCTTCCCTGAGTCAGAGCCTGAGGTCAAAGCTGTTGCCAAGTTTCTACGCAAACACAGGAAACAGGTCAAGGCCTACATCTCGATTCACGCCTATGCTCAGATGCTCCTCTATCCGTATTCCTACAAATATGCCACTATACCAAACTTCAACTGTGTGGTGAGTGATTTCTGTCTTCAGACAGTTCATCTCGAATTTGTCCATTTGGGTGCGGGATCATTCAGTAATTATAATTTCAGAGCAACTCAAAAACATTAGATGTATAAATATGGAGAGAGACAATACAGCAAAATAGCGTGAAAAGGCAACTTTTTGTTGGGATGTCCTCACAGGCTGCATGCATAAATAATAAGACAACTAATGCATGAGTATAATGACATAAGTGCAACTAATGTCCGATTTGCGAGCAAATAACTCCTACTGTATGAACACGTTTTTTTTACTGAATCAAAAACATACGGTGCAACCACATACTCTAATTTGTAAGCAAATGACTCCAATGAACAGGTTATTTTTACTGAATCAAAACACACAGCATGACCAGTATAGTAAAAAAAAATGTGAATTGTGAATTTAGTGAATAAAGAAACATACAGCACAACCAGTGTAGTCTGATTGATGATATGACTTTTATAAGCTGGTCAATTTAATGAATAGTTGTTTTTTTCAATCCAAAAAACAGGAGTTACAGTTTAAGTCCATCTAAACTCACTGAATCAGTTACTGAATGGCAAGTTATCATTACTTTCATTCTCTGGTATTTCTCACTTCATCCTCATAGTCAGACCTAAGACTTTTTTTTAAATAAAATCAATGTATTTTGATTCAATAATACTTATTCTTTAATATTTTGTATTTTGAGGGGATTTAATTGTACTACAAAATATTCACCTCTAAATTATGCATCATTTATATCTAAATAAAAATAATAAAAAATATTATAAAAACAATTACTTATTACTTACAATAACACAATTACTTATTATTATTATTATTATTATTAGGTTTTTCATATTATATATATATATATATATACAGTATATATAAAATGAAAACCCTAATAATAATAATAAGTAAAAGTCCAATGATAACGACAGTCTTTATTAAACATAAGCCAACAACTCGAAACACTGTGCCATGAACAAGCAATGCCGGAAAGAAGAATGAGAGAAAGTGAGGAACTAAAATATACATGGTGATGAACTAAATGATGAATAGCTGTGATTATTAAATTAATATCCATGGTAACTTATTTTGTGGGGAAAGAAAACAAAGGAACACAAGCAGATGATTAAACAGGTTTAAACAGACTGTAAAAAAAACGAAACCAAAACTAAGCATAACTGTGACAGTTTTGGCCTAAAATTATGAATTATGAAAAAAAAAATTTATTGCAAATTAACAAAATAGTAACATACAAGGTAAGAAATCAGTGACACATATACATACAGAAGAGAGAGAAGAACAAAAACAAAATGACAACAACGAAAGAGAGAGAGAAAAAAAAAGAGGCTTAGTATAGTTGTCGGTATAACAATAATAATAATAATATATTAATATTGGTGGTGTTATTATCGATGATAAGGCCACCAGAGGGTTAAGTCATGTCAGCCTCTACACTATATAATATCTCCACACTTCTCTATATAAGATTCTGTAGTAATCACTGCAAACCATAATTTGCACCCTGGAGTTGTTAAAGCGATTTAGCCTTTAACAAGATAGAACTCAATATCTTCTACCAGAGGGCAAAACATTAAACTCCTCTTTAGAATGTGGAAAGGCTGAGATATTATTTTTCGTGTTTGCCTCAGTGCAGTTTCCTCATAAATCGACTGGATGGCTATTAGCCCACACAATCTTTTGACTACACTTACCACCAAGCATCATTACCGATCGACTGGATGAATACTTGAACCTCTGCTCTTCCCCCTCAGGAATCAGCAGCCCAGAATGCAGTGAGCGCTCTGTACTCAGCTTATGGAGTGAGATACAGATACGGCCCTGCCTCCACCACGCTTTGTAAGTCAGGCATTGGGTCTTTTCTTCAATCAATGACATATAGCTACTGCATATATGAGTCATCAGCTCTCTGTAAGCCCTCTCAGTTAGACGCCAATCTGTTTTCTGACTCATGACTATTTCTATATCAACAACGGTCAAACGTCCAGATGTGATGTAATGTGTTTCTCTTTCAGATGTGAGTTCTGGAAGCTCAATAGACTGGGCCTATAAGAACGGGATCTCATATGCCTTTGCCTTTGAGTTGCGTGATACGGGCTACTACGGCTTCTTGTTGCCGGAAGCCCTGATTAATCCCACCTGTACAGAGACAATGAGGGCAATAAAGACCATCGCCTCAGGACTTCTGAAGAAATGCACCAAATGAAACTTTGTACTTGACTTTCACTCTTTGTCTCATATCTTCTCTCCATCGATTTCACAGTTTAGCCCATAAGCCACAGCAATATCTACTAGCTATGTACAAAAGTGTCTGCATTTTACAAGACATTTTATAAACTACTTTTATAAGCTCTACAAAATGGAAGCTTGTTTCCGCCAATGGAATTAAAACAAGGTATAATTGCGACTTTTGTCACAATTGTGAGTTTATATCTCGCAATTCAGAGTTTATTTCTCACAAATCCAAGTTTATAACTTACAATTCTGACTTTCAGTCAAGTCAAGTGACTTTCAGAAGTCAGAATTGCACAATTTGGAGAAAAAAAAGTCAGAATTGTGAGATAAAAAGTCGCAATATCCTTTTTTTTTATGCTGAAAACAAGCTTTCATACTATATTTAACAAAATGGTATAAATGTAAACAGTAAAGTAATGCAAGCACTTGAATTGTGAACTAAATAATTCCCTTGAAAGTGGGTTTTACCTAAGAGGCGAATATACAGTGAGCACTTGCTATACAGACAAGCTTCAAAATAACAGTAATGCCCAAAGAATGTAAATAATGCATACTGAACCTTACAATGGGCTTATTTTAGTGTAGATGCCGTGTGCAGCAGCGGCAGGCGAATCACTGCAGCTAAAAGACAGCTTTGATTTTGTTTTGAAATGAAACGGTAAAGGTCACCTGGGAATTCAACCTCTCAAATGAGCCAGGCAAGAATACATTAAATTTGCTGGGTTTTTTTTTTTTTTTTTTTTTTTGAAGAAAAACTTATCAAAGTAACCTTTACCTTGTATAATTAACTGTACTTGCAGAGGCAATGTTTACATTTGTATTATTAAGTACTATTAAGTTTTGGAGTTTTATTGTAATAAGCTAGTATTTATTTCAAATATTGAAAATATCCTTTGCTATATAAAGTGTCTTTCAGGTTGGTATTTGAGATTTGTTTTCATTGTACACAGATTTTTGTATCGTATTGTTTATTTTACCAACAGGTAGATTATTAAAAGTGGTTTTATCATGATGTAATTTTGTAAAAACATTCCTGCTAAGTCCAACACAATCACCAACAGGCTGCAACCAACCTCCAAGAATGGATTATATTATTTGATATAAAGACTAAATTCCAAGTAATGATAAATTACTTGACCAATGTGAGAAATAAACACAGTGGGGTCGGCTCTTACCCCACTCGCCCAATCTATAATCCATCCTTGAGTACATGGAATTTATAAGCAATATCACATGAGAAATATCAGATATTCAGTACCACAGTATGATTGGAACTGTGATACATAGGACTTTTATGCAGCTGTATAACTATGAACAGACAGTTAATATAGAGCAAATAAATCAGATTCTTCTCCTGGAGGCCCACTGTCCTGCAGAGTGTATATAAGCTTCAAAACACCTGTATGGAAGTTTCTAGTAATCCTGAAGACCTTGATTAGCAGCAGATTTGTTTAATTAGAGTTGGAGCTAAACTTTGCTAGTGGCCCTCCAGGAACTGAGTTTGACATCCCTGAAATAGAGTAACTTACCTTTCTGACAAACATTGTCCAGTCATTCAGTAGATATTTCTACTCCACCAAAGAAAATAGTTCCAAATAAACTATAAATCTTTGCTTGTTGGCAAGCAAAATGTCTCAGGCTACGAATGTAACCTCCCTGAGAAGGGAACGAGACGCTGTGTTGATGACTTCACTTTGGGGAACGCCTCTGTGTGGCTGCTGTCTGAAGCACGTGTGCAACTAGTCCAATCTTAAGATGGCAAACCATGGAAGCTATAAAGGGAAGCCGGCACAAGGCAGTGTTAGCTTTTGAAAGGCTGAGGAACGTCACTAAGAGGCATGAAGTATGGCAAAGGGACGCAGCTAGGAATGGCTGACGCAAAACTGACGTTCCGAAGCTTTTCGAGATCCCGAAGCGCAGATGTTTCGAAACACTGATCCGAAGCGTGATTCAAAACACCCATGTCACGTGACGACAGCTATATGAAGCTTCGGAGTGTTTCACAAGTGTTTCGACAGGTGGCATGGCCTGCCGAATCAGCATTTGATTGACGGTCGGGAACAGACCACACAATCGCACATCTGTATACAGAGGTGGACGAAGTACACAACTTCCTTACTTGAGTGAAAGTATAGATACTACTGGTCAAATATTACTCCGTTACAAGTAAAAGTTGTAAAGACCTATTTTTACTTAAGTAAAAGTACAGGAGTACTCGTTTTTAAAAATACTTAAGTATCAAAAGTAAAAAGTAAATGTTAATGCATTGTTTTATTATTGTTGCATTGTTGTATGTAATACTTAAAGTATGCCTCTGAATCTATGCCTGCAAAAAAGTTTTTTGGCTTTTAGTGTGAATATGTTAGCCTTACCTATAAGGTAAGGTAATATTATCTATAAGCTAGTGTGCTCCAAAAAAGTGACAAAATTCGCATTTAGAAAACCAAACCCAACGTTGAAAATGAAAAGCAGGTTTATGTCAGAATCCAATGTCAGATTGGCGTTGATCTCCAACATTGGACAGACGTTGTATTGTGGTTGAAAATGAAAATAGGGTTGACGTCAGAAACCAACATCAGTCGGGTTCTGACGTCGACCCGACTTTTATTTTCAATCAATATCCAACGTCAATCTGATGTCGGGTTCTGATGTCAATCAGATGCAGGGTTCTGACGTCAACCCGACTTTCATTTCCAACCAAAATGCAACCCCTGCAACCAAAATCATCCACTGACTGATGTTACTTTCTACTCAAGGACCATGACAGAATTGTAATGGAGTAAAAAGTACGATATTTGTCTTTCAAATGTAGTGAAGTTAAAGTAAAAAGTTTCCATAAAAAATAATACTCAAGTAAAGTACAGATACTCAAAAAGTGTACTTAAGTACAGTACTCAAGGAAATTTACTTTGTTACTGTCCACCTCCATCTGTATAAAAGTGAAGTCAACGCATCTTGACCTCGTGGGTTTTTGTGAGAGGAGTTTGATTTTGAGATAGCGGATTTTTGGTGATATAGTGACACTTATAGTGCGATTTGTTTAGTTATATTTAGGCTTACATTTAAATTTACACATTGACTGATAGGCTAGAGATAGACAGAGTATACATAGTGACACATTAATAGATGCATATATAGAAATATATATAGACAGATAGATTAAAAGATAGATACATATTTAGATACATAGATAGATTAATAGATAGATACATATATAGATACATAGCTAGATTAATCGATAGATACATATATAGATACATAGATAGATTAAGAGATAGATAGATCAATAAAAATGGAGGCTCCACAGAAGAGATGCCGTACATCAGTGGAAACCCCAAATAAAGTGAGATGTATGTATTGTGATCGGCAGCTAGCCTACTGCAACAATACATCATCCATGATGTGCCATTTGAGGAGCACTCATCCTGCCATTTTGCAGGGTGCAGAGGATGGTAGCATTCCCCCTGTACCTAGGCCTACTGACACTGCTGGGCCATCTAAGCAAGGTATGCTTTGTTTGAAATATAATTATTTGTATGTCCTTGCTAAAAAATATCTTTGCATGCCAGAAACAAGTGTCCCTTGTGAGAGGATTTTTTCAAAGGCTGGAGAAATTATCTGTAAAAAAAGAAGTAGGCTAAGTCCTTCAACAGCAGCGAAATTAATATTTTTAAATAAAAATCTATAAAAAAGTGAGACATTGTGGCTTGATTTCTTTTATTAATATTCATTTTTCATGATCAAAATAACATTATGCACAGTGAGGAGCCTACAGGTTACAAGCTTCACATATTAGAAAAAAAACAATAATAAACAATTTTTTTTTTAATGGCTCGTTGTCAAGGTTGTTTCAGATCAACACCTGCAAGTGACCACTAGGTGTCACTGTTGAGACGGGTGTCGGATTGTTTCGAAGCCTCGACACAATATGGCACATTTGCTTCAACTGTTTCATTGTTTCCCGAAGCCTCGATCTGCCCACCACTAGACGCAGCATCTCGTTCCCTTCTCAGGGAACAATGGTTACATTCATAACCTGAGACATTCTCTTTCAAGGGAACTCGCACTGCATAGATGATGATACTTTGGGGAACGAAATTGTATTAAACTGTAAAGCCTTATAAATGTGCGGGAGGGCCTGCAGCCAGCATTACACACCTCTTGGAGTGAGGTCCCTACTAATGAGGCCTTGAAGGTCACCATACCCCAGTAAAGTGAGCTCTAATCAGCAGAGGTGAAGGCAACCCATGCACCTTGTAAGCTGTAGAGATTGCCTCAACAATCGACCTACTGATCGTATGTTTGGAAGCTGAGGACCCCTTCTTGTGTGACCCCAAGCATACCAGTAGCTGCTCAGACTTCCTCCACTGGGAAGATCTGAGTACATACGCCTTCAAAGCCCTCACAGGGTAAAGTAAGTGAAGCCTCTTTTGGCCCACCTACACATGTGGAGGAGGAGGAAGGAAGGCCTGGAAAACTGTGGACCGTGCTACATTAGTTGGCACTTTAGGCACATACCCAGGAACTCCTGAAGGAACAATCGCACTGAAACAACTGGGCACTTAACTGGGTCCAACTGGTGTTCTCTGCACCATGAAGTGAAAACTCTCCACTTCAAAGCATACAGTTTCCTCGTGGAGGGAGCTCTAGGATTTAAGATGATCTCTGTTGTCACTGTTTTCCGATGACAGGATGCCCCTAACCCCGGGGCCTGGGACAGAAACCAAGGTTTCTTCCACATAACAAGGGTACGAAGGCATATGCACATAACCTTGACCATACGGAATGGGTTACCCCTCAGGGAAACTAACTCTGCCATGAGCCCCAACAACCTTTAAAATTGTTTCACAGTAACGGCCTGGCCTAGCTTCATTCTGGTCACAGCTGCCAGAATTGACTCGATACGAGCTTGAGACAATCGTGCCTGCATCGTAGTCGAGTCCCATATTACTCCTAGAAAGGCTGTCCTCTGGACTGGAGACAACATACTCTTCTTGGAGTTTAGTCACAACCCCATGCACCTTATGTGGGTGAGAACTACATCTCGATGCCGAGTCTCCATCTCCTGGAACTGTGCTAATATTAGCCAGTCGTTTATGTAATTGAGTACACGTATGCCCTCGAGTCTCAGAGGACCCAGCGCTGCATACATGCACTTTATGAAGGTGCCAGGGGATAGCGCTAAGGCTGAACGGAAGAACTCGATACTGGTAAGCTTTGCCCCAAAAGCAGAGATCAGGAACTTCCTGTGTTGAGGAAGGACGGAAATATTGAAGTATGCATCCTTTAAATCAATCATGACAAACCAATCCTTGCATTTGATTTGACTCACGATTAACAGAATCGCCAAAATCTTGAACCTGAATCTCCTCAAAGGACGGTTCAGATGTTGTAGATCTATAATAAGACTCAACCCTCCATCCTTCTTGGGAACTATTAAGTACCAGCTGTAGAACCTGGAGTCCCTTTCAGGAAAATGAATACGTTCTATGGCCCCCTTTGCCAAAAGAGACTGTACTTCCTGTTCCAATTCCTGACCCTGCTTTGGGACCACTACGGTAGACACCACCCCATTGAACCTGGGTGGTCGGATACAACAGCGCATACAACAGCGCATGTACGAGTGACTTGAGCGCTTAAAAACAAAGTCCACTATATAGTGTGCACACTCTGAATGCGTCTTTCCGCGCTCATGGCCAAAGGAGTATACTTTGAAAAGGCTTGCTCGCTCAACTGTGTGTGAGTTGGAACGGAATGCAGAAAATGAAGAAGCCTGTATAGACCTTATGTAGCCCCGCCCCTTTTCAGCGCTGCGCTTGTTGTCTTTTGTCTTCCGGTTTGTATTTCCACAGCGATCTTACGTATTTATGAATGAACTGCCTGTTTTAAAATCTTCCCGGTCTACTGACATTTTTTTAAGACATCTGCTTTAAACATTACAATGCTGTGATAACCTTCGTTAACTCTACAATAAGTAAATCCATTTCACCAGCTAATTACTCTTCGACAATGATGCCATAGAAATATACAGAGCGATCGCTAAACCGGAAGTTCAAAGACAATATTCTAAAGATGGCTGCGCGCTTGTTTCTCTGGTGCATAAGGCGCATATACCCCTCAAATACCGCATTCGGAGGATGCAGCCTTCGCATTGGGACACAGCTTCTGACCCATCTATTTCTGGTCTTGGCTTCTCTACTAATGAGCTGATGAGTTGAATCAGGTGTGTTTGATTAGGAAGAATTAAAAAATGTGTAGTATTGGTGTGCCTGCAGGTACAGGGTTGGGAAACATTTGGCCAATCAGACGACCTCTGGAATTGAATGTTTCATGTAACCCTCTAATGATGATGGCAATGACCTTCATGAGCCAGAAGCAATGTAATCGGTTTATTATTTTTTATGAGATAATTTATATTTAAAAATGTCTAAACCATTATAAAAAAGTTTAGATAATAGAAGAATTCACTTGGGGGATTTAGTCATTTTACCCCTATATATTGGACCAAATGACCTCTTAAATAAGTATATTTATTCATTTTATTATCTAAATTTTGATATACAGTTATAGGGAATAGACAGCATTATATAGCCTGCCTTGACTCATCCTCCACATTTGATGTCAGCTTCTACAGTGCAAAAGCATTTACAGTCATACAACCAGAGAATTACTCATCCTGGAGAGCCAAAAACAAACATTGGCTTTGCTTGATGAAGAGCAGTGTTTCTCGTTACAGAGGGGGTTGACAGTAATCTCCCTTAAAACCAATGTGGAGGGGAAAAAAAGGATAAATAAAAAGCATGTAAGATTTATAGATATATATTGTTGTTGTTTTTTTACTTTTGAAGGATATGAGGGTCGGTTATTTTTTCATGTCCAGCAAATAGCAGGATCTAATAACAAATTCAAACTTAATGTAGTAAAAGTTTTGAGGTTAATTGATTTGGTGTCTCTAGAAAATAGCGATTTGACATTGTGTCATTTTGAATATCATTTGTGTGTGTGTGTGTGTGTTTATTTTTTAATCCAGCATTTGTGGAAACATTAATGTATTTATAGTGGAGGTACAAAATATTGTTGTTGTTTTTTTTTAAGTGAAAAGACAAAAATTATAACCTTGGGGTAAAATGTACCCAACAAATGGACCTAAGTGGCATGTTGTCAATAGTGTTATATTTTGTAATTATAGCCTATTGTAATGTTATCATCATCGAAATGAAGTTTAGATCATTTAAAACTTAATGGTCTGCAGTAGACAGCAATACAAAAAACACTGTAATGTAATCAATTACATTTTATCAATATGTGCAAAAACTTCAATTAGTTTTAGTAGCCTATTATTCAATGTAAATGTCCTAATGACTTTTTATTAGCTGAATCATGTCTGCAACAACCTCATCTACTGGGACACACGGAATTACCGGTACAATAAAACTCACTTACTGATTAGGCTAAATTCTATAGAAATAAAAGGTATAAATAGTAGTCTAAAAGTAGTCCCTCAATTTTTTTTAAGTGGGTTTTGATTCATAAGTAGATACATCAAACGTGAATGTTGAAGCTGTGTCAAAACATAAATTGCTAACAAGTTGCTTCATAACTAATAGACATCATAACCACAGGTATTTATGACTAGCCTATATCTTTGACCACAAGCACCACGAGGAAGTGAGTTTACTTGTATGACGTATCGGACAACCAGTTCTAAACTGATTTTTACTTTTTTATTTAGAAATTTATTAGTATTTATTTTTTATATTTTATTTGAAAAAGCTATTTTAATTAATGTTAGTTATACTTTATTTATTTTTTTAATACTCTCTCACTCTGCCTCACTGCGGCCGTTTCTACGTGCGTGACGTCATTTCCTTCCAACATGGCGCAGGCAGCAGGTCGCTGATGGAAAACTGAGGGATTTACCCCACCTTCTGGCTTTATTTATGTTTCTCTATTGAGGGCACCATCCGCCGGAGAAAAACTCAATCATACGGGAATCTAAAAATCGCGGATACAGCCTCCGTTGGGACAGGTCCTCCTCCACCCGTCGCAGCGCGTCATGTATGAAGGCAAAAAGACGAAAAACATGTTTTTAACCAGAGCTTTGGAAAAGATCTTGGCCGACAAGGAGGTGAAAAAGGCTCATCACTCGCAGCTGCGCAAAGCCTGTGAGGTGGCACTAGGTCAGTATGATTTCGATGCCTTCATTGCAGTGTTTTAGGTGTTTTAGAAATGCATGTGTGGCTAAGTGGCTTTAATCCTGCCGGTAAAGAAACGGAGCAGCTTCAGAAGAGCTGCATGAATCCAGCAGCATTGCGGAAGTTATTCTCATTCTACCTGAAAAACGCCTCGATTCAAACCTGTATCTGTTCTTTTAGTATGAAATGTCGATGTTTATGCTCTCATTGCTTGAATAAATTATATTTAGTACGTGCACGAATGAGGAAACCGGTAAAGGAAAGCAGGAACTGACAGGGCGAGTTATTCCTCTTTGACAGGAGGTTCAGAAAAGCCCCTTCATCATTCGGGCGGTGTACAGTTTAACTATAATTATTAAATTACAGGATACTTCCATGTGCTTTAAAAGCATTCAACTTGAGCCCTTCAAATTAATTTAAGTGCCATTGACGATGTTTTAATATTATTAAATATAAAGACCCACCTGTCATATTACAATAACATTCTAGGTTTTCGTACAGTCTTAGGCTCTTGTTCGACACTGCAACATTCAAACTAAGATGTCATATCGTTTAAATTCGCGCAAATCTGTTTGCACTATCCTACATTCCCCCAATCACAACAATGACTGGGCAAGATGGAGAGAAACGCAGGTGGAGATTCTTGTTTGCATTTGTGTTGTCGTAAAATGACTTAATGTGCCTGTAAACAAGACGAGGATGTATGCTTATGGAGGTTAAACTATATAAAAATGTGTAGAAACGATGCGCAATCATTGTGCCTTGCAGTCACAGCCTCCGCCGAATTGTTCATTTGAAACGGCTCTTTTGAATGAATCATCTGAACCGTTTGGAAAGCGTTTGTAAATCACTCGGCTACAATCTAGGGCATTTGACTCAACCCTAATGCTTTATTCGACAGTCCATTGATGAGCGGCCGTATTTTGTGACTAAGTATCTGTTTCGCAATATAAAAAGAACTGGTTAAACTGGCGCGGACGCTTTGTGAACACTTTTGTTTTGAGTGATGACTCAAACGAGTTGATGAATCGGTTTATTTGAACGAACTTTCTGAAAAAACCGATTCGCTGAAATGAGTCAGTCTAGTTAGCGATGGGCGTAACGGAAGTGCTGTGTGCGGGATAGGGGCTGTGCCAGTCTGCAAGGGTTTGTTTGGGATAAGGTGAATGTCTCTGCCTCTGTCATGCATTTCTCATTATCAGTGGTCAATAATGCATACACGGTGGAAGTTGAATTACAGTGCATTATTAAAGAGGGTAGAAAGCAATGGCTTCCAGGCTCCTGGAATCACATGCACTATGCATTGTGCATGCAGTGTTATTGGTTCAGACGCTTCTTCTTTTTTTACTCTAGTGTTAGTCTGGAAAACATTAGGCACAGTGATTTTAATTGGACTGGGATACTTTGATTTCTTTGAAACATATAAGAGCATCTTTCATATTCAGAGAAATTTAGGGTGTGATTCAATTCACGTACAAGGAGATATGAAGATCTAAAGGACAGCCACAGTCAAATGCAATGGTAGAAAGTTTAATCTATTTCATGCCGCTTGACAAACATAGGGAAAACTTTGAACCATTTCTCTCTGTGCTGGTTAGTGAATAATTTATATCATATCTAGTGAACTGTGTTTTTACACTACTGACAAAGTTCCCAGCGCATGCTGTATCCTTGCAAATCTGGTCGCTGGCTACTTAAAAGATGAGAAAGGCTTACACTGATTATGAATGGCTGATACATGTATACACCATTGTAAGATAGGCATATGAATAATAAATGTGGTAAATGGTCAAAGTATTAGCCTATTAGTTGTGTTTGTACTAGGGCTGTCAAATGATTAATCGCGATTAATCGCATCCAAAATAAAAGTTTGTTTTTACATAATATATGTGTGTGTGCGGTGTATAATTATTTTCTATATATAAATACACACAGATGCATGTATATATTTAAGAAAAATTTGTTATTTATATATAAAATATTTATATATAATATAAATTATATATAATATAAATATATATACACAGTATATACATGCAAATATTTCTTAAATATATACATGCATGTGTGTGTATTTATATGTAAAAAATAATTATACACCGCACACACACATTATGTAAAAACAAACTTTTATTTTGGATGCGATTAATCGCAATTAATCGTTTGACAGCCCTAGTTTGTACCCCTTATGAAAAAGCATTAATCATACTAGTGAGTCATTTTACAATATAGAGTTTTTCTGCTAATCGGCACAGGATTTGTGGTCCATTTTGCATATCTAGGATTGCATTTGCCCTTTTTCTTTGATATCAGAGAGAGTTATGACAGCATCTGTCAGTGAACTTTGAGATATCCTGCCGAACCACATTTAATTTTTCACACGCCCCAGTTGAACCTGTGCACTCTGGTTTCATCTACAATTTTTAGCATTCCCTCACTTCCTAATGTTATGTGAACATAAACTGAGGAAGAAAGTTATATCATGGGAAATGTTTGGTATTTCTGTAAAAGAAGTCTAGAGATAAGCGTTGCCGAGAAGTCTCAGAAAAAATGGGTCGCTAAAATAAGATGTTTGAAATATTATTCTTTGCACATACAGCAAGCATTGTTTTCATGTTGAGCATTTGAAGTGTTTAATAGTCTGCTGTATGACTTTTCTAAAGTAAATGTATGCTTTGGGGAAAGACATTTTTCTGTGTCGCTAAAAGACATGTGATGACTTAAAGGGATAGTTCACCTAAAGATGAAAATTTGGTCATCATTTACTCACCCTCAAACTGTTTTGGTTACCATTGACTTCCATTGTGTGTGGAAAAAAAAAGCTGTATATAACGTCATAATATTTCTCTTAATATCTTTATTTCTCAATATCTTCCAGAAGTAAGAAAGTACAGTTTCAGAACAAATTGACGGTGAGTGAGTAATGACAGAATTTTCATATTTTTAATGAACCATCCCTTTAAATAAGCTATCTGCTTTGGATGCCAAAGAAGTCATGACATACGTGGATGTTTCCTAGTGTTGATATTTTTTGAATGTGTAGATAGATTTCCTAATGACAGCCTAGATATAAGGGAAGTTTTTTTTTTTTCCCCTTAAGTGCAATAAATACTCGTGGAACATGTAAAACAAGTTCATCATTTTCTTTTTTCAGGCAAAACTGCTGTTCAGGCTGAATAGACAGGACCCCGGGGCTGAGTCTGATCCCTTTTTATCTAACCGCACATCAACCTTAACAAAACTCTAGTTTGTCATACAGATTTAGGTCTTGAATATTTTGATGGGCTTATAGATTGAACTCTCTCGTCTGATGTGGATGTGGCGTAATGGAGACGAGACCAAAACTCTTTTGCTCCCTACAGGGCCCAAAATTAACAACTGCCAAGCTCCCGTGCAAATAAAAATTGTCTTGCAGGCTTTTTGTCAGGAATGTTGCGTAAATACATGGTTGTGTTGTAAAATAGTTTCAGTTTCAATGCGAGAATAATTATTCTTTCCCAGGTTTTTATTTTATTATCTTTTAAAAAAATATCACTGTCCTGATCAGGATTATTATAGTCAACTAAAACTAAAACTAGTAAAAAAAACATTTTCGTTATTTTAAAATAAAATAAACGTTAAAGGAGAACTCCGGTCAATTTTAACATTGAGCTCATTTTTTTGTAAATTTGGAGTGCTGTCAATACAGAGAACAACGACAAAAATCGGTGTTACCTACACCGTGTTATCCTCTTTTTAAAATTTGCACCCTGTTGACTTCAATGGGGCAATATTTAAACCTGCTTTTAGCCTCTTAACATCCTTGATGTGTCATTACAAGTACACAGGTCATGTGAGTGATTCCTTCAGAGTGAACACGAGTGAATCTGACTGCAGTAGATGTGAAAGAAATGGATAAAAATGATGTTATTTGAGCCAGCGCAAATACCTGTATTTACATCCTGTTTTCGGTTGAAGTCCAAATTAGTCGATTGTCGAGTTCACGCGCGTGATCATAGGTAACTAAACCTATGCGCGTGAACTCGACAATCGACTACTTTGGACTTCAACCGAAAACAGGATGTAAATACAGGTATTTGCGCTGGCTTAAATAACATCATTTTTATCCATTCACATGACCTGTGCACTTGTAATGACACATCAAGGATGTTAAGAGGCTAAAAGCAGGTTTAAAAATTGCCCCATTGAAGTCAACAGGGTGCAAATTTTAAAAAGAGGATAACACGGTGTAGGTAACACCGATTTTTGTCGTTGTTCTCTGTATTGACAGCACTCCAAATTTACAAAAAAATTAGCTCAATGTTAAAATTGACCGGAGTTCTCCTTTAATTGGAATAAAATACTTATTTCAGTTGCCAATTGGAAACATTTCTTATTTTCATTTAGTTTGACTAAAACTTAAGTAAAAATGAACAAAAACTATACAGACATATTTAAAAGACACCATAAAGTTTCTACAACTTTAAATAAAATGCAAAATAAAACATAAAAATAAAAACTGTGTATAGATATATTTGTGTGTGTGTGGATGGCCGTGTTCGTCCGCCATCACCAAAGACCATTTTTGACCCCTCCAGTGTATTAGCAAAATAACTTTGGTCCGAATGGCGACACATTTTGTTCCTCAAATATTATTTTTGAACAGAATCTCAAAACTGAATATTTTTGCAACAGGCTCATCCACTACTTTTAAAGCCTGTACTATCACAAATAGGCAAATAATTGTGATTCAGTAGACTTTGAATATTTTATGAACTCGCATTGTTTTCAAGAGACCTGTGAAGAAACTGAGAGTAACTAGTTGGATCAGGTGGCCACATTTATTATTTAGCTTTCAGACTGATCCTATATTGCTCACGCCTTCTAACACTTAAGGCAGTTTGGAGTCCTTTCGGCACCTGCTCTATTCATCATAAAAAGTTTCTTAATGGCCCAAAACAAAGAGCAAACTTGTTAAAATGAAGTTCACAGCCCAGAACAAAGCTTTTTGTTTTCTGAGTTGCTTTTAGAAGCATAATATATACATTTAAGACTAATGGTAATGCATTAAAAAAGCTGCCACACTGTGTTCTTGTGGATTTTTGGTGTGTTTTATGCTGTAAAACACTCTGTTTCTCCCCACTGTAAATGCCCTCAGATTTGTATCCCTTTGGTTCCTTCAAAAAACATGGATGAATTTTTTTTCTTAGATTGTTCTTTTGAACTTTTTAGTACTGTAGGACACATGACTGCACATGTGTACATGCAGGTGGAATTAAATGTGCAAGGGCTGGCTCTGCTGGTGAGTATTGTTGCTTTGTGGAGACATAGAAAGAATGAAATCTTTGTGGCCCTGGGTTTACTGTTAAGATGCGTCTTTGCACAGACGTCTGGAAAGGCTCAAAAGATATAGAGCATTTCTGTTATTAAGATGCTATCTTAAAAGGTTAAAGAGTCTGCTAGAGTACATCGTTCTTCTCGTTCCTGAAACCTGTGCTAACCATTAAGGCTGGGGATTGACACAAATTTCACAACGCGATCCTATTTTGATTCACAAGCTTGAGATTCGGTTCAATTCCGATTAAATTCGACATAGATTATTTTACAGTACATGGCAAATTTTCTCAAGGAAAAAACTATCTCAACTAATGCTGGTGGTACTACATTACTGTAATATTGATGGTTAAAATGAACTGGTTTGTATAAAAACACTACACACAATTACACACAAGGCAGTTTTTCTAATAAAAACATCTACCTAATTATGTTTTTACTCCAATTCGTTTTTTGAAATATAAACATTTTATTGGTGGCTGTCATAAAAACTTGATGGATTTTTTTTCTCCAAATATACATTGAATATTGAAGAATATTCAAAAATATATAATGAATAGGCCTATGTAATATAATGAATATGTAATATAATGCATAGGCCTATATTTGCTAGCTCCTCTCTAGAGTTAACTTTTCTAGCTGACTAATGAGTTTATGGTCACTGAATGGCTTTTTTGATGTAAATGTAACATTACATGATATATTGTTTACAAGCTGTTTTATTGACATCTTGCCGCGGTTGAAACGCTGATTGATCGATTACATGAGACATGATATGGACATTGTATTTTGTACTGTACCTTTTAACATACCTTCTGATGTTCATTTGTGTTTATGTACTGCTGAAACTAGTAGTAAAGAGGAAGAGATGATCAGTTCACGTGCGCACCGCGCTGCCGCCAGAGATTGTCTTATATTGGGGAGATGAGAGGGTCATTGGGGAAAGCGTAATGGCTAACTTGGATCACCATGTGAGGCACCTCAGCCTATCGTGTAATGGCAGTGAAATCAGTGTCCGCTGGTCTAGTTTTATGACAGTCAGTTACAGCTTACTTTAATTAGTTTCTTGTGGATTAGCGCGTTGGTCTTGTGAAGTAATGTTCTATATTTCGTGTTATCGCTAGTAAACGTTCATTAGGAGGCCTGCGGTGTTTGTGGAATGTGCTTTACTGTGGAAAAAAAGTGTGAATATCTATTAGCTGCAAAGTTCACTGTAGGGCGCATAAAAACTACATTTAATATTACACTAAAAACTTAATTGTAATTTAATACATATTTAATTAATTAGAATTGCATGTATTTTTAACCTTCATTCGTTAAAAAGCCTTATATCATCATCATTAGGCACACAGCAGTCATAAATCATTACAATACAAGTCTAACCTGGAAGTGATAGAAAGAAAACTTTTTTATTTTCATTAAACAACACAATATTTATAATTAAAGGATTCATTTTCTCTTTATTCGTTAAAATGCATAATATCAGCGTCATATGCATACATGCAGTTATAATAGTCATTACAATTCAAGTCTTATCATTACTGGTAAAATCTGAAAGCCAAAGAAAGAAAACATCTGTATTTTTTACTTTCTTTAGACAATATACGATATCTCTCAATATTACTATAATATACTATGATAATGCCGTAAATGAGTCTTGCCTGTCGCGACATTCCCTTCTCTGTCTTTTCTTATGAAATAACCTTCTTATCATCATAGTAAAATCTGCATAGTTCCCAACAAAAGTATTGTTTAGCGTAAAACATGTTGAGGATTAGCGGACTGGCAGTCGATTCATTAAATGATGCTTTTTCCTCACAAAAGCAGTTTATTCAGTATAGTGAAGCCTCTTCTACATTGACATCCATTAAAAAAAAACGGCCTATTGTCTCCTTCCCTGCGTACCGCCGCGTTAGCATTAGCCGTTACGCTTTTTTGGCTAAAGGTTGCAGGCTTGCTTTCCAGTGGTTTTGCTGCCGCTTCACTGAGGCGCTATGGTCACACGATCTGTCATGCCACATTAAAGAGTGCCAAAATGGTGTTATTGTTATTGTTTGAATTTCATGATAAAATGGATAGTTTAAAATCGGAGACTTTGTTTCATATCAAAAGTAACAAAGCACAAAGCTTATTATTGTGATTTATTGGATGCGCTACAATGTTCCATTCATTCATCAACTGATAACAGGATAGACTAAAAGATTGATTTTTAAGATTTAAGAATCAATATCGATTTATAAAAATGAGAATCAATTAAAATCAAGTAATCAATATTTTTTTACCCAGCCCATAAAAAGCCCTGGTTGATGCAGTGCATTCAAATGAAATTAGCCGTTTATATAAAAGATCAGGTTTTGGGATGATAGTTCAGCGTCTTTTAGATCTCTTACCAGACACTTTGTTTCATTACTGGACTTTGTAAATAATGCATCATCTTTCAGTAGCAGTATCTCATTCAGCCTCTGACAGGTGCTGAATTAATCATAATTCTGCCTCAAGCTAATAAGAGACAATACCATTTGACCCCCTATTTCTGTCCAGAATCTTTTAGTGTGTTTGAGATCATTCTGCAGTTGCATTGAGGAGTAGGTAGTTATGGTCACTCTAGGACTAGGTTAATATATCACCCTAGAGTAAGGATGTGCTTTTTGGTCCTTTTGATGACTTGAGTTTTTAATTGTTGGCTTTTGTGACAGATAGACGACCTCATATTGCAAGGTACCACCCAAAATGCCACTGTAACAAATCACGTTTTGTAGAAAGAAAAGAATTGATGTGTTTTGGGTGTAGGATCAGTTACATTTCTGGCCAACACGTTAACCTGGTAATTAATCAAAACACGGAAACCAAAAGGAAAGTTTTCATAAAGTTTTGTTAATTCAGTTTAGATAATTGGGTAATTTAACTATGTATGCTGTTCAGGGCGTCGTGTAGTCAGGTAATACATTAATTCATTTGATAAGTGAATTCAAGGGAGAAGTTAATTTTGTCAGCAGCGAGCGGCCTCTTAATATTTGAGCTGAACAAATTTGACGTATTTCTACTCTAGCAACATTTTTGGTCATGGTGAAGTGTCTCCACACTGCTGACATGCTTACCTGTTGTAGCCTATTCACGTTGTGTGCACGAAATAGATGCTTTAGAGCTGCGTGATTCTTGATAAATTGAGAATCACATTTTTTTTTTTTTTAAATAGAGATCATGATTCTCCCACAATTCTGAACAGACAACTAAACGAAATAAAAATTTTCTCACAACATCTTAATAGTTGCAGTCAATTGGAATGAATGATTCAATGACTTACTGATAAAGACTTTACTTGTTTCATTACTTGATGAATCAGCATTTTAAATCAGTCGATTTGCGTGGAATATGTAGATTTGTCACGCTGTTAATGTTCCCCAATGATGGCGGCTCCTGGGCATGCTGAAAATCACGCACGCTCTGTAAAACTGAAATGGCATATGTGACATTTATAAGACCGTTCATGTCAGATTTTGTTGCTGATTTTGATTTGAAATATGTTACTCAGTTGTGAGCTCGGCAAGCAGTTTTTGAGATTTTCGGATTTCCCCATTCAAATAGTTCAGACTTGGTCTTGGATGCCCGAAATATTGTCACTATTTATTATATATTGCTACTATATTGTATCACTATTGTTAATTATTTACATGTGTTGGCCGATAACAATAAATGGTGAATTAAAAAATTCGATTTCTGTCTCAATCATCATTTTAAATGTGGCAAATGCAAGAGCGCATCTTATCTAAACGCCAACTGTTGGGTGAATGAATTTCATTGTTTTGTAGCAGGAACCACATTCACAGTGCTCTTTTTGTCTCTGGTTAACCTGTGGAATGAATCCATGTGGTTACACACACACACGCATGCACTTGTTGTCACAGTGTTGGTGTGATTAGTTGGCAGGGCTACACCAGGTCTACCCTCACACCCCATATATTGTGTTGTCCGGACAACCTCCCTCGGCATTTCCTGTGCAGAGCTTAAATTTAATTACAGCTGGGTATTTTCTCTTTCTCCTATACAATGCAACTGTCAATGGCTCAGTGCTCCCTCCTCAAGCACAGAGGACCTGAGCCGAGTGTTTATCTCTGCGGGTGAAAGGGAGCATACTGCCTCCCCTTCCATTGGGGCTCTGCTTTTTGGAAGAGTTTGTGTTCATGTGTGAGAGATGATTTGTGTGTGTTTGGTGGGCAGATGCTTGATACTTCAACTGTGGGCTAAATAGATACATTATGCAAATTTATCTCTGATGTAGTTTACCATCCATATACTGACAGAAGGCCTTCATGATACTTTTATCAAGGAACCAGTGCCAAATTAAAGAGTTGAAGGCTACCTGGTCTTGTGTGAGTATATGCCTTCTAAAAAAAATTTCAGTCAGGTTCAAGTGACCAATTTCATTGGTTTGGAAGCAGAAACCGATAACCGTTTTCTCTTTTTATCTCAGAAACCTTGGCTGGTTAACTTGCTGCAGCATTTTGGCTACAATAATCTACTCAAGTGCGCAGGCATAAATGGCAATGCTTTGTAAGAATGCAGTCCATAGGCATACTGTAGAAAGACTGTTATTTAATATATAATTACATTCATGTACTTGTATAGCGTATGTTTCATGTTTAAACAGCATTATTCTAGTGACAAAGTCGATCTAATCTTTAAATGCTCACACTCAAATAGTTCTCAGGCATTCCATTTAGCAGGCTCAGTACCTTTTATGGTTAATACTTACAACTTTACTGACAGGTGGAGGACAGCCCAGACCTGTGAGAAAATCTTCAGGCTTGTTACTGTTCAGGCCCTATTTTAAGGTGCAGAATCACTCAACAAAAACAAGTTTGTCTACATGGTTGTTCACACAAAACCTCACCTAATAATGAACCTTACTTAGCCCTAAAGGGCACATACCGTTACCTTAAAATTCACCTTCTTGTTTCCATCCATCCGTCCGTCCGTCCGTCCATCCGTCCATCCATCCGTTTTTTGTAACCTTATTTTAATCAAAAGTCATTATTGGTTATTTTGGTGAAAACGACAGACTTCTGTCAGGTGACATATGCATAGGACCAATCACTTAATTTGCGTAAATCCGTCCAGACAACCTAGTGTTCATGTTCCTCCATTTTTGACTGCAATGCCCACATCTCAAAATCCAATCAACAACCAATGCATAGAACAAAGTCCTCACCCTAATTTTTTTTCTTTTTTGATTGCCTTATCTGTTAGACTAGATAAGGTACAGATGCGCACACTCTAAAGGTTTTTAATTAATGACCATTTAAAAAAAAAAGCTTAATTTTACAAGGTCACATGTTGAACAAACAAACACAGAGCCCTGCAATTTGCCATGCTGTTAGTTCTGCAACACATTCAGGTGTTGTAAATGCAGACCTGCCAATATGTAGTGCATTCTGATTCCTAAACTTCTCTGCCACTTCCCCATGCACAGAAGCTTCCCAATCCTAACCAGGGGGATGCAACAAAAATACTAGGTTTGTAAGGCAAGAGTTCGTTTAAATATTTTCTCTGGTTGTCAAGTGTGCCATCGTGGCTTGAATGTGTGTGCTTTGAAATGGTAATTCATCTGTAGGAGTGAAGGAAAAAACACATTACTGCTCTCGGGTATCAGCAGTCACCGTTGAGAATGAGATTGGGGTTGGTTGGGAAGCTTGGTTTTGGTAAATGTCACCTTTTAAACACATTTATGACTGACTATTTGTGCTCTTAATCGGGCACAAAAACTAGGTAAGGATCAGTCCCGGCAAGCCTCTCTTTCAGAACTGAATCTGGGAATGTGTCAAATCTACCCTGCTCTTTAACTGGAGGAGATCAAATAGGCAAAGTTTTCTCAGAGCTAGAGGGACATGAAAGTCCCAGACATCTTGTGAAAGAAGCTCTGCTTGGATGTATCCAGAATGATTCCACTCGAGAAAGAATGAAGGAGGAGGAGAACAACGCTTCAATGAGACCCCAACTTGGTCTCCATTCACACAGACACCCTCTGGCTATCCAAACGGCTTCTGATTGATTTGTCTTGTGGACTGCAGTTGTTGCATTAGTGTGCACGTGTTGCCTTGGTGTTGATCACATGGTATGCTGCAGAACTCCCGAAGGACCCCTACTGTTTATCTTTCCTCAGCGATGGAGCTGCAGTGTGTGTGTTCAGCAAAACACAACACCATCCTTTCTGCTTTTTGCTTAATTGATGGAACAAACCTCTCCCGGCAGCTGGAGACGGAATTATCTCAGTAAGTTGTTTGCCCAGGTGAGGGTGTCTCAGAGCAATCATCTCATTCCCACCATGCTGTTGTCTAAAACACCAAAGCAGGATACCATTAAGCAAGTATATACATATTTGACTTTTGCAATCGAGATTGAGAGCGAAATAGATATATGCAATTACAGAGCTCCACTGCAATTATTGCCAGTGTGAAGGAGAGATACTGTCAACGTTTGGGGCTTTCTGCCGTCCTGCTGAGTGAAGCTCCCCATGGTGTAGCTGTACGGAGTGACATGTCACGGCATGCTTTCAGCCCACCATTTGCACCATGAGTGAAAGTAAAGCAATGTCTGCTTCATTAGAGTTGCGACTGACACCTCCGGAGTTGATCGCCTATATTCTCAGGTAGAACAAGGACTTCTTTTGACAATTTGTTCCCAACATTCCCGACCAAACAGTCTGTCCCTCAGTTTCTGTTTTCTGTTTAAAGGGTAACTCTCGCCAAAATTGAACCTAGGCTTTTTTTGTTAATCTACCCGAGGCGAACTTTCATGTGAAAGCAGAATAGATTAGATTAAAATGGAAACGCCACTTTTAAGATTGACCATATTTTTGTTTTAGGTCAAAATGCCTTTTGAATGGAAGTGCATGGGGCACTTCTGTGATAGCATCAAAATCGCTATTTTTAAAACACTAAGAAGGCTCGACACAACATAAAACTGTGCTCGAAGTATCACCAGGGGCTCTACACATGAACTTGAGCATTGACTACATTGTTTGTTTACACAAAGTTTACTAAAAAGAAAGGTTTTGTTCGACTTACTTTATCAATTAGTGTTTCCGGTGGCTGGAATTTTGTCAGTCAAAAGTAGTCGATCTCCGAATGCAACGTAATGAACTGACTCCATATGAGGAAATGTCATGAGCTTGTAATTTCAATGAAAAGCATGATAAATGATCCGTGAATTTATATGGAAACAAGCTTTAGGAGCTTTCCATCTTTACTCTCCTCATGTTACGTTGCATTCGGAGATCGACAAAACCTTTCTTTTTAGTAAACTTTGTGTACACAAACAATGTGGTGATACTTCGAGCACAGTTTCATGTAGTGTCGAGGCTCCTTAGTGTTTTAAAAATAGTGATCTTGATGCTATCATAGAAGTGCCCCAAGCACTCCCATTCAAAAGGCATTTTGACCTAAAACGAAAATACGGTCAATCTTAAAAGTTTCCATTCTAATTATGCTTTTACACGAAATTTTGACTCGGGTAGATTAACAAAAAGAGCCTAGGTTCAATTTTGTCAAGAGTTACCCTTTAAGCAAAGATTTCCTTTAATGTTAGATCCGTAGCCTAACGGTTGAACTTGACACACTTAAAACAAAATAAAGCTACTGTATATAGAATGACAAGCACATAAAATTAAAACTTCAACTAAAAATTTAAATGAAAATGGAAAATATAAAAATAAAAGCTAATACAAAATATTAATAAATTCTAAAATATTACATAATAAATACTAAAATAGCACAGACTGTACCATATTGGTTTTCAGTACCATATTTTTTTATCGGTATTTATAGGCAGGGCTTGACATTAACACCTGCCAAATGCGGATGGATTTCAGCACTTTGGATTATATGTATAATGTATCCATTTTTCAATTAGAGTCTTTTAAAAAGGCAACTGAAATGATAAACGTAGTGTTGTCAAATATATTTTTCGATACCAATATCTGAAACGCTTCCAATACTCATTTTCCGCCAAATAGATGCACAATACCAGCTGCGCTTTCTCACTCTCTCATCTCTCCGACAGTGAGTTGACACAAACCCGCCTCCCCTCACTCGTTTCATTTGCTCTGGATGAATTTTGTTGGTGTTACAGGGCTTGAATTCTGGTGTGGGATTGTGCGTATTGCGCATAATTTTACTCATTCATACTATTACTCGCACCCAAAGTGCGCACACATAAAGCCGCCTCTGCTTAAACAGTCAAATACACACAAAATAAGGTAAAATGGTGGACTTGGCGAATATTCATGTAAACACAGTCAGTTATGTTGAACATAAACAATTGAGATGTGTAATAGTGTGTAATATTATAATGGATCCGTGCGTCAGGTCTTAAAGTGACAGCAACGTAATATACCTGCTGCCAAATTATGAGATACTATTAAAAATATTTATATGGCGCTTTTTCCCCCCATGGTTTCGGTGTCAAAATTATGGCCAGTGAAAATGCTGAGTGGCTAGTAACTTGTGAAAACCACTAGCAACAGTTACTGATGAGCAAAAAGGTAATGTCAAGCCCTGTTTATAGGATGTTAAATATTTAATTCTTCGTGCTCATTTCCTCTATTTTTATATTTAGATTACCTTTGCCATCACTTAACACCATCACTTATTTAATAACACTGTGAAATGAAAATTTTATTTATGTATTTTTCATACTGTGCATTATAATGTTGTGATGCCTAAATTCACTTGTAGCATTTAAAATGATTGGTTTTAGTTTTTTCAGTGTTTTATTTTTCATTTATTTGGATAAAACAGGCTCAGTAAGGAGATTGTAATCGTACCATCAGCGACTCAATCACTTGGTAATCACCCAGAGTGAACGAACACAGTCATCCTAGAGCCCTGCTACATCAATTATTTTGTTACAGGTTTGGTTTAGATTCATCATGTTAGTGTCATTGCTTGGACTGGAGTGAATCGTGGCTCTGTGCAGTTTAGGTGATTGTAGTATCATAGTCTGACAATATAAAAAAAAAAAAAATTGTGTTTGTCCTTAGAGCAAGATTATCGCCGAGCTGCTATAAAGCGCATCCCGATCTAATACATAATTCATACTGGTGGTTATGAGTGTTTATTTTATCGTAAATCACAACTGTTTCTGTAACATTCTCTCACAGATGCTTTACACCTGAATGTGACCATGAGAAAAAGGTAATTTGGTCAATTTTGTTTTTAAAGCACCACTACAGCCATGCACATCCAAAAAGATGTCTTCAGCCATTTTGTCACATCTCACACTTTTTTCAATCATTGCCTAATGTGAGACAAATTAGTTGACTAGTCATTCAAGGGACTAGTTAATTTTGAAAATACATCCCCAATATATGACATTCAGCTTAATCTTATTGTCTGTTGTGTTACACATTCTCGTTCTCATTCTTTGGCAACTGAATACAGTAGGCCTGCTTGAGCCTATTTATTTTCCCATGGCTATGTGGAATGCCGTGTGTCCCAGTCCAGGGATTCACAGAAGGTCTGGAGGCCCTGCTAAAGTCGACAGGGGTACAGAACTGCATTGAAATCCTCAAGACCCAGAACTGTATGAACTATGGAGTTAACAGAAGGTTTATTTATCACACTTTTTCTTTTGGAAATTGTGAGTGCTGTGTGGCACAGTCAGATTTCATCAGTCCTTTAAAGCTGATTGTAACCGAAAGAAACTTAATTATGCAGTGTCATAATATGTTGTCCCAACTGTCGGCTCAGAAAGCGTGGGCGCTGGCGTCGTTTCAAGGGCATAATGGTGCCAACTGTTTGAATGCACCAGTATGGCGTACAGTAAGGCTGTGTTTTGTGCTACTCATCAGATTTTAAAGATGTATAGGATGTTTGTTGCCTAATGATTAAGAAGCAGGCATGACTGCAAGTTGAATTCCTGTTTACTTATTTATTTTTTTAATAATGATCACAAATGCATGACAGTGCCTGTGTTGAATAGGCATACATGTAAAATACAGTAGGACAGTGTTAAGTTCTATGCAGTTGGTCTCATTATTTACTGTATGAATATATGCTCTACCATTCAGTTTGGGGTCAGTAAGATTTTTTTTGTATTATTTGGAAAGAAATTAATACTTTTATTCTGGTGGATTAAATTGATCATAAGTGACAGTAAAGACTTTTAAAATGTTACAAAATATTTCTGTTTCAGATAAATGCTGTTCTATTGAACTATATTCATCAAAGTATCCTGAAAAAGAAATGCATCACTGTTTCCACAGTAAAATATTAATTGTATTATTTGTATTATTCCACAATCAAAGGAAAACAATGTTTTCAACATTGAAAATAATACAAAATGTTTCTCGAGCAGCAAATCAGCATATTATAATGATTTCTGAAGGATCATGTGACTCTGGAGTAATGATGTTTAAAATTCAGCTTTGTCATCACAGGAATACATAACATTTTGAAATGTATTAAAGTAGAAACCAGTTATTTTAAATTGTAACTATTGTTATTGCTTTTACAGTATTTTTGATCAAATAAATTGGTGAACATAAGAGACTGCCAAACTATCAAGACTGGCATTTGTAGTATCAAAATTTAAAAATATGGATTATGGTTGACTAAATTCCTGTTTATTCAATGACACACAAGATTTATAATTTTTTTTATTAAGACTGTTTAATTAATGCATAATGAGTACACATTCCCGTATATTCAGTGTCACAATACAACACATTTCTGAAATGTGATTAATACAATTATTTGATTACATAATTAAAATTATGTTCATAAAGCAGTTCATACTTTTGCTACAAAGCCAAAAAGCCTTGAATTTGGTGGGACCTCTAGATGGGATGCTTTTCTGTAAGGTTTTCCTTTACAATTCAGCTGTGATGTAGAGATCGTGATTTGTTTTCCTTGATTTGTTTGCTCAAGCTCAAAGCCTTTCTCAAGGTCAGTTCACTGCTTTCTCTGAAGATTAGAAAAATAAGTGCATTGAATGGACCTAATGCAATAGATTGAAAGGATAAATTTAGACCAAGGGTGTTTTGAGTAATGTAAATTTCAGGTAACACAATACATGTTGTGGCTCTCTGCGAAATTATCATGTTGCTATGGTTTCCATGTTTCACCAGGGACAGTCTACCACTAAAACTGATTAAACGATCTACATCCTGCACTGCGGTGGTGAACCCATTGACTACAGCTTCTTTAGTTTAATCAATCCAGTCAGAGACCTAAACTACACAGTAAACCAAGCTCATAGAAGAAAAGGTTCTACATAGAACCTTAAAGGGTTCTGTCAGGCGCTTCATATATATACAACCTTTTAGGCCCCATCATGGGGCCGTACTCACCATTGAGGTCCCTGAGGTCAGTATTTTTTCCGCAGTGTAAATAATAAAAGTTGTGAAATAATTGCATAATATTAACTCTACTTTGGTGCCGCATAAATATTGCACAACGCCAGGATAACCGACCTTCTCATCTGAGCTCCCTCAGCTGTCTAACACTGCTCGTCAATGTAAAAATGTTCGAGATGACCAGTCAAATTAAAGTAGGTGGACTTTATGTTGAGTAAACGGCCATAAAATGCGAAATAAGATGTAGCTAAACAAAACGTTTAATATTGGCAGCTGCCTACGATAGAAATGTCCCACATAAACTGTTGTCTCATTATGCCATTTTTAATTGAAATTATAGCTATGATTTACGTGAAACATTTAATTTAATTCATAACGGTCAATGTGACAAGACAAGGACAATTAAGGAAACCGTTTTCATCATATTAGGCATAGGATTAATAATGAATGTGTACATATTGTGAATTACTTTAAAGGGTACTACTATGCCCTTTTATGAAGTGTTGATTTTGTATTGCCCCCCCCCCCCACTGGAATTAAGAGCTCCAAAATGAAGAGCTCCAACCCATATTCAATGCCTTATGTGACAAGACAAGGACAATTAAGGAAACCGTTTTCATCATATTAGGCATAGGATTAATAATGAATGTGTACATATTGTGAATTACTTTAAAGGGGTACTACTATGCCCTTTTATGAAGCGTTGATTTTGTCTTGCCCCCCCCCCCCCCCCCCCCCTGGAATTAAGAGCTCCAAAATGAAGAGCTCCAACCCATATTCAATGCCTTATCATGCTTTCGATTTTAGTTTGTTTGACAGCAGTTGCGCAAAACACGAAATTAAAGACATTGTATGTTATTATGAGTTTAAATATATTTTAGGGCCGCCACAGTCTACTTAATGAATGGAAAGCACTGAAATCTATTTGTGACGGTCAATGTTGATATTGTGGCGGGCGGACACAAATAAATCAATGTATGGGAAACACTGTCTCCCTTTGGAGTGGACTTTGAGCTTTGTAACCTTACAGATCTTTTTTATGCTCAAACAGCAACATTACACACTAACTAAAGTTGAAAAAGTGAAAAAGCATAGTAGGACCCCTTTAGTAAACTTATTTACCTAGCTTTCCTGGTATAGCCTAGCCTTCTGTAAATTAACTTAATTGTCTAAGAAAATGATTTATAAAACATAAATATCAGTTGACCCTATGTTTACTTTCTTCACTGACACTGACGAACACGTATCAATCAAAGCTCAGCTTTGGGAAGGAAAGAGTTACAGGGCAAGATAAGGAGACTGAGAGAAAAAGAAAGGGAGAAGGTGGAGATGAGAGGGGAAGAACTGATATTGGCATAATTTGTGCTACTGCTTACTGACAGGGTTTTAAAGCTATGTTATCCATTTTATTTGGCCTTCAGTTCAAACATCATAAAAACCACGTAAGGAAATAAACATTTTCTCAAGGAAGCACATCCGAAAACCCCTAGCAAGATCAATTTTGTTACCTTGGTAAATTTTTTTAAAACCCTGCGTACGGCCTTGGTAAAACTATCAAAATAAGAAATAAGTAATGCATTTATAAACTAGCCGATGTCAATATTCAGCTTTGGACAAACTTCAACTAGTAGTCCAATGTGAGCAATCTGGCTGTGTGTAAATTGGGAAAAGTTACTAATGTTAGCTCTTTGCTTTCAAAGTTTAATTAGACCACTATTGCTAAATTAATATAAAATGCTAAATATAGCTAATATTGCAGTATGGTTCCAGCTACTGTATATCCCTAATATTTTTGGAAACACTTGCAGAGTAATGGAGAATGATCTGAGTGTAAGCAGACACCAGTGCTCAATATTCTGTCCATGTTCGTAGGCAGTTTAGTGTGTTGGAGGGCTGTCTGTCAGCAGAGCGTGTAGATGTCATTATGCTGCTATACTCGTCATTGTTTACTGCCGAGAGGAGGAAGGAGAGTGCTCTTTCTACAGTATTACATTGTTCCCGTGCCGAGCACTTAGTCATTCATGACTGCAGCTGCTCGCTGAGACCAGAGGCGCTTGT